>NC_141876.1:586929042-587237480 GCF_056163025.1 Triticum urartu | reverse complement strand
TCTCATGCCTCAGGTGTATCTTTTGTATTCCCATACACGCCCAAGAAGCCAAGCAGGGTCACACAAAGATTCTTTGTCACATGCATCACGTCGATTGCGGAGCGGACCTCTAGGTCTTTCCAATAGGGCAGGTCCCAAAATATAGATTTCTTCTTCCACATGGGTGCATGTCCGTCAGCGTCATTCGGAACAGGTTGTCCACCAGGACCCTTTCCAAAGACCACCTTCAAATCGTTGACCATATCATGTACATCAGCACCAGTACGGTGGCGAGGCTTCGTCCGGTGATCCGCCTCACCTTTGAAATGCTTGCCTTTCTTTCTTACGGGATACCTGCTCAGAAGAAATCGACGATGTTCCAGGTACACATTCTTCTTACAATTAGCCAAATATATACTGTCGGTATCGTCCAAACAGTGCGTGCATGTGCGGTATCCCTTATTTGTCTGTCCTGAAAGGTTACTGAGAGTAGGCCAATCATTGATGGTCACGAACAGCAACGCCTTTAGGTCAAATTCTTCCGCCATGTGCTCATCCCACGCACGTACACCTGTTCCATTCCACAGTTGTAAGAGTTCTTCAACTAATGGCCTTAGGTACACATCAATGTCGTTGTCGGGTTGCTTAGGGCCTTGGATGAGCACTGGCATCATAATGAACTTCCGCTTCATGCACAACCAAGGAGGAAGGTTATACAAACATAGAGTCATAGGCCAGGTGCTATGGTTGCTGCTCTGCTCCCCAAAAGGATTAATGCCATCTGCGCTTAGACCAAACCATACGTTCCTTGCGTCATCTGCAAACTCCTTCCCATACTTTCTTTCGATTTTTCTCCACTGCGACCCGTCAGCGGGTACTCTCAACTTTCAGTCTTTCTTACGGTCTTCTCTGTGCCATCGCATCGCCTTGGCATGCTCTTTGTTTTGGAACAAACGTTTCAACCGTGGTATTATAGGAGCATACCACATCACCTTGGCAGGAATCTTCTTCCTGGGGCGCTCGCCCTCAACATCACCAGGGTCATCGCGGCTGATCTTATAGCGCAATGCACCGCATACCGGGCAAGCGTTCAAATCCTCCTACTCATCGCGGTAGAGGATGCAATCATTAGGGCATGCATGTATCTTCTGCACCTCTAACCCTAGAGGGCAGACAACCTTCTTTGCTTCGTACGTACTCTCGGGCAATTCATTGTCCTTTGGAAGCATATTCTTTATCATTACCAGCAACTTTCCAAATCCCTTGTCAGATACACCATTCTCTGCCTTCCATTGTAGCAATTCCAGTGTGGTGCCCAGCTTTTTCTTGTCACCTACGCAATTCGGGTACAACAATTTTTTGTGATCCTCTAACATGCGCTGCAACTTCTTCTTCTCCAAATCACTTACGCAGTTTCTCTTTGCATCGGCAATGGCCCGCCCTAGATCATCAACGGGCTCATCCGATGACTCTTCTTCAGCTTCTTCCCGCATTGTCGGCTCAGCTTCTTCCCGCATTACCGGCTCAGCTTCTTCCCTCATTGTTGTATCATCATATTCAGGGAACCCATGGCCGGGATAGCTTTCGTCGTCCTCTTATTCTTCATTGTCTTCCATCATAACCCCTCTTTATCCATGCTTGGTCCAAACATTATAGTGGGGCATGAAACCGGACTCAAACAGGTGGACGTGAATGGTTCTTGACATAGACTAATTGTGACCATTCTTAATGTTGGAAATATGCCCTAGAGGCAATAATAAAATGGTTATTATTATATTTCTTTGTTCATTATAATTGTCTATTGTTCATGCTATAATTGTGTTATCTGGAAATCGTAATACATGTGTGAATACATAGACCACAACACGTCCCTAGTGAGCCTCTAGTTGACTAGCTCGTTGATCAAAGGATAGTCATGGTTTCCTGACTATGGACATTAGATGTCATTGATAACGGGATCACATCATTAGGAGAATGATGTGATGGACAAGACCCAATCCTAAGCTTAGCTCAAAGATCGTGTAGTTCGTTTGCTGTAGCTTTTCTGAATGTCAAGTATCATTTCCTTAGACCATGAGATTGTGCAACTCCCGGATACCGTAGGAGTGCCTTGGGTGTGCCAAACGTCACAACGTAACTGGGTGACTATAAAGGTACATTACAGGTATCTCCGAAAGTGTCTGTTGGGTTGGCACAAATCGAGACTGGGATTTGTCACTCCGTATGACGGAGAGGTATGTCTGGGCCCACTCGGTAATGCATCATCATAATGAGCTCAATGTGATCAAGTGGTTGATCACGGGATCATGCATTACGGTACGAGTAAAGTGACTTGCCGGTAACGAGACTGAACAAGGTATTGGGATACCGACGATCGAGTCTCGGGCAAGTAACGTACCGATTGACAAAGGGAATTGTATACGAATTGATTGAATCCTCGACATCGTGGTTCATCTGATGAGATCATCGTGGAGCATGTGGGAGCCAACATGGGTATCCAGATCCCGCAGTTGGTTATTGACCGGAGAGGCTTCTCGGTCATGTCTGCATGTCTCCCGAACCCGTAGGGTCTACACACTTAAGGTTCGGTGACGCTAGGGTTGTAGAGATATTAGCACACGGTAACCCGAAAGTTCTTCGGAGTCCCGGATGAGATCCCGGACGTCACAAGGAGTTCCGGAATGGTCCGGAGGTAAAGATTTATATATAGGAAGTCCAGTTTCGGCCATCGGGAAGGTTTCGGGGGTCACCGATATTGTACCGGGACCACCGGAAGGGTCCCGGGGGTCCACCGGGTGGGGCCACCTATCCCGGAGGGCCCCATGGGCTGAAGTGGGAGGGGAACCAGCCCCTAGTGGGCTGGTGCGCCCCCCCCCCCTTGGGCCTCCCCCTGCGCCTAGGGTTAGAAAACCTAGGGGTGGGGGCGCCACCCTTGCCTTGGGGGGCAAGGCACCCCCTTGGCCGCCGCCCCCCTAGGAGATTGGATCTCCTAGGGCCGGTGCTCCCACCTAGGCACCCTATATATAGTGGGGGGGAGGTAGGGCTGCGCACCCAAGCCCCTGGCCTCTCCCTCTCCCTCCCGTGACACTCCTCCATCTCCCTTGCGCTTGGCGAAGCCCTGCCGAGATCACCGTTGCTTCCACCACCACACTGTCGTGCTGCTGGATCTTCATCAACCTCTCCTTTCCCCTTGCTGGATCAAGTTGGAGGAGACGTCTTCCCAACCGTACGTGTGTTGAACGCGGAGGTGCCGTCTGTTCGGCACTTGGTCATCAGTGATTTGAATCACGTCGAGTACGACTCCATCAACCCCGTTCTCTTGAACGCTTCCGCTCGTGATCTACAAGGGTATGTAGATGCACTCCTCTTTCCCTCGTTGCTAGATGACTCCATAGATTGATCTTGGTGATGCGTAGAAAATTTTAAAATTCTGCTACGTTACCCAACAGTGGCATCATGAGCTAGGTCTATGCGTAGTTACTATGCACGAGTAGAACACAAAGTAGTTGTGGGCGTCGAAATTGTCAATTTGCTTGTCGTTACTAGGCTTATCTTGTTTCGGCGGCATCGTGGTATGAAGCGGCCCGGACCAACCTTACACGTACGCTTACGTGAGAACGGTTCCACCGACTGACATGCACTAGTTGCATAAGGTGGCTGGCGGGTGTCTGTCTCTCCCACTTTAGTCGGATCAGATTCGATGAACAGGGTCCTTATGAAGGGTAAATAGAAATTGGCAATTCACGTTGTGGTTTTGGCATAGGTAAGAAACGTTCTTGCTAGAAACCTATAGCAGCCACGTAAAAACTTGCAACAAAAATTAGAGGACGTCTAACTTGTTTTTGCAGCAAGTGTTTTGTGATGTGATATGGCCAAAGGTTGTGATGAATGATGAATGATATATGTGATGTATGAGATTGATCATGTTCTTGTAATAGGAATCACGACTTGCATGTCGATGAGTATGACAACCGGCAGGAGCCATACGAGTTGTCTTAATTTATTTATGACCTGCGTGTCAACATAAACGTCATGTAATTACTTTACTTTATTGCTAAACTGTTAGCCATAGTAGTAGAAGTAATAGATGACGAGACAACTTCAAGAAGACACGATGATGGAGATCATGATGATGGAGATCATGGTGTCATGCCGGTGACAACAATGATCATAGAGCCCCGAAGATGGAGATCAAAGGAGCAAACGATATTGGCTATATCATGTCACTATTTGATTGCATGTGATGTTTATCATGTTTTACATCTTATTTGCTTAGAACGACGGTAGCTTAAATAAGATGATCCCTCGTAATAATTTCAAGAAAGTGTTCCCCCTAACTGTGCACCGTTGCGAAGGTTCGTTGTTTCAAAGCACCACGTGATGATCAGGTGTGATAGATTCTAATGTTCGAATACAACGGGTGTAAGACAGATTTACACACGCAATACACTTAGGTTGACTTGACGAGCCTAGCATGTACAGACATGGCCTCGAAACACAGAAGACCGAAAGGTCGAGCATGAGTTGTATAGAAGATACGATCAACATGAAGATGTTCACCGATGTTGACTAGTCCGTCTCACGTGATGATCGGACACGGCCTAGTTAACTCGGATCATGTTATACTTAGATGACTGGAGGGATGTCTATCTGAGTGGGAGTTCATTTAATAATTTGATTAGATGAACTTAATTATCATGAACTTAGTCTAAAATCTTTACAATATGTCTTGTAGATCAAATGGCCCACATTGTCCTCAACTTCAACGCGTTCCTAGAGAAAACCAAGCTGAAAGACGATGGCAGCAACTATATGGACTGGGTCCGGAACCTGAGGATCATCCTCATAGCTGCCAAGAAAGATTATCTCCTAGATGCACCACTAGGTGACGCACCCATCCCACAGAACCAAGACATTATGAATTCTTGGCAGACACATACTGATGATTACTCCCTCGTTCAGTGCGGCATGCTTTACAGCTTAGAACCGGGGCTCCAAAAGCGTTTTGAGAGACACGGAGCATATGAGATGTTCGAAGAGCTGAAAATGGTTTTTCAAGCTCATGCCCGGGTCGAGAGATATGAAGTCTCCGACAAGTTCTTCAGCTGTAAGATGGAGGAAAATAGTTCTGTCAGTGAGCACATACTCAAAATGTCTGGGTTGCATAACCGCTTGACTCATCTGGGAGTTAATCTCTCGGATGACGCGGTCATTGACAGAATCCTTCAGTCGCTTCCACCGAGCTACAAGAGCTTTGTGATGAACTTCAATATGTAGGGGATGGAAAAGACCATTCCTGAAGTATTTGCAATGCTGAAATCATCAGAGGTAGAAGTCAAAAAGGAACATTAAGTGTTGATGGTGAATAAAACCACTAAGTTCAAGAAAGGCAAGGGTAAGAAGAACTTCAAGAAAGACGGCAAGGGAGTTGCCGCGCCCGGTAAGCAAGCTGCCGGGAAGAAGCCAAAGAATGGACCCCAAGCCCGAGACTGAGTGTTTTTATTGCAAGGGAAGTGGTCACTGGAAGCGGAACTGCCCCAAATACTTAGCAGACAAGAAGGCCGGCATCACGAAAGGTATATGTGATATACATGTAATTGATGTGTACCTTACCAGTACTCGTAGTAGCTCTTGGGTATTTGATACCGGTGCGGTTGCTCACATTTGTAACTCAAAGCAGGAGTTGCGGAATAAACGGAGACTGGCGAAGGACGAGGTGACGATGCGCGTCGGGAATGGTTCCAAGGTCGATGTGATCGCCGTCGGCACGCTACCTCTACATTTACCTACGGGATTAGTTTTAAACCTCAATAATTGTTATTTAGTGCCAGCTTTGAGCATGAACATTGTATCAGGATCTCGTTTAATACGAGATGGCTACTCATTTAAATCCGAGAATAATGGTTGTTCTATTTATATGAGAGATATGTTTTATGGTCATGCTCCGATGGTGAATGGTTTATTCTTAATGAATCTCGAGCGTAATGCTACACATATTCATAGTGTGAATACCAAAAGATGTAAGGTTGATAATGATAGTCCCACATACTTGTGGCACTGCCGCCTTGGTCACATAGGTGTCAAACGCATGAAGAAGCTCCATGCAGATGGACTTTTAGAGTCTCTTGATTACGAATCATTTGACACGTGCGAACCATACCTCATGGGTAAAATGACCAAGACTTCGTTCTCAGGAACAATGGAGCGAGCAACCAACTTATTGGAAATCATACATACTAATGTGTGCGGCCCAATGAGTGTTGAGGTTCGCGGTGGCTATCGTTATGTTCTCACCCTCACTGATGACTTGAGTAGATATGGGTATGTCTACTTAATGAAACACAAGTCTGAGACCTTTGAAAAGTTCAAGGAATTTCAGAGTGAGGTTGAGAATCAACGTGACAGGAAAATCAAGTTCTTGCGATCAGATCGTGGGGGAGAATACTTGAGTCACGAATTTGCCACACACTTAAGAAAATATGGAATAGTTTCACAACTCACGCCGCCTGGAACACCTCAGCGTAATGGTGTGTCTGAACGTCGTAATCGCACTCTATTGGATATGGTGCGATCTATGATGTCTCTTACCGATTTACCGCTGTCATTTTCGGGCTATGCTTTAGAGACTGCCGCATTCACTTTAAATAGGGCTCCGTCGAAATCTGTTGAGACGACACCGTATGAATTATGGTTTGGGAAGAAACCTAAGTTGTCGTTTCTAAAAGTTTGGGGATGCGATGCTTATGTCAAGGAACTTCAACCTGAAAAGCTCGAACCCAAGTCAGAAAAATGCATCTTCATAGGATACCCTAAAGAAACTGTTGGGTATACCTTCTACCTCAGATCCGAAGGCAAGATCTTTGTTGCCAAGAATGGGTCCTTTCTAGAGAAAGAGTTTCTCTCGAAAGAAATAAGTGGGAGGAAGGTATAACTTGATGAAGTATTACCTCTTGAACTGATAAGTGGCGCAGCTCAAGAAAATGTTCCTGAGGTGCCTGCACCGACTAGAGAGGAAGTTGATGATGATCATGAAACTTCAGATCAAGTTGCTACTGAACTTCGTAGGTCCACAATGACACGTTCCGCACCAGAGTGGTACGGCAACCCTGTCTTGGAAATCATGTTGTTAGACAACGGTGAACCTTCGAACTATGAAGAAGCGATGGCGGGCCCGGATTCTGACAAATGGCTGGAAGCCATGAAATCCTAGATAGGATCCATGTATGAAAACAAAGTATGGACTTTGACTGACTTGCCCGTTGATCGGCGAGCCATAGAAAATAAATGGATCTTTAAGAAGAAGACAGACGCGGATGGTAATGTGACCATCTATAAAGCTCGGCTTGTCGCTAAGGGTTATCGACAAGTTCAAGGGGTTGACTACGATGAGACTTTCTCACCCGTAGCAAAGCTGAAGTCCGTCCGAATCATGTTAGCAATTGCCGCATTCTATGATTATGAGATATGGAAAATGGACATCAAAACGGCATTCCTTAATGGTTTCCTTAAGGAAGAATTGTATATGATGCAGCCGGAAGGTTTTGTCGATCCTAAGAATTCTGACAAGGTGTGCAAGCTCCAACGCTCGATTTATGGGCTGGTGCAAGCATGTCGGAGTTGGAACATTCGCTTTGATGAGATGATCAAAGCGTTTGGGTTTATGCAGACTTATGGAGAAGCCTGCATTTACAAGAAAGTGAGTGGGAGCTCTGTAGCATTTCTCATATTGTATGTGGATGACATACTATTGATGGGAAATGATATAGAATTCTTGGAAAGCATAAAGGCCTACTTGAACAAGTGTTTTTCAATGAAGGACCTTGGAGAAGCTGCTTATATATTAGGCATCAAGATCTATAGAGATAGATCGAGACGCCTCATTGGTCTTTCACAGAGTGCGTACCTTGACAAGATATTGAAGAAGTTCAAAATGGATCAGTCAAAGAAGGGGTTCTTGCCTGTATTGCAAGGTACGAGATTGAGCACGGCTCAATGCCCGACCACGGCAGAAGATAGAGAAAAGATGAGTGTCGTCCCCTATGCCTCGGCCATAGGGTCTATCATGTATGCTATGCTGTGTACCAGACCTGATGTAAACCTTGCCGTAAGTTTGGTAGGAAGGTACCAAAGTAATCCCGGCATGGAACACTGGACAGCGGTGAAGAATATCCTGAAGTACCTGAAAAGGACCAAGGAAATGTTGCTCGTTTATGGAGGTGACGAAGAGCTCGTCGTAAAGGGTTACGTCGATGCTAGCTTCGACACAGATCTGGATGACTCTAAGTCACAAACCGGATATGTGTATATTTTGAATGGTGGGGCAGTAAGCTGGTGCAGTTGCAAGCAAAGCGTTGTGGCGGGATCTACATGTGAAGCGGAGTACATGGCAGCCTCGGAGGCAGCACAAGAAGCAGTCTGGGTGAAGGAGTTCATTACCGACCTAGGAGTCATACCCAATGCGTCGGGCCCGATGACTCTCTTCTGTGACAACACTGGAGCTATTGCCCTTGCCAAGGAGCCCAGGTTTCACAGGAAGACCAGGCATATCAAGCGTCGCTTCAACTCCATTCGTGAAAGTGTTCAAAATGGAGACATAGAGATTTGTAAAGTACATACGGACCTGAATGTAGCAGATCCGTTGACTAAACCTCTCCCTAGAGCAAAACATGATCAACACCAGAACTGCATGGGTGTTCGATTCATCATAATGTAACTAGAATATTGACTCTAGTGCAAGTGGGAGACTATTGGAAATATGCCCTAGAGGCAATAATAAAATGGTTATTATTATATTTCTTTGTTCATGATAATTGTATATTGTTCATGCTATAATTGTGTTATCCGGAAATCATAATACATGTGTGAATACATAGACCACAACACGTCCCTAGTGAGCCTCTAGTTGACTAGCTCGTTGATCAAAGGATAGTCATGGTTTCCTGACTATGGACATTAGATGTCATTAATAACGGGATCACATCATTAGGAGAATGATGTGATGGACAAGACCCAATCCTAAGCTTAGCTCAAAGATCATGTAGTACGTTTGTTGTAGTTTTTCTGAATGTCAAGTATCATTTCCTTAGACCATGAGATTGTGCAACTCTCGGATACCGTAGGAGTGCCTTGGGTGTGCCAAACGTCACAACGTAACTGGGTGACTGTAAAGGTACATTACAGGTATCTCCTAAAGTGTCTGTTGGGTTGGCACGAATCGAGACTGGGATTTGTCACTCCGTATGACGGAGAGGTATCTCTGGGCCCACTCGGTAATGCATCATCATAATGAGCTCAATGTGATCAAGTGGTTGATCACGGGATCATGCATTACGGTACAAGTAAAGTGACTTGCCGGTAACGAGACTGAACAAGGTATTGGGATACCGACGATCGAGTCTCGGGCAAGTAACGTACCGATTGACAAATGGAATTGTATACGGATTGATTGAATCCTCGACATCGTGGTTCATCCAATGAGATCATCGTGGAGCATGTGGGAGCCAACATGGGTATCCAGAACCCGCTGTTGGTTATTGACCGGAGAGGCTTCTCGGTCATGTCTGCATGTCTCCCGAACCCGTAGGGTCTACACACTTAAGGTTCGGTGACGCTAGGGTTGTAGAGATATTAGCACACGGTAACCCGAAAGTTGTTCGGAGTCCCGGATGAGATCTCGGACGTCATGAGGAGTTCCGAAATGGTCCGGAGGTAAAGATTTATATATAGGAAGTCCAGTTTCGGCCATCGGGAAGGTTTCGGGGGTCATTGGTATTGTACCGGGACCACCGGAAGGGTCCCGGGGGTCCACTGGGTGGGGCCACCTATCCTGGAGGGCCCCATGGGCTGAAGTGGGAGGGGAACCAGCCCCTAGTGGGCTGGTGCGCCCCCCCCCCTTGGGCCTCCCCCTGCGCCTAGGGTTAGAAACCCTAGGGGTGGGGGCGCCACCCTTGCCTTGGGGGGCAAGGCACCCCCTTTGCCGCCGCCCCCCTAGGAGATTGGATCTCCTAGGGCCAGCGCCCCCACCTAGGCACCCTATATATAGTGGGGGGAGGGCTGCGCACCCAAGCCCCTGGCCTCTCCCTCTCCCTCCCGTGACACTCCTCCATCTCCCTTGTGCTTGACGAAGCCCTGCCGAGATCACCGTTGCTTCCACCACCACACCGTCGTGCTGCTGGATCTTCATCAACCTCTCCTTTCCCCTTGCTGGATCAAGTTGGAGGAGACGTCTTCCCAACCGTACGTGTGGTGAACGCGGAGGTGCCGTCCGTTCGGCACTTGTCATCGATGATTTGAATCACGTCGAGTACGACTCCATCAACCCCGTTCTCTTGAACGCTTCCGCTCGTGATCTACAAGGGTATGTAGATGCACTCCTATTTCCCTCGTTGCTAGATGACTCCATAGATTGATCTTGGTGATGCGTAGAAAATTTTAAAATTCTGCTACGTTCCCCAACACTTACAGCCAGCACATGGACAAGGCATAAAACCATCCGCCCGCTTGTTTGCCTCAGCCGCAAGCAGAAAAGTATGCACGCCATTAATGAACTCGGGAGAGCATCGGTCATCGTACATCCATTGCCGGCTCATCTTCAATACACAGAACCGAAAACACCAAATTAATACAATACATAAAGTTCATACAACACTTAAATGCAACAAACAAATAACTCTCTAGCTAAAGAATTTAAATGCAATGACAATAAATGCGATCAAGATCGCAACTAAGGTAACAATTGATCCAACAGCATAATGATACTCAAGCCTCACTATGAATGGCATATTTTCTAATCTTTCTACTCTTCAAGCGCATTTTCTCCATCTTAATCTTGTGATCATCGACGACATCGGCAACATGCAACTCCAATTCCATCTTCTCCCCCTCAATTCTTTTCAATTTTTCTTTCAAATCCTCATTTTCTCTTTCAACTAAATTTAACCTCTCGACAATAGGGTCGGTTGGAATTTCCGGTTCAACTACCTCCTACATACAAATATCTATGTCAGCTTGATGGGCATAATTTGTCATAAACACGAAATGCAACAAATAGTTTTAAAAGAGAATATACCACATCCGAATCATAACAAGGGCGAGGGCCGACGGGGGCAGATATCAAAACCATGGCACTATGTATAACAAACAACGTACGGGTAAGATAATTATACGAGTAACTATATATCCAAATCACACAAACATCAATTTTTTATATAAAATTTCATGAACAAGAGGCTCACCACAAGGTGGTGCCCGCGACGGGACGGTGCGGGCGATCGACGGTGGTTACGACGGAGATTTAGAAGGCACTAAGTAAACCACACCTACATATGCAAACTAAGTGTTATTTTGACCTCAATTTGTATATAAATCAAATACTACCACATATAATTCCTCCCAAATTACTAAAACCCATAATTAATCACTATATAAACCAATGCAAGAGGTAATCTAGCAATGAGAGATGAAAGGACAAAGTTGCTAACCTTTGTGATCATTTGAATGGATGGGGGCCTGCAAATCTTGAAAAATTTGGGGCAAATTTTGTGATGAACTCAAGAGGAAGAAGGGAAGAACAGGGGAGAGGGAGAGGGGAAAGGGGGAAGAACAGAGTGCTGGTGGACGAAGGGTTTATATAGGACGACCTTTAGTATCGGTTCGTGGCATGAACCGGTACTAAAGGTGCTGGAGGGGCCCCACTCTGACAACATCCTGCGACCACTCTCATTAGTACCGGTTCGTGGCACGAACCGGTGCTAAAGATTCGCCACGAACCGGTACTAAAGAGCTCCTCCCGCCTAGCCGTTGGAACCGGCACTAATGGACACATTAGTGCCGGTTCTGTTACAAACCGGGACTAATGTGTCGCACATTTGACCCTTTTTCTACTAGTGGATAGATGTGTCGGAGAGGCCCACCCACCACTCTTCGATGTTGCCTGAGAGGTGCCATGAGGAAGTATCAATGCTCACTAGTTGTAGCCAGTCCTTGACTAATCCCCATAGGCGGATAGAGAAGCAGCATTTGTAGAAAAGGTGGTCAACAGACTCTTGCTCCTGCTTGCAAAGTGTACAGAGGCCACAGTTTGGCCATTCGCGCTTCTCCAATCTGTCTGCCGTCCAAATTCTGTTTCGAATAGCCAGCCAAGCGAAGAACTTGACTTGGGGGGGGGGGGGAGCCCAAGCCCTCCACACAGTGTGCTCCATAGGGGATTTGATTGTGCCAAGGAATTGCGCTTTGTATGCCGACTCGGCCGTGTATTGCGCGCTAGCGGTGTGCTTCTATACAATATCATCTTCGGCATCCTCCTCGAGATGGAAGCCACGAAGCGTTGTCCAGAGGATGACAAACTGACGTAAGTGATTCTGCGAAAAAGAGTCCGGGATGCATATTCTCGAGACCCACGCATCGTTTTTGAGAGCTTCGCGCACCTTCCAATTTTTCCTCGTGGACGCCTCGTAAATTAGAGATGCAATGTCCCTAGGCTTGTGGTTATTCACCCATGGCGCATCCTAAAAAGGCGTCCTTGCTCCATTTCCAACAAAGATTGACGTGGAGGCATAGAACAAGGAGTAGTCCATCGTGTTGCACGGGTTTCCCATACCCACCCAAAGCTTGGTGGGCTCTTTCCATTCAATCCGTAACCAACGCAAGCGAAGAGCCCGAGCAAATTTCTCCGTGTTAAGTATGCCAAGGCCACCAAGATCCTTTGGCCGGCACACCGCATCCCAATTCACCTTGCATTTTGCACAAGCGGTCTTGTCTGTGCCCTCCCAGAGAAAGGCTCTTTCGAGCTTGTTTATGTTGTGTAGAGTGGACGTTGGCACAATGAACGGCGTGATGGAGAAGAAGAGCTGCAACACCAATGATTTGTACGCATGCATATGGCAGTACTTCCTTCTTCCGGTGAAGAATGTACATATAGAAATTTTAAGACAAATTATGAAGCGAAGTAAAAAATATATTAAAAAGATGCAGCCATCATCTCTCTCCTCTTTAATTATCCAACCCTCAATGAGTTAAATGCATGTACAAATTAAGAAAACCATGTGTAGAATGTTATTGACATTGATTACCGTGTGATGAGCGAGAAGCATTTTTTTACTTTAAAGTGCATTAAAAAGATAGAAGTATATTTTTTATGATCAAATTTTAAAGTCAAACGTACATTCCTCATCGGACAAAGGGAATATACGCCCGTCCCTGCACGGTAAGCCGACATCGACAGCACCAGGTCCCTCAACACCCACTGCTCCAGCGCCGAGAGCTGCTTGCCCCACTCCAGCGGCAGCGACCCGTCAGGGCCTCGCCCCCCTTTACAACACGTGTAGTTTGTGCAGCAGAGCTCCATTATGCTCGGGCCTATTAATAGTTGGTTCATCAGGAATCAGGACAACGCCCTTCTCTCCTCTCCTCTCCGTGCATGTACAACGCCGGCCGCTTCGCTGCCGCCGGTGTTGCTTTGGGCTGATTGAATTGTTCCTGCCTGGAAACGCAAAACAGAACGCACAACACATGCACACGAAAGCTAGCTGGCTGGACAAATCACGTTGAGTACTTCCAATGGAGCGACCACAACGATGGCGAATATTATTGGGTCTATTTAGGATACATCTAAATATGACATAAATTATATCACATCTAAACTGGTGTTCACTCTGTTTGTGATCTTTTTTTTCTAATTTTTTTTGATTTCTTGTTGTTGCATTATATATTTATGGGAGGTTAGATATGAAATTTTTAAAAAACATCTAAATGTGAATTAGACAAACTGAATATTATTTTGTCCTGATCAATTACCGCTAGCCGATGCACATGCACAGCAAAAGCAGCAGGGCTGATCGGTTCTTCTGATGTTACATGTAGAGCGACCTAACCGGCTTGATCGATTTTGTTGGCGGAAATAAAAGGCAAATCGAGATGTGGGCATGGCTCGCGCTGCCCTCGGGTGGTCGGCTGCCGCCTGCCGCGCCGCCCCGGTAGCCCTCCAGCCAGCCGGCTGCGCCGTCGACAGATTGGTTTCGTGGGGTGGTAAGTTTTAGGGTTCTTTTCTCCTGCCGGTTTGTGGGTGTGGACGCCTTTTATTCCTGATTTTCTTTACCGCCTCCAATCGGTTTAGCTTTCTTTTTTCGAGGGAATCCAATCGGTTTGGCTGAAGAGTTCGTGCTAGAGCCTAGAGTAGTTTCGGCCTGGCTCGATATCACTGGCCTAGGAGGGCGAGAATAATTTCGGTGAACTGCACAGGAGCAGAACTAGAACTGGAAGACATTATGGGAGAGCAACTAGTTAACGAGCGCTTCTTCGGGAGTCTCGTAACAATCAGCGCCACTTGGCGCGCTCTCAGCCATTCGTCATGTGTCGCGCTCTGGATACTCCCTCCGGATTTTGTTTTTTTTTTATTTTTTCGTATGCGTTTTCGGCTTCTTGAACGATTTTTTTTCGGGTTTTTTCGACGTTTTGGTTTTTTCCCGGTCTTTTTTAGCTTTTCGATCAATTTTTTTTTAACAATAAAATTTTTTACGTGAAAATAACGCATTTTCTTTTTTTTTCGCGAAAGTCCCGTTTTTTTTTCGCGAGAGGCACGGTTGTGCTTTAGCGAGAGTCACGACCGTGCCTTTCGAAAACGAAAAAAACACGTTTTTTATTTTTTTTTTCTTTCGCGAGAGTCACGGTTTTGCTTCCGCGAGAGGCACGGTTGTGCTTTCGCGAGAGTCACGGCCGTGCCTCTCGGAAAAAGGAAAAACAAAACGCGTTTCTGTTTTTTTTTTCGCGAGAGTCACGGTTTTGCTTTCGCGAGAGTTGCGGCCGTGTGCTTTTAGAAAGGGAAAAAATACGCGTTTTCTGTTTTTTTTTCTTTCACGAGAGTCACGGTTTGCTTCCGTGAAACCCATGGTTGTGCTTTCGCGAGAGTCACGGCCATGCCTCTCAGAAACGGAAAAAAACGTGTTTTCTGTTTTTTTTCCTTCCACGAGAGTCACGGTTTTGCTTCCACGAAAGGCACGGGCGTGCCTCTTTCGGAAAAGGAAAAAACCGTGCTCCCGGTTTCGGTTTTTTCGCCTGGTTTTTTTCGTCCGGTTTTTTTCGTGAAAAAAAAGTTCGCCAATAGTGAAAACAATTCAAGATTTGGACGCATGGTTTAAAAGATAAAACGTTTTGTATAAACGGATCTACGAAAAAAGAAAAAACTTCCAGGTTGCGACAAGTGGCATGTTGCATGTGCGCCACTTGTTACTACCTGGGAAAGTGAAGTATTCTTTGCAACGAGTATTCCTTAATTAGTGATTTCGACATTATAAAAGATTAAATTGCCACCAAAGCTGCAATTATTTGCACGGCGGCTTGCCTGTTCTTCGCTGCCTATGGGCGAGGAGTGTCGGAGGCATACTCAGCAAACAGCTATGTGTCCCATCTATAGCGGCGACTGACACTTAGCATCACGCTTTACTAGACTGCAACATTGGCGAAAAGTGGGTGGACACTTAGAAAAGATGACCTCATCGTTCCGCCCATTGGAGATGAAACAACAAATGCAAGATTGTGGCTATTCGGGCTTAGTGGTGGAGACAGTCATCACGTTGTGGGCGATTTGGTGGACTCGGAGGAAGACTATCCACGAAGAAGAGTTCCAAAGCCCGCTATCGACACACCTTTTCATTGATAGATTTTTGGATGAGCTCAAGACTGCTACCCGGAGAAGAACAAGAGGGTTCAACCGACTAATGCTTCTGCAAATCGGAGGGTTCCTTCGGAGCCAGGTAGGGCAAAGTAGTTTAACGTGGATGGAGTTGTGGCAAAATCATCCAACAGAGGTGCCATCGGTGCGATATGCCGTAGTGACCATGGCATTTTTCTTGGTGCCTCAGCAGTGATTTTCGATGGCATCATGAACCCGGCCACTCTTGAGGCTTTGGCATGTGGCAAGGACCTCATGTGGGGAGAAGATCTTCTTGAATC
The DNA here is from genome assembly GCF_056163025.1 of Triticum urartu. Taxonomy (NCBI): domain Eukaryota; kingdom Viridiplantae; phylum Streptophyta; class Magnoliopsida; order Poales; family Poaceae; genus Triticum; species Triticum urartu. The sequence goes on along the minus strand of NC_141876.1, from coordinate 587,221,553 downwards.
CGACGTGCAAGTCGTCACTGATTGTCTGAGAGTCGTCCGAGATCTTTGCATGCCAAATCAGCTCAGGGATAATTGCATGATCCTCAAGGAGATCGTCGCTCGATAGGAGAAGTTTCAGGTGTGTGAAATAGACCATGAACATCGCTCACATAACGAGGAGGCTCGTAGATTAACTCGTTTAGCTACTTCTTTTGTTTCTGGATGACATGTTTGGTTGTCTGATCCTCCTGCCTATTTATATTCCTTTGAACAACAGTACTTGAATAGAGAGCGTTGTTTATCTCAAAAAAATGAGATAACGGACAAACGATGGACGAAGGAGCTACATAAGGGAGCGGAAGAAACGTAAACGATCCTTTTAAATCTCAACAACAGGCAGATGATGGACAAAGAAGCTACATATGGGAACGGAAGAAACGTGACAGTTCTTTTAAATATCATTCGTCAATCTTTATGGTTAACACAAAATTAACGGATATAAAAATTAAACAAGTGACAGAAGGAGAACCAATAAATCTTTCTCTCTTTATTATTAGGTTCTACCAAATATGCCTGTGCGTTGCAACGGGAGAAAAAAAAACACATGCATCTAGCTAAAAAGCATCATGACCCCCTCTATTTCAACGCAATACCCCGTCCTTCGTTGCAGAGCAAACACCGATTTCCACAAACCAGGATTCCGATAAGAGCGGTTGATGAAAAATTGATGAGTCGATTGAGGCAGTATCTTCGAGACGCCAGTTTGGGACAAGTGATCTCATCCCTGGTAGAATTGGACCTCCTGTTTGCTACATAACACAACAATTTGGATTCCCCAAAAAAGTCTGCTAATTCGATGTATAAGATTTTTAGGTATGGATCAACCGAAACACAATACTTTAGTTGTGCTCAAATACATAGTAAATGACTTAGCTGCCTCCGGCAAGTTGAGCACATGTATGAGCTGTTACATTGATTGATTCCAACTCTAAGGTTGGCTCACATGCGACAGCCACTGGATCTATTCGCAAGCCACCGAGGCCAAAGGATAGATCCTATTTGGCGCGTAGGTCGCGCACGAGCGACCGAACGCGCATCCCTCGAGCACTAGATCCAGTGTTTGGACCGGTCAATTTAGGGTTTATACCCACCAGTTTTGCCAGTTCGTGAACATTATTTAAATAGTGAAAATTTCTCAAATTGGTTAACCTTTTTACCAATTCACATGTATCTTTTGAAACTCGTGAACATTTTTTGAATGTACAACCATTTTATGAAATTTGGGAACATTTTTTGAAATTCATGAACATTTTCTTGTTTTAGTGAACAATTTTGAAATTCATCAACATTTTTCAAATCACTGAACTTTTTTGAACCGATAATGTTTTTTGAAATCTGGGAACAATTTTTGAAATCCATGAACATTTTTTCGGTTTTTATGATTTTTAATTAAAAATCATGACCATTATTTAAATTCGCAAAAATTTATTCGAATTCATGAACATTTTTCAATATGCAAACATTGTTCAAAATCATGAACAGTTTTTGAATATCCAAACATTTTTTTAATGCATGAACATTTTATGTTTCTCTCGATCGTTTTTTCAAAATTCAAAGTTAATTAGAAATTTCAATCTTTATTGAAAGAACAACTTATTTTAAATAACAAAAACAGAAAAGATAAAAAGAAGAAAACGAAATAAGAGAAACGGGCCGCCTCGCTCATGGACCAGCCCAACAGGGTGCGTGGGGAGTGGCATGTTTCCACGACTTCCGGCACCCAAGTTGCCAAATATGATTTCTCAGGCTCAAGTGCACACGAACGTGGCCAATGTGTGGGATGGACGAGGTATGGGCTGTGAAAGAGCATGGTGGCAATATGTGTGGTTTTGGTAATTGATGATTTTTTCTATGGACTAATAGTTGCCTTGAGTTACATTCACAGGATTTGTCCATAGGCGTTTTTGAAGTCCATTTGTTGGTTTCAAGGAGTTTATGTGTTGACCAAGGTGATATTCAAGGAATTATTCAAAGATTGGTCATAGAGAAGACATGATACAAGGTTGCTCACGACTAAGTTAAAGAATGAATTAAGTTGATCAACACACAAACGTACAAGATGTACCGAGAGAGATCAAATGATCCCACTGTATTGTAAGCATCGTCAATTATGCTTTTGTGTACTAATTCATGGTCTACGTGAGAGTTCTTCATGGGTTTAGGTATGTTTTCATGAGCTTGCGTCAAGAGAAAGATCTCATACAACTCATGGATGATGACATCAAGTGGTGGTCGTCATCAAGTTTGGGGTGTGCAAGTTCAAGTGAAGCATCATAAAGAGATCATGCTTGAAGCTTACTGTCCATTATGGCAACAATGGACTTTGTGAAAATGTGCTGAAGAGTGGCTCACCCACAATGAAGTATGAGGGAGCAATCAAATTGTCTTCATTGAGCCAACGCAGCCAAAAAAGGTGGTCCGACTTGATATAGTTAAGATCGTCATCATCTAGCTCAAGTGGACTTTGTGGAAGGCAAAAGTTTGCCCTTGATAGGTTATCTATTTTATCGGTCGCATGGTGGTAATTGGAAGACCGGGTTATAGAATCGATTGTCGTACTAACAAAGGGGCTCTCAAGTAAGTAGTTTGACCGTATCGTTCATAAAAAGCTCAAATCATTGCATCATCCTTCTTCGTTTCTTGTTTGTTTTTTCTTTGTGTGAGTTTTAGGCCTTATAGTCACCTTTATGACAAGCTCGAGTTCATAAAAAACGAAGCTCATATGCATCTTCTACAATGTTCTCGATGTTAGAGTTTTTATCAGTTCTTCGTTCATAGAGGTTTCACATCTCTATATCTTCGCCATTTTTCGCTATTGGATATTATTTGTCGTGATCTATCCAACAAGCTTGAGTTTGCTCTATTCGAAACTCGTTTGCAGAAGTTATGGCATTTTAGGTTTTAATATATCCATCTGTTTTGCTTGGGCTTCTTTGCTGCACTCCCGCGGTAGTACTACTCTAGAAAATGGTAGTATCGTTTATAAGCAATACTTCCACTGTCCAGTACCGCGTGTACTCCCACTGCTTCTGGGGACTTGACTTTCGTGCGGATTTACACGGCAGTGGAATGGTAGTGAAAGTGGTAGTACCGCTTACAAGTGGCAGTACCTCCAGACCACTATGGCCCCACTTCCGCTTCTTTCTGGACCCTTCGCGCTCTCAGCGGTTGTAGGGCGGCAGTGGGCGCGCGGTACTACAACTTATAAGTGGCAATACCGCTCACACTGGGCGGTAGTACCGCTGTTGCGGTACTGCCACACTCCACTGGCCTGCCCTATCTTCATATGCCCCTGAGCTGTAACCACAGCGGTAGTACCGTTAGGGCGAGTGATAGTATCGCTCCGGTGGGACTACCGCCTCACACGTCGCTCCTCTTCATTGCACTGCTTTGTGGGTACACCATGCGAGCGGTAGTACCACTTATGTGCGGACTGTGGATATAACAGTTGGATTTAGGAGAGCTCATAAAAAAAGGTTTTCTTCCTCAATCGATCATATCCTTAAGCTCGTCTTTCGTCCTCATTATTGATCTTCTTCGAGCTTGCTATCTTTCAACGCCTTCAATGATTCTTTCTAACTCTTGAGAGAAAATAAAAAAAAGATCTAACTCTACATTTTCATCAATCACTTTCTTTTCTATGTGAGAAAATCCTTAGATCTAGACCTTGAAGTTACGTACCGAACGAAATCGTTAGTCGTAGGATACTGCTCGTACTGATTGAAAGGTTCGGTCTGAGAGGTGCCCAGACTTAAGCGTTCGGCCAATAGCGACGGCATATATGGATTAATAGATAAGCCAAGCTTTTCGACAGGCTTGTTCACTGAATAAAAGAAGTGGTCTGCCAGCTGCTGTTCGTTTTCAGACGTGCGACTTCGTGCACTCCCACTCTAGGTTCCGTTTTGACATTTCTGACAATTTCTCTGACACTCCATCCAGTGCAGCTTAGTAAAATGCCGAAGATTTCTCAAAAAAAAAGAAGTAAAATGCCGAAGACATTACCATACAAAATTAACGCAAGAAGTATTAATTCTCATCATGTCACAACATTTATATCTTTTTCACGGAATCACATTACTAATATTAACTGCTGCTGTAGCTGTAGTACTATGAACAGATCAAGAGAGCTGATGAGACGATGGACGTGCGGCGCAGATCACAGCCCGATGGAGCGCAGCACGGCGGGGTTCACGGCGGTGGTGGCGCCGTCGACGACGAGGTTGTGGCCGCTGATGAAGCCGGCCTGGTCGGACGCGAGGAACAGCGCCGCTTCCGCCACGTCGGCCGCGCGCAGCACCTTCCCGCGCAGCACGTTGTGGGCCTCCGTCATGGCCTCCATCTCCTCGGCTCCCACGCCCACCACGGCGCAGCTGAGCGGCGTCGCCACTCCGCCGGGCGACACGAGGTTGACGCGCACGCCGTGCCGCCCGAGCTCGCCCGCCGCGGCGCGCACCAGGCCCAGCAGCGCGTGCTTGGACGCCGTGTACGACGCCGGGCCGAACCCGCCCTGCACGCACGCCACGCTCCCCGTGCACAGGATGGCGCCCCGGACGCCGGCCGCCACCATGGCGCGGGCCGCGTGCTTGACGCACGCCGCGGCGCCCCGGAAGTTGACGGCCATGACGCGGTCCAGCGCGGACAGGTCCATGTCCGTGACGGGGCCCGTCGGGAGCAGCACGCCGGCGTTGCTGAGCATGACGTCGAGCCGGCCGTGCGCCGCGACGGCCGCCGCCACCGTGGCCTCCACCTGGGCCTCGTCCGTCACGTCGCACCGCGCGTACGTGCAGCACGCGCCGGACTCCGCGATGGAGGCCGCGACCGCCTCGCCCAGCGCGTCCTGGATGTCCGCGATGACCACCGTGGCGCCGCTGGCCGCGAAGAGCCGCGCCGCCGCCTCGCCGATGCCGCTCGCGCCGCCCGTCACGATGGCCACCTTGCCGTCCAACCTCGGCCTCGACATGGTGACGCCGACTGCTCCGCCCTGCACAGCACCACACCGCACCGCACGCAGTTAACTTATGCCGGAACAAACGATGTGCTGTGGAGAAGTGTTGTTTTTCACCATCTGTGCCGTGGGTGTGTTTATATAGGGCTTCGTTTACTTCAAACAAATGCAACCGCGTCAGCATTATATACTATAATCGGGGTAATATAAGCAATGCTGATCCAGAGAAGCAGCTGTACATCCTACGTTTGCGATTTGCATGCACTAAATTTTGTGATGAAATGGAGGAGGAAGAAGAATCTGTGGAGGCGGGCAGGCGGGCGACAGGGAGGAACAGCGGGCGACGGGGAGCACGTGGCCATGGTCGAGGGCTAGCTCGACGCAGGCAGGCGGACACCTTCCTCGCCATGTTAGGCTGGCATGCCTGCTCGCCCCTGTCAAGTGCACATACACACAACATTACACCGTCATTACGCAATATAACCAACATGTTTGTTTGTTTGATAGTACGTAGTATAGTGATCAAGATGGATGGAGGAGAAAAACAATCTATGAGTTGGATCTGATGGTCTGCAAATCTGCGACCCATCTTCGAGCATACGCGTTGTTGTTCTAGAATGAAGTTGGTGGAAAGAACCAGGGTGTTATTTTGGCAAAGGGAACATGCCAGCGCGCAAAGTCTCTTTTACCGGTTCAGGGATGTACCGGCAAACGATCCGCCGTTCGCTGGGTTTGCGATTCGTGCGTCGTCGTGGCCCACCTTTTGTATAGCACTGTATTTCTATAACCCACCTCTAATATATCATTGTAATATGTCAGGAGGATGACCCACTATTTGTACTAGTATGTCAGTTTTGTCACCTCAGCATGCATACAACCTTTTTCCTCTCTTCCCGCTCCCAAACAAATCCACATTTTTATTTTTGCTTACAATTTTAGATGGTCATCATATTTCACATTAAAATTTCATTATAGAATTTTTTTGTAGATTCAAATTCCTTGCAACATGATCTTCAGAACAAGATCAATCTTGAATATTTTTAAATTAGATTTCAAAATAACATGTTTCATAGTCTTCAAAAAATATCTCGTTTCATAGATTTCACGTAGTTCAAAAAATAAATTTCGCTAAGTTCATAGATATCAATTATTTCAAAGAATTGAAACATATATTTTGTAACGAGTGAAATCACTTTTTACAAACAAGTGAAATATAGTATTTCAATTGAATGAGTGTAATATTTTTCTGAAACTAGTGAAATGAGTGAAATCTATCTTTTGTAACAAGTGAAATCACTTTTTTGAAACAAGTGAAATACAGTATTTCAATTGAATGAGTGTAATATGTTTTCTGAAACTAGTGAAATGAGTGAAATCTATCTTTTGTAATGAGCGAAAGCACTTTTTTGAAAGAAGTGAAATTTAGTATTTCAATTAAATGAGTGTAATATGTTTTCTGAACTAGTGAAATCTTTCTTTTGTAACGAGTGAAATCACTTTTTTAGAACAAGTGAAATATAGTATTTGAATTGAATGAGTGTAATATGTTTTCTGAAACTAGTGAAATGAGTGAAATCTATCTTTTGTAACGAGTGGAATCGCTTTTTTAAAACAAGTGAAATATAGTATTTCAACTAAATGAGTGTAATATAGTTTGAGATGAGTGAAATAATCAAATACAATAATATTGAAATATGATACATAAAATTCAAACTAGTCAAAATGTATCCAAGATTGGTCTTGTTTGAAAGGTCTTATCATCCTGGACTCGAATATATAAAAAATTTCAAAAATGAACATTTGGTTCAAAACATATCAAGTATTCAAAAATATGAGGATGAAAATTAATCCATGTGAGTGGAAAGAGAGGCTGCATGCATGCGTCATTCATCTCCACTCTAACTCTCTCTCTCTCCTCTGTGAAAAGGCTGAAAAGACATGCAGTGTCAGTTTTGTCTGTTGTATTAACTGGGTATAGTAGAGGAATCAATTTACAAATTTATACGGAGTCAGATAGCACGCATCTTGAGAAAATTGATGGATGGTGGATTCTCCACCGGTACATCCCGCCACCGGTAAAAAAACTTATTCGCATGCCAGCGTCCCTCTCTGGGGCGACCCATCACACACAGGTCCTCCCCTCCTCCTCCCCTTCTCGCCGTCGCCGGCTCGCTGGCTAGCTTCCTACACTGAGTCATGGTGTCCTCCCACCCTCCCCACATGTCCCGGTGACGATGGACCTGGTGTCTTCACCGGCCCCCTCCGGAGCGATGCATGTGGGTGTCGCGTCTGAGGGAGTCCTGGATTAGGGGGTGTTCGGATAGCCGAACTATACCTTCAAGCCGGACTCCTGGACTATGAAGATACAAGATTGAAGACTTCGTCCCGTGTCCGGAAGGGACTTTCCTTGGCGTGGAAGGCAAGCTTAGCGATACGGATATGAAGATCTCCTACCATTGTAACCGACTCTATGTAACCCTAACCCTATCCGGTGTCTATATAAACCGGAGGGTTTTAGTCCGTAGGACAACATACACATCAACAATCATACCATAGGCTAGCTTCTAGGGTTTAGCCTCTCTGATCTCGCGGTAGATCTACTCTTGTACCACCCATATCATCAATATTAATCAAGCAGGACGTAGGGTTTTACCTCCATCGAGAGGGCCCGAACCTGGGTAAAACTTCGTGTCCCTTGCCTCCTGTTACCATCCGGCCTAGACGCACAATTCGGGACCCCCTACCTGAGATCCGCCGGTTTTGACACCGACATTGGTGCTTACATTGAGAGTTCCTTTGTGTCGTCGCCATCAGGAAGGATGCCTCGCCCCGTCTTTAAAGACGGCACCGTTGCTAAGGGAGCTTTGGCTGTCGGCCAAACCCTCCGACTAGGTGGTTTTCTTATGACCACCTGTTCGGCTTCTGCGCCGACGATGACCTCTCGAGCTATTGAAAACAATCTTCATGTCAACTCAGAACTTGCCGAGCAGTTAGATCCAATAGAGCTTTCCTCCATAAACGAGCTCTTGGATCGCTTCGCCGCCCTGGGAGTCGCTACGGATTACGACCAGATTAGGCCTAAAACCGATCTGAGAGAGATTAACTCTCCCCAAGCCACCCATCACGTTGCCATGGTAGAGGGACAATGCGGCGACCCTTCATCTATCTTAAGGACTCGCTACGTCCGGATTCCCGGTCCCTCCAAGCCGGATGTCCGCGGAGGGGAGGATATCACTCAAGACCTGAACTTAGAATCAGGCAACGGACTGGATTCATTGGACGACATCCAGGAATCCAAATTTTTGAGTTCGGAAATTCCTCGGCCTCTGAGCCTCAGAAGGGGTAAGGCTCCGGATTTAATTCCACCCACCCACCCGAATATTAGCGATCTATCCCAAATCAGGCAAGAGCCCAAAGAAATAGTACATCATTACTGGGTCAGATTCCTCCTGGTTATGAACAGGATAAAGGGCTGCCACGAGGAAGACGCAATTTCATTCTTCTGCAATAATTGCACGGACAAGGGAATACTCAATGCCATAAGTCGCCGTGATATTACACGCTTCACGGACTTAGCGTCCATAGTATGAAAGTACTGTGCGATGGAAAGCGCCCGGAAAACCGAAACAAAATTTTGGGACAATCTGGCCCTTAAGGCAAGCTCAGTCCGAAATAAAAGGGTGCATCATCGCCAGACACCCGGGTCAAACACCAAAAGGCAAAAACCCTCTACAGGGCATGGAACCGTACTGGAAGGACGGCTTAATGGACCCTGTAAAATTCATAGTACAAAGGACGCCACACCAACTCACAGCCTTAGAGCATGTTGGATACTCCGGCAGGTGGCCAAAATTGGCGAAAACCTCCTAATTCCGGAGGCCACAGAAAGCCACCCCAGAGACACCAATACGGTATTAACAGTCTTCGAGACCTTCGCATCAAATAATATGCGAAAAAGGACACTCCGCAGCCTTGCCGAAGTCTACCAAGTGGCAACAATAAACCCATGGAGTGACATGGCCATCACCTTTAACGCCAGTGATGAACCTAAATTCGGAACAGCCCAAGCACCAGCTGCATTGGTCCTCAGTCCAATAGTGGACAGCTTTCGTCTTACCAAGGTACTCATGGACGGCGGCAGTGGATTGAACCTCATTTATGAGGAAACTCTTCAAAAAATGGATATAGACTGGAACCGCATCATGCGAAGCAGCACAACCTTTAGAGGAATAATCCCCAGTCGGGAAGCGCGCTGTATAGGAAAAATCACACTAGATGTGGTGTTCAGCACGCTGGACAATTACAGGTCCGAAGAGGTCACGTTCCATGTGGCCCCGTTCAGCAGCGGTTACCACGCTTTGCTAGGGCGGGAAGCATTCACAATCTTCCAAGCAATACCCCATTACGGGTACATGAAGCTCAAGATGCCCGGGCCTAACGGGATCATCACTCTCGCTAGTGATCCGGACATAGCACTCCGCGCCGAAAACAAGACAGCCGCACTGGCCCTCGAGGCACTATCCGAAGCCCTAGCGGCTGAGGAGCTGACTGCGCTGCGCTCTACGGTGAATAGGGACGACGTGGTACTTGACAAAAGATCCAAATCCACCTCCTTTAAACCAGCGGACGAAATAGTCAAATTCCAAGTCCATCCAACGGACCCTAATAAAACAGCTTCCATCGGGGCACAGCTAAACCCTGATGTTGACGCCGCATTGCGAGAGTTCCTATGAGAGAACTGGGACATTTTCGCCTGGCACCCTTCAGACATGCCAGGAATCCCACGCAGGCTGGCCGAACACAGCTTAAATATCCAAACAGGATTCAAACCTGTCAAACAGGCTCTCTGGCGTTTTTCCGAACCTAAGAGACAGGCTATGGGAGAGGAGCTAGCAAAGCTATTAGAGGCCGGATTCATCAGAGATATAAAACATCCGGACTGGCTAGCAAACCTGGTGATGGTACCAAAGAAGGACAAATCCTGCCGCCTGTGTGTTGATTTTAAAGACCTTAACAAGGCTTGCCCAAAGGATCCCTTCCCCCTCCCCCGCATCGATCAAATTATCGATGCGACCGCAGGACACGATTCTTTGTGTTTCCTCGACGCATATTCTGGCTACCATCAAATCAAGATGGCAGAACCAGACCAAGCCGCAACGGCATTTATCACACCATACGGGCCATTCTGCTTCAACACGGTGCCCTTTGGGCTCAAAAACGCCGGCGCAACATAATAGCGCATGACTCAGACATGTTTGGCAAGCCAGATCGGTAAAACAGTGGAGGCATACGTAGATGATGTGGTCGTCAAAACAAGACATGTTGAATCTCTAGTAGACGACTTGAGGCTCACATTTGATAATCTCCGAACATACGACATCAAGCTCAACCCGGAAAAATGCGTTTTCGGTGTTCCAGCCGGAAAGCTCTTGGGCTTCATTGTATCCAGCAGAGGAATTGAAGCAAATCCAGCCAAGATCCGAGCTCTGTCACAACTAGATATCCCAAAGGACCTCAAACAAATACAAAAGTTAACCGGATGTGTGGCGGCTCTAAGCCGCTTTATCTCCCGCTTGGGAGAAAAGGCCCTTCCCCTTTACCGCCTCCTTCGGCGCACCGAACACTTCAAATGGACGGACGCAGCCACGGCCGGACTCGACGAAATAAAGCCATACTGGCAACAAACCCAGTCCTGGCCGCGCCAAACACTGGCGAACCAATGCTATTGTACATCGCAGCAACACATCAGGTTGTAAGCGCAGTGCTCGTCGTCGAACGAGAAGCAGACCGACACAAATCCCGCCTTCAAAGGCCGGTCTATTATGTGTCCACTGTCCTCACTCCCTGCAAATCACGGTACCCGCATTATCAAAAGATTGCGTACGCAGTATTCATGGCATCCCGGAAGCTACGACACTACTTTCAAGAGTGTTCAATAACAGTAGCCTCAGAAGTACCACTTAACGACATTATAAACAACCGTGACGCAACGGGCCAGATCGCAAAATGGGCCATCGAGCTCCTCCCGTTCGACATAACTTATAAGCCACGACGAGCCATCAAGTCACAAGTTTTGGCCGACTTCGTCGCAGAATGGACGGAGGCCGAACTCCCTAGAGAGTACGGCACATATTCAAATTGGATCATGCATTTCGATGGCTCCAAAATGTTGGCTGGACTGGGGGGCTGGCGTCGTTTTGACGTCCCCCACAGGAGACACAGTTCAATACGTACTACAGATTCTGTACACGGACTCCAACAATGCAGCCGAATATGAGGCCCTTCTACATGGTCTCCAAATGGCAGTATCCATGGGCATCCAACGCCTAGAGGTGCGCGGGGACTCGAACCTCGCAATCTCCCAAATAAATGGAGACTTCGATGCCAAGGATCCGAAAATGGCAGCTTACCGCAACACCGTCCTAAAAATGTGAGCTCGGTTCGAGGGACTTGAATTTCACCATATAGCCCGGGAAAATAATCAGGCGGCAGACGTCCTGGCACACATCGGCGCAAAACGCGATGTAGTCCCCCCCAACATCTTCTTGGAAAGGCTTTTCAAGCCATCCGTGGTATGGGAAGGGGAGCCGAACAATAACAGCCTGGACCCAACCGCACTGCCCGACACCGAACATTCTGACACAATCGGAGGCTCTGCCATTGAAATAACACCTTCGGCCCATGTAATAATGGATGTCATCGCCCCGTGGACAGAACCATTCCTCGCCTACCTTACTAGGCAAGAACTCCCCGAGGACCAAAATGAGGCACGCTGCATAGTGCGGCGATCCAAAGCCTACAGAGTCCACGAGGGAGAGCTTTATAAGAAAAGCACTACCGGAGTCCTTCAAAGGTGCATCTCCGAAGAGGAGGGGCGGAATCTCCTGGTTGAAATCCATGCCGGACTCGGCGGTCATCACGCTGCAGCCCGGTCCCTGGTAAGCAAAGCCTTCCGTACAGGTTTTTATTGGCCGACGACCCGGGCACACGCTCAGGACTTAGTCCAACGATGCACCGGCTGCCAGCTCTTTGCAAACCAAAGCCATATGCCACCCACCGCCCTCCAAACTATCCCCATCACTTGGCCCTTTGCGGTCTGGGGGCTTGATATGGTTGGACCCCTTAAAGGCGGAACCCACAAGCACACATACTTACTGGTCATGGTGGATAAGTTCACCAAATGGATAGAAGCCAAGCCTGTTAAGACGGCCGAATCCGGACTTGTGATAGACTTCATATCCGGGGTTGTACAATGTTACGGCGTCCCCCGCAGCATCATCACTGATAATGGCACGAACTTTACGGCCGACGAGGTAAAACTCTTGTGCAAAAACATGGGCATAAAACTCGATTATGCTTCCGTCTATCACCCACAAACTAACGGCCAGGTCGAACATGCAAATGGTCTTATCATGAGCGGCATCAAACCCAGACTAGTGCGGTCCCTCAAGGAATCTAACACGCATTGGGTAGAGGAGCTCGACTCCGTACTCTGGGCGCTGCGGACCACGCCGAATCGCACCACCGGATACACACCATTCTTCATGGTGTACGACGTAGAGGCAGTTCTGCCTTGTGACATAATTTATGACTCACCTCGAGTGCGCATGTACGAGGAAAGAGAAGCCGAGCTCGATCGGCAGGACAGTTTGGACGCATTAGAGGAGGAGCGTGACGTGGCGAAAGCCCGTTCCGCATTCTATCAACAGCAGGCTCGAAGATACCAAAGCTGAGAAGTACGGGCCAAAAATTACAATGCTGGAGAATTAGTTCTACGCCTGCTGGACAAGAAAAAGGACAAACTCAAGCCCAAGTGGGAAGGTCCCTTCATAATTGACCAAGTCCTGACTGGTGGAGCGTACCGCCTGCGAAACGCATCGGATAACCGACTCGAGCCGAACCCATGGAACGCAGCCCATCTCCAAAGATTCTATGCCTAGCGCCGGATTCTGTGTTCGTCTCCTTACTCTGTCCATTTTTTATATACTGTCCGTCTTACATTTCTCTCCTTCTCCCTTTTTCTCTCTCTTATAACCTTTAAAGGATCACAAATTGACGCGCTATCCGCGCTCAGTAAACCTGGGGGCTTCTTTAAACAGAAGCTTATTTATACGGGCTTCATGCCTAACACATGTGTCAAACTTCCGCATGTACCTTTTATTCACCATTATATGCATCGATATGACTTAAGTTTTGGCCAAGCTGGGTTGCCTGGCTCCTGTGTTTACCCCTACGTTCCCGATTATTCGGCTAGGTGGTAAAGGGAGCACCTCTGCGATTGTTACTGCCGGATCAGCCGGATGTGTACCTCAGACTGGGTGAAGCCGAAAGCTAGCGTTCTTAAGAGAATATTCGGTCGGTGAACTAAAGATGATCTTTTTCTTTATCTATGTGCCCCCAGGCGTTTTTCCTGCGTTTCTTTTCGCAGCATGGACATGCACTTTAGGGCATGCCCCCCAGGGAAAGGAACCCCTAACGAAACTATTCTCCCTGGAAGATGTTTCTTACTAACCATGTAATATAACATAACTAGTCGGGCACTTGTCTGTTCACGCACTAATGACCCCTACGCCTGGTCTCCACGCATTCCCCGGTTCGTATATAACCGCATGGGAATTCGGACACACTTCGGACCGTCAGGCCCCGAGGTTGAAGCGAAAAGGTCGGCCATGACAAACGATCTACAATTCGGCTAGAAGGCATTATAAATGTCAATTCGATTACATAGTCATTTTTACTGATTGTATTCCTCTTCAATACCATCTAACAGGCTGTCTAATTTACAGTCCTGCTGGGAGTACTTTGCAGCCAACTCTACTTGGCCGTACACTAATCTTACAGGGATCTCCTTCCCATCGGGCCCTATAGGACCGACCTCGGCCATGTGGCTGGGGTCAGCCTTTGAGTACCGCGTCTTCACCATGGCCCAGGCCTCCCTAGAGCCTTGACGGCAGGCTGATATCTTCGACAATTGGAAGCGCCGCCGTGCTCCCTTCAGCTTCTCCGCAAGCTCTCCAATACCTTCGGGCATGGAGACGGATGGCCACAGGGCCTGGGCGACGCCTCGCATCGCCTGCCGAACTCGATCGAGCAGCTGCGAGAGCTCGGGAAGAAGGTCACCCGTAGAACCGGGCATCTCCTCCGCCGGACGACCTGTTAACACACCTACATACATTGCTCTGTCAGTCGACTTCCCCGCCGAACTTTCTTTCAAATAGTTCGTTCAAGCACTTACTAAATATGCCGCGCCGAAGCCGCTGATTCTCCTTCATAGAGTCTGATAGCTGGGCACGAACATCTTTCAGCTCGACGCCCAGCTGGGTGTTGGCATCTTGGAGAATGTTCTTCTCCCCCATCACCTTTAATAGCACCCTCTCACCAGCCTTTAGCTGGCATAGGAGATGTTGCTTTTCCGGATTCAATCCGGTGCCATCTGCAATTTTATTTGTCAGATTCGCACCAAAGCCGTGCTTCGCAAAATACTTATATTTCGAAATGTATATTACCAGAAGGGGCCTCCTTAGGCTCCCCTGCCGCGGGTAGTGTGGCCTCCAGTTGGGTTTTGCACTCTTCCAGCTCCTGGGATAGTAGGGAATTCTTTTCTGTAAGAACCTGCATATCAAACGATCCTTAAACCAGTTATTCTAACTGTTTCAAGTCTCGGGGGCTACTGCTACATATATATTTACCAAAATTTTCTTACCCGTATGTCTTTTACATATTGCTCCGTGGCTCTGGCTAGACCATTTTGAGTGGCACGGAGGTGCGCATCTCCCGAATTGAAGGCATCTAACGCCTCTTGGGAGAAGCAAGCGTCGCGAAGAATTGTCCGGCGACGCCTGTTGTTCATGGAACTTTCCACTTCAGAGTTGGTGGCAGACAACCCGTCCGCATCCTCCGTCGGAGGAACGTCCGGCACGCGCCTTGCGTTCACCTTCGCCCCCGGACCAGGCTTTGGAGCCTGGCTGGTGGAGGCGCGATTGGCAGCCTCTCCGGATATAGTCCGACGAAGTCTCTTTGTCCTGAAGGGGGCACGAGTGTCAAATGTGCCTCGAAGGTATAACAACTTGGATAGAGGGGCGCACCATACCTTTGCGCTGATGCCTCGGTCCGGTCTGCACCTCTTTTCTGCCCACGGGGCCCTGTGGCCCCTCGTTGGCTTGTCGCCGCAGGTTCGGCCTTCCGCCTCAACAACCTCCCCTGCAAAGTTCGGTTGCAATCAGGAAATTGAACACGCATGGACAGACCCCTATCCGGGTTACTGGGACTTCGATCTCAGGTACCTGGGGCATCAGGATTAGCCCTGGGTAATCGGCCGTAATGGCCACCAAGGTGTTGTCCTCGCTCAATTGATGGAACACTCCATCAATCAGCTCCACAGATATGTCCGGATCCTCTTGAGAGGTCGGGTCGAGAGACCGTCCTGGGTCCTCGGGTTGTGGAGGCGGGCTGCTTATTTCCTTAACAGCCCGGCGCAGTTCCTGCGTTGAGGTCATCAGACTAAGTATTCAACAATGGGAACACTAAACGGATGAGCAAGTAGATGTGGGGATTGTGCATAGATAATCCACCCTGTGGGTTGACGCGGAGAAATTCCTCCTCTTCTCCCTTGTACAAAGTGGACAAGATCTTTAATAGAGCGGTAACTGAATCTGGCCCTTTACGGCCGTAGCGGGTGGCGTCGTCCTCCCCGTTGAAATCCCACATGGGGTGGCTTCTATACTGAAGCGGCTGCACCCCCCGCATGATGCATTCGGCCATAACTCCGATCATGGTTAGTCCGGAATGGGCCAACAATCTTATTCGGCCCATCAGGTAAACGATGTTCCTGTCACTTTCCCTTTGAGGGCTCCGTGGACGCCAGCTTAAGCGCTTCTTTAAGGGAGCACTATCGAATTCTAGGAGGCCAATCCGGACAGGATCTGGCAGCGGGACGTCTTCTATATAGAACCATTCCGAGGGCCAATCTTCGGACGCCTTCTATGGAGTTCCGGACAGATATCCGGTCCCGGCGATGCGCCATACTTCGGCTCCGCCCACTTGATATATTGACCCTTTCTTGGAACGGGGCACGAGGCAAAACAGCTCCTTCCACAGTCCGAAATGAGCTTCAATACCCAAGAACAGCTCGCAAAGGGCTACAAAGCCCGCGATATGCAATACTGAGGCAGGCGTGAGATGATGTAGATGGAGGCCGTAGAACTCCAGCAGCCCCGGAGAAATGGGTGGATGGGAAATCCGAGCCCCCTTATTAAGTAAGGGACAAGGCACACCCGCTCTCCTTTGGATGGATTAGGGGCATTCTCTGCCTGCTCTCCGCTGTTGTAGATGGCAAGACCGCCTCGAACCGGGACCATATAGGCCGGGGGTAGAAATCCCTTGGTCTGGAGCGTCACTAGTTCGCTATGCGGAGTGGAACATCTCTCCCAATATCCAGGCTTAGGGCTGGAAGGGCGAGCGGAGGAGTTGCGGCGGCTGGCCATGGTGGAATGGACCTTTGTCAGATGCGCTCTGATGAACACTCGTGGAGGGGAGAAGGTGTGGATTGGATCTAAATCCTCGTCCCCTTAAATAGGGCAGCTCATTTACGCGGCTAGGGGTGTGAACGAAAAAACACTCAAACTTTTCATATTCGTTTGACACGTGGGAAACAGCCATTATTGGGCGTAGAAGCTAAGGAGCGCAACATCTACAAGAAACCGGACTTTATTCAAACAGGTACACGGAATTTGGAGGAGAACCCGCCTTGCAATGCCGAAGACGATCTGCGCGCCGGACTTATCGTCATTGAAGCCTAGTTCGGGGGCTACTGAGGGAGTCCTGGATTAGGGGGTGTTCGGATAGCCGAACTATACCTTCAAGCCGGACTCCTGGACTATGAAGATACAAGATTGAAGACTCCGTCCCGTGTCCGGAAGGGACTTTCCTTGGCGTGGAAGGCAAGCTTGGCGATACGGACATGAAGATCTCCTACCATTGTAACCGACTCTATGTAACCCTAACCCTATCCGGTGTCTATATAAACCGGAGGGTTTTAGTCCGTAGGACAACATACACATCAACAATCATACCATAGGCTAGCTTCTAGGGTTTATCCTCTCTGATCTTGCGGTAGATCTACTCTTGTACTACCCATATCATCAATATTAATCAAGCAGGACGTAGGGTTTTATCTCCATCGAGAGGGCCCGAACCTGGGTAAAACTTCGTGTCCCTTGCCTCCTGTTACCATCCGGCCTAGACGCACAGTTCGGGACCCCCTACCCGAGATCCGCCAGTTTTGACACCGACAACGTCCCTCTTGCAGCGTTGCCTAGGCTATAGTCAACCCTTACCATCGCTGAGGGTGAAAACCCCTGTGTGTGTTTCGGCGAACTCAGTGGGGGCGACGTGTTGCATCATGAGCCTCTTGGGATGTCGTCGATTAGTGTGGATTTTCATTGGTTGAGACGAAGGTCGAACTTGTTTGGAGGGCCACATTATCCCTCCTCGGCTAGCTCTCGCGTCTAGCATTCACATTTGCCCATCTCATTTACATGTATAGGGCTCTCGAGGCCTCTCAATCCTTTCTGCTCATCGGCAGGGTCGACACTTCTCAGTTCAGAGGGTCCTCTCTGATGCCAGTTTGGTGGGAGTTGCTTCTATGAAGTTGTGAGCCTCTCCGAGTCACCGCGGCGGCCTTGGTTGTGTTTCGTGGTGGTCTGGCTTCTCATGTGCTTTTCAAGACGTCGATGACACCTACCAGTGCACTCTTGATGCTTGTTAGCGGTTTCGGTCTATTTAGTCTTTTTTCTTTTCTTTTAATCAGCTTGTTTGAAGATTTCTCATCACACTGTATCGTTCAGCCATGGGATTGTCTTCGTAAAATCATCAGAGTAAAAAAGGCTACATCTACGTACAGTCTGCGGGTTGTTACATAATTTTCCTTAATATGGGCTCTGTCTCTTGATTTCCCCCAATCAAAAACTGCCACTAGATCCATTACGTTAATTGCGTAGGGATTATTAGGTAGGTGTGTAGTCCTTTTTTTCGTCACAGTTTACAAGTCCTATGCGTATATCTAGGTTGTCAATTTTATCACCCTAATATAAACCATATAACACAAAAATTATATCTTTTAAAAATAAAACATCTAAAGTTTATATTGGTATATTTTTTGTAATATATGACTTGTATTAGCTTGTTCAAATTGACGACCTAGAAGTACGCGTACGCCCTATAAACTGAGAGAGAGGGAGTAGCATTTCTCAATGGACTAAAGCTTGTTCTGTGTTGTCCTCAAAAAGAGAAAAAGAAAAAAAACTTGTTCTCTGTTATGTCGGCGGAAACTAAAGTAAGATGGCCATTCTGTTGTCTCACTTTTGTTCCGTTTTCCGTGGTCAAACCAAATCTGATGCGAACGCGAGGCGTGCTGCGGCAAACTCGCTAGAATTTCTGTGCTTGCTTGCAGTCTGAGGCTGTTCGTCGTCCTCGCGGCTGCTACCGATCTGTTCAGCTGGTGACACGGACGGATTGCCTTGCCGATGGCCAGTGGAAATATTTTAGATACTGACGGTACACGCGGCTCAGATCCAGAGAAGAGACAGAGTTACTGTCTGCACGCCATGCAGTCCGGGTGGTGGTCAACGGTCTCGTCCGTCGGATCCCGCGCCATCATCATCTCCGTTGTCGAGTCAGCGGGTGATTAGCTCTCTGCTGGCTGATGGGTTTGATTTAATGGCTCTGACTCTGACCCGCCCTTGATCACGGCTGCCGGATGGATGCCTTGCGGTCAAGGCACACGAACTTTTCGCCTCCCATCCGAGGCAGATAATAAGTTAATAACCACGCTAAATTCTTTAAAATAATCCCAAACCTTGCATATAACCTTTGAAAGAGAGTGGTATAGCTTATAGGTCGATATGCATAAGAGCAAAAAGCCCACTCAAATATCATAGGGTTTACGGTTTAAAGTTTAAGTTTATGAACATATGTGGATAAAAGCATCTTTTTGGCGACATTATGCACCTCCTGCAAACCCGAATGGAGGGAGTATTAATTACTCCTTTTGTGCCTCCGTATTTGAAAGAAAGGCATGAAAAACAACACTTGAAGGAATGGTGCAAGGAGAGTTACTAGCGCTACATGAACAGAGCTTATCCGGTCATCCCCTTCTTCATACCTTAAAAAAGATGCAATAAATCCCCTTCTGCGCAAAGTCTCTCGCCACTCCGTCTTCCTCCTTTAGAAGCATCACACCATCCGTGTGCAAGAAACGGAGGGAAGTGAAACGACAATCCCACTTTTCCACACAAAATCAAATGGCATATGAGTTAGACAAATCTTAGCAAATCCATATAAAAGTAATATTATTTCAACTAAAAAAAGTATTCCTAATACCTTTTTCAAGGGTAAAGCACCTTATTATTTTCAAACAATGTTTGCATGGGTACAAATAATGTTAGGGCCAGGGCGTGCTACGTGTCCGCCGGCGGATCGTTTAGAAAGATCTGTCGGCTCGCAACCGTCTGGTCTGGCGCATCGAGCGACCGAGCGGCTTCCTCCACTTTTGAAACATAGGTCTTGTTACAGATTTTTTTTTTTTTGCAACTGAGGTCTTGTTGCAGTTTTTTTTAACTAAGATTATGTTGTGGAAACATCACTCATGCCCAGCCTCGGCTTCGACATGGTGCTCACTTCTTTTGATCCAAGCAGTTCTGCCTACGTTTGCAAAGAGAAAAATGAGATTGGAGGCATCCACGTCTGAAATTTGTAATACTACTAATATAATTTGGATGAACGAACGGAGAAGAGTTGAAGGAAGAACAATCTGTGCAGGCAGGCAGGCAGGCAGGCGACGGGGAGCACGTGGTATGAAGCATGACAGTTGACACCTTCATCGCCTTGTTAGGTTGGCATGCTCGCGCCTGTGAAATGCGCGCACACACACACGCACACCACCACCATTACAGCATTATTATGCAATATAATCATCATGTTTGTTTGCTTATTTGTTTGATAGTGTAGTAATTAACAACGATGGAAGAATACGATCTTGAGTTGGATCTAATGGTCTGCGATCCATCTTCCAGTGTACGCGTTGTTTCGAAGTTGGTGGATCGGACCAGGGTGTTATTTTGGCAAAGGGAACATGCGCAGCCCAAGCGCCGCTCTCTGAGAGGCCACACAGTTGGTGACTGCACGCTCACCGCGACATGGGTCCACCCATCCTCCTCCCCTTCTCACCGCCACCGGCTAGCTAGCTAGATTTCTCCGATGGGTCATGGTGGGTCCTCCGTCATTGTGGGACTAGTGGCTCGAGTCCCTCGTCGGAGTAGTGAAGGCAGCAAGTGAAAGAAGTGAATTGTAGAAAACCACTACATTGACGCACATGTTTGCAGAAAACACGGTTTTACGAATTTCCGCCAGAAACCACTGATTCTCGGTCTAATTTTTTGCAGAAAACACTAACAGGTCGCTGTGGGCATTTTAACCTCACTTATGACATGTGGGGCCCGCATTTGGTGACTTGGCACAACAGTTCGAGTTAGACGGCGTTTGGTCTAATATTACAAACTAGTCCTTGAAATTTCACATAGACACCCCTCAATCATAAAGCAAAAGCGCAATTAGCCCCCACACACACGTGCACAGAATCTGGGACGCCCATGGCCCTCGTCGCCGGCTTGGGGCGGCGGATGGACCTTGCCGGCGTCGAGGTCGAGCACCAGGCTGGGCGACCAGAACTGCGTCTGTCCGTGCGCCGCGACCTGCCGGCGGTGAAGGGAAGCAGGTCACCGGCGACGAGTAGTTCCGCGCGCCGGCCATTGCGCTGCCTCGTCCTTGCTCGAGCACCACGGCTGCACCGGCTCGGAGGAGGATGACGACGGCCTTGCGGCTGGGCGCCCGCCAGCTTGAGCATGCTCTCGACGCACCGCGACGCCGCTTTTACTCTCGGCCACGGTGGAGGATGTGGCCGGACCAGCGCGGCCTTCCGTCTTCCGTCCCGACGACCAAGACGGCGAGGACGTGCGGCGTGCAGCTCGCGGCGGCGCGCACGGCTCACGCTGGAAGGGGCACCGACGGCGTTCTTCGCGGCGGCCAAGGCCCGAGGCTAGCTAGCACGCCGGGGTGGTTCCACAAGCACGCACCGAGCAGGGCAACCACCGGGAGTACGAGAGAACTAGGAGGGAATGGCGATGGTGTGTGGGAGCGAGATCCCGATCTGGAATTTTGGATTGGGGGGGGGGGGGGGAGAGGTTTTTTTGAAAAGGGGAGGACTTTTTAACAAAAAGACAAAAGACATGTCTAATGCTATTTATCACAGAACCGTTATGCCACGTCAGCGCAGAGCGGGCTCCATCTGTCATAATGGTCATCAAAACGGACAAACCCACCAACTAGTGTTTTCTGCAAACAATTAGGCCTAGAATCGGTGGTTTCTAGCAGAAATTCGTAAGCCAGTGTCATAGGTGAAAACCCATGTATGTTCCGGCAGACTCGGTGTCGACGGCGCAGTGACCCTCTTGGGGACGTGGTCGGTGTGTGTGGGTTTCTTCCGCTCGCGACGACGTGTTTGAGCTAGTTTGGAGCACCACTCGATGCTACCTTGGCATATGACGGTCAAGCTTATCCCTCTCATTTGGGTCTTCAGGCCTCTCACCCCTTTCTGCTCGTCGGTAGAGTCGTCACTCCTCATTACGGTTATAGTTTGGTGGAGTTGTTGCTATGAAGCACGGCTGTTTCTTCGGATGGTGCGTGTTCGAGTGTCGTCGGTTGGTCGGTGGCCATGGTTGTGTCTCGTGGTGGTCCGGCCTCTCATGTGCTTTTGCTCGGTGGCGCGCTTCTGATGCTTGTTAGCGGTGTTTGGTTTGTTTTGTCATGTTCGGTTGGTATCATTCGACCGTGTTCTATAAAACAGGGCGAAAATCTGTTGTTTGTTAGTATGTTGATAAACAAAAATGGAAAAAAAGGTCGGTTTGTTCTCTTCCATTTCACAATAATTCTAGACATACATGGCTTTACGGGGTTGTTACGACGACACAATTTATGATTTGTCAATAATCTTTCCGCCCCCTGATTTCAGGTGGGGGGCAATCCCTTGACTAATAGCACGTCTCCAAATCACCTCCTTCGTAATCTTCTGTAAAAAAAGCTCATACATGTAGCACTACTGTCCATTTCCTACGTCTCCATGGTCAAACCAAATCAAACGCGAACGCAAGGCGTGCTGCGGCAAGCTCGGTGGAATTTCTGTGCTTGCTCGCAGTTTGAGGTTGTTCGTCGTCCTCGCGGGTCGCGGCTGCTACCTATCTGTTGGTGACACGGACAGATTGACATGCCGGATTGCAAGTGGAAGTACTTTATTAAGATTATTATACTGTGATTTGAATATGATACAGAACACACACGGCTCAGATCCAGAGAAGAGACAGAGTTACTGTCTGCACGCCATGCAGTCCGGGGAGATGGTCAACGGTCCCGTTCCGTTTCGTTGGATCCCGCGCCGTCATCATCTGCATCGTCGGGTCAACGGATGATTAAAGCTCTATGCTGGCTGATGGGCTTGATTTAATCGCTCTGACTCTGACTGACAGAAATCACGGCTGCCGGCAGGGCCGGATGGATGGCTTGCGGTCAAAGCACACAACTTTTTCCCCTTCTTCCGATCGGATCGAACACATATACAACACCTCCAAATTACGCAGTATTTTCTCTAAATTATACCGAAACTTTGTCATGGGTTCAACTACACTTAATACTCCAAATTTTACCAAAACTTTGCGCAAATTCTTCTTAAGAGCATCTACAATCGGATTGGGCAAATCCGGGCTTTGAAACCCCATGGACACGACCGAACGTGTTCGCGGGCACTGAAACACACTTAGTACTTTCTCCAATGCATCCCAATACCTCATATTTCATCCCTCATAAATCCATATAAACCATGCAAAAGAGTTACTATGTACACCACGATGGCCTAAATTAAGCATCGTTGTCGAAGATGTCCACGATGGTTGTCTGGGGTGCCGAGTAGTTGGGCACGTCGGAGGGCTCCGACTCCTTCTATTCATCCATATGCGCGAGCATCTCGTCGACGTTCGCAGTGTCCGCCTCCTGCAGACAACGGCGCTTGGCCTTCGCCGCGGATTGCGAATAGAGGGAGTCGAGGATCGTCTGCTGCTCCGCTTGCAGATCTGCGGCCCCAACATCCCCTACATCCTACTCCTCCTCCTCCAGCTCCTCCCGATCTACCGCATCCAGAGGTAGCCCCCTGACGATCCGGGCTTCGCGCCTTGCCAGGATCTGCTCAAGGAGCTACTGCCGGCGCTCCGGCATTCGATACGTTGCCCGGCGGCATGGGGGCATGCCTACTAGCGGAAAGTGGCGGCGCTGACAAATGGTAGGGGGGAAATGGGGATGGGTAGGGTTTCAGTGCCGGCGTTCGGATCAAATAGCCGAACTTTGGCCTCGGGCGGCGAGCCGGAGCGCCACCACGCAACATTCACACCCCCATCGAAAGATGCCCATCGGGCCCTTGAGTTTCTGGGCGATTCCATGTGGGCCCAGGCTGTCACTTCGACGTGGTAGACGCGCCCGGGCACGCCCGGGCACCCCATATCCGCCCTAAATTTGAGCTGGATATGAGGGGTGCCGGTCAGCCCGGACATTTGAGGTCCATTTGAGGCGTCTATCTGGGTCGCTTTTTTGTGACCGGTCAGTGACCAGGTGTCCGCCCGGATGTTTGAGACAGGTTTGAGACGCCCGATTATAGATGCTCAAAGAGAGCGGTGTAGCTTATAAACACACATGAACTCCAAAGATCCTATTGCAACTGGCTCGTTTCCCATGAATACACGTTACACGTCACGAAAAGAAATAGTGTGTTTACTTCAAATCCAATAATATGCTTTTAGAGGCATATAACGTATTGCCACAGAGAGTTGTTTGCCACAATGAGAGAGAAAGAGAGTTCAAGCGCCCAAATTTCCTTTACGTACTCCCGTTTGAAGAGATGTGGGCCCATCGAGGTTGCCACATGACATCATCTGTGTTGGATGAAAATTTTCTGTTAGAATAAATTCGAGGCATACCGTCGATCTTTCGAAGACCAAGCAATTACACGAGCACGACACCGAGATTTGTTAACGAGATTCATCGATATGGCTACATCCCTGGGGCCTAACTACGGGCGCTCCTTCCCGTGACACCGTCACAATACCGCACACCGGCCACCCGGGCGCCGGCACACGCCGCCGGCTCCCCCTTGTGTGCCTGTGCTATTATGTTGGCATAGGTTACATCGTGTGTCTACCCCCGCTCTATATGAGAGGCCTAGGATACAAGTGTCCTATTAGGACACAACTCCACATTCTATGTAAACACAATACAACTCCTAGTTCAACTGTAACCTACCTTCTACACAATATTCGACACAACTCTAACAAACTCCACCTTGGCGAATATTCTACACCATCCTGGATTTGTCCATGCGTCAAACATCCATGTACATCGGATTTGAGCTTATCCCATGAGAACCGCTGCTACTCCAAAGACTCCATATGACTCCACCTGCAACTTGTAGTCCCTTTTTTTCTTGACCACAGTCAACACTCGAGCAAAATTAAGTTCCTCTTTACTCTAGTCTGTGCTCCCAACTTCCAGAGTATCCGTCAACATTATCACACACTGATCACTGACCTGCATGAAAGTGAACAACTCACATATTGGGTGTCACACATAAGAGTTACCTGAACTCAACATCACCGCTCCTTTCTTGACCGCCCTGTCTGAAACTTGAAGGAATTTCACCATTGCTTGTAGTCATCTCGAGTCAAATTCGCAGTTGTCTCACCACATGTATGACCACCAGAGCCCTGGCCCGTCTCCATGTCCGTGCATACCGCACGCCTCGCCGCTATTACCGCATCGAGCCTCCGCTGTCCCGGTCGAGTCTCAAGGGTCGCAAACCCACACCACTCAACCCCCACTGCAGAGTACCACCGATCATCACCGACCGGTGACGAGTTTCACGCTTCCATCAGACCACTAGGCTCCAGTTCGAACTACGTGTCCCTCGCTTTTTTCTCGCTGAATAGGCTCCGATTCTCTGGATTCTTACACCGTAGCCCCTCAATCCAGCTCCACCTTCAACATGACTCCATGGTGGTTGTACTTGCCACCCCGCGCCTCGTCGATTCCAAGCTCTCATGTGCACCATCTTGAATCAACCCCGCGCCATAGCCTTGTCGAAGCCACACAAGCACTCGGGCCCGTGCCACGCGTTTCCACGCCCAGAAGTCGGTCACCATCAGCATCACGCTCCTATGTCGTCGTCGCCGATCTCACCACCGTCTTCTGTACCAACCGACTTACGTCGATCTGTCAGACTGCCTAGTCCGACCCAGCCGAACTCGTTCGACTGTACGACACACTCAAGGCTCCCAAACCGTCTTCCGCGAATTTTTCATCCATCACATGACAATTCCATCTTAGCTGACATAACTTCCTGAAAGCACAAGTGCTCCCTAGGTGGTTTTGATAATTGATGACAACATATCGCTTGTTGGACTAATATTTCTATCTAGCATGTTTCAGATAAGCTCAACAATGGAGTGGCATGGACTAAAGGTTGTGGGAACTCCTTCAAGATGCTAAGGACAAAGGATTGGCTAAAGCTTCAAGCTCAAGACTCCTCATTTTATATTTTAGTGATCCAAGATCATATTGAGTCTTTAGGAAAAGCCAATACTATTAAGGAGGGATGAGGTGTTGCTTAATGAGCCTCTTGCTTCATGTGCTTAGTGATATGCTCCAAAACCCTCAGCTACTTTCCCACTTCCACATATGACCTAAACCCTAAGCCAAACTTGGTCCTACCGATTCTTCCTATCCGGCGCCACCGAGTTCCACTTGTCTTAAGCCACTGCCAAACCCTAATCAGTTCGGTCTCACCGATGGGATCTCGGTCTCACCGAGATGGGCTTGCAAACTCTCTGTTACCCATTGCAATATTCTCGGTCCCACCGAGAATATGCAATCGGTTCCACCGAGTTTGCTTGGTCAAATCTTAGTTTCACTTATTACCCAAATCGGTCCCACCGAGTCTGAGTAATCGGTCAAACCAAGTTTTGGATTTACCCTAACCCTAGCACATCGGTCCCACCGAGTTGATCCAGTCGGTCCCACCGAAATCTCTAACGGTCACTAGGTTTACATTTTCGGTCCGACCGAGTTTATTAATTCGGTCCCACCGAGATTGGAAAACTGTGTGTAATGGTTGGATTTTGTGTGGAGGCTATATATGCCCCTCCACCTCCTTCTCATTTGAGCAGAGAGCCATCAGAATGCATACACCATTCCAACTCATATGTTCTGAGAGAGAACCACCTACTCATGTGTTGAGACCAAGATATTTCATTCCTACCATATGAATCTTGATCTCTAGCCTTTCCCAAGTTGCTTTCCACTCAAATCTTCTTTCCACCAAATCCAAATCCTATGAGAGAGAGTTGAGTGTTGGGGAGACTATCATTTGAAGCACAAGAGCAAGGAGTTCATTACCTACACACCATTTGTTACTTCTTGGAGAGTGGTGTCTCCTAGATTGGCTAGTTGTCACTTGGGAGCCTCCGACAAGATTGTGGAGTTGAACCAAGGAGTTTGTAAGGGCAAGGAGATCGCCTACTTCATGAAGATCTACCGCTAGTGAGGCAAGTCCTGTGTGGGCGATGGCCATGGTGGGATAGACAAGGTTGCTTCTTCGTGGACCCTTTGTGGGTGGTTGCTTCTTCGTGGACCCTTCGTGGGTGGAGCCCTGTGTGGACTCGCGCAACCGTTACCCTTGGGTGGAGCCCTGTGTGGACTCGCGCAACCGTTACCCTTCGTGGGTTGAAGTCTCCATCAACGTGGATGTAGGATAGCACCACCTATCCGAACCACGGGAAAAACATCCGTGTCTCCAATTGCGTTTGAATTCTCCAAACCCTTCCCTTTACATTCTTGCAAGTTGCATGCTTTACATTCCGCTGCTCATATACTCTTTGCATGCTTGCTTGATATGTATTGTGTGTGTTGAAATTATGCCTAAACTCCACTTAAACCGAAAAAGCTTAAAAAATTGCAACTTGAGCATTATGTGTCTAATCACCCCCCTCTAGACACATCTACTTCTAGATCCTACAAGTGGTATCAGAGCTTTGGTCTCCATTGCCTTGGTTTAATCACCATTGGAGGAAGATGGATGTGTCTACTCTAGGGAGTCTTAGACATAGAGTGCCTATTCTTGATGGAAAGTATTTTCATGAGTGGAAAAATGAGATGCTTGTAATCTTCAATCAATATCATTTGAACAAGTATATTGCTAGCCCTTGTGCACCTCATATTGATCCTTTGCATCCCACCCTAGATGAAGATATTGACATGATTCGCAATCTTAGAACTATTGAGCTCATCATTAGAGGATTGCCCAAAAACTTGATTGCTAGTTTGCCTACTCAAAGTTGTGCCTATACTATATGGAAATTTCTTGAGGAACGATTTCCCGATCATTCCTTGAAAACTTTGGATGAAATTCTCCATAAATCTATTGCCTTGAGTAAGATGAACTCTAGTGATCCTAGTTTTGGTAAATGTCTTCTTGAACTTGCCAATCTTAAGCATGCTAAAGGTGATGTTGGAATCATTAATGATATCATACTCAAAGATATAAGAATTCATAAAAGTGACCACTTTGATGATCATTTATCTGATGAATTACCCTCTCTAGGAAATGATGAATCACAAGATCATGATGAACATGAATATTATGATGATGATGATAGTGACTTCGATCTTGATGATGCAATGAGACATTTTGGTCTTATGGAAAATCTTCGGGGATATGAATCAGGAGGAAAGGAATGGGTTCTTGATAGTGGATGTACTGATCATATGAACGGAGATGAAGAGATGTTTCGTGAGCTTCCTGAAAATGACGGCCCTCGGAAATATGTCACCTTTGGTGATAATTCAAAGGGTAAAGTGGTTGGCCTTGGTAAGGTGGCCATCTCACATGATAGTTCCATTCAAAATGTCATGCTCGTTGAATCTCTGGGCTACAACTTACTTTCAGTATCTAGACTTGCTGATTTCGGTTTGAATGTCCTATTTACTGAGGTAGATTGCCAAGTATTTCGTCGAGACAATCATAAAATGGTCTTTACGGGTATGCCTAGAGGAGATCTTTACATTGTCGATTTCTCTAAAAAGGCACAACCTAAAACTTGCTTTGTTGCTAAATCCTCAAAAGGTTGGTTGTGGCATAGACGACTAGGTCACGTTGGCATGAGAAACCTTGACAAGCTTATTAAAGGAAATCATATCCTTGGAGTTAATGATGTCATATTTGATAAGGATAGACTTTGCAGTGCTTGTCAAGCAGGTAAACAGGTTGGAGGAAGACATCCCGTGAAGAACATCATGACCACAAGGAGGCCACTAGAGCTACTTCACATGGATCTTTTTGGTCCCAACGCCTACAAGAGTCTCGGTGGAAATTCTTTTGGTCTAGTTATAGTTGATGACTTTTCAAGATTTACGTGGGTGTTCTTTCTTAATGACAAGTCGCAGGTCCAGAAGATCTTCAGAAACTTCGCTAGGAAAGCCCAAAATCAGTTTGATGTGAAGATCAAGAAGGTTCGGAGTGACAACGGAACGGAGTTCAAGAACGCAAATGTGGACACCTTTCTTGACGAAGAAGGGATTTCACACGAGTTCTGGGCTACGTACACACCTCAACAAAATGGAGTTGTTGAGAGGAAGAACCGGACGCTCATCGAAATGGCAAGAACGATGCTTGATGAATACAAGACGCTAAAGCACTTTTGGGCAGAAGCGGTTGAGACAGCTTGTCACGCAACAAATCGCTTATATCTTCACAAGCTACTCGGCAAGACGGCATACGAGCTCCTCACCGGTAACAAGCCTCAAGTTTGATACTTTCGAGTATTCGGCTCAAAGTGCTACATTCTTGATAAGCATCTTCGTTCAAAGTTTGATCCTAAATCTCATGAAGGTTTTCTACTTGGTTATGGCTCAAACTCTCACACTTACCGTGTCTACAACAATTTCACCTGAAAGGTTGAAGAGACGGTAGATGTGAAGTTTGATGAATCTAATGGCTCGCAAGTAGAGCAATTGCCAATTGATGTAGGAGACAAAGACCCCTCAGAAGCAATTCAAGACTTGTCCATTGGCAAAATTCGTCGAATGGAGGTGAAGGAGAGTACTTCATCCGTCCAAGTGGAAGCTTCTACTTCACGACAAGGTGAACCAAGAATCGACACGGAAGCATCCACAAGTGGGACACATCAAGATGAAGAAAACGAGGAAATACGTCAAGACGAACATCAACAACCTCCTTCTCCACCACGACAAGAGAACGACGACGTCAATAATGAAGAAGGCCAAGAAGAAGAACAAGATGAAGAAGATGTTCAACTAAGACCCAAGCAAAAGCTCTCACGAGTTCGAGCAAGAATTGCCAAAGATCATCCCGTCGAGCAAATCCTCAATGATATACAAACCGGGAGAATCACTCGCTCAAAAACTCGTTTAGCTAACTTTTGTGAAAACTATTCATTCATCTCTAGCATTGAACCTATGAAGGTTGAAGAAGCATTGGAGGATCCGGATTGGATAAACGCTATGCATGAAGAGCTACATAATTTTGAGAGAAACCAAGTTTGGACATTGGTTGAGAAGCCCGACAACAACCACAACATCATTGGTACCAAATGGGTGTTCCGCAACAAGCAAGATGAAGATGGACAAGTGGTTCGCAACAAAGCACGTCTCGTCGCCCAAGGGTACACACAAGTCGAAGGTATGGACTATGGTGAGATGTATGCCCCCGTTGCTAGACTTGAGTCCATTCGCATCTTACTTGCCTATGCTAATCACCATAATATCACCTTGTACCAAATGGACATTAAAAGTGCTTTTCTAAATGGTGAAATAGAGGAGGAAGTTTATGTCAAACAACCTCCCGGCTTTATCAATCCTAAGAAACCAAATCATGTTTACAAACTTCACAAAGCTCTTTATGGTCTTAAACAAGCTCCTAGAGCATGGTATAAATGCTTGACCAAGTTCCTTACTACAAGTGGTTTTGAAATTGGTAAAATTGATTCTACTCTTTTTACTAAAAGGGTTAATGGAGAACTATTTGTATGCCAAATTTATGTTGATGATATCATATTTGGTTCAACTAACCCCCTCTTTAGTGAAAAGTTTGGAAAGCTAATGTCAGAGAAGTTTGAGATGTCTATGATGAGTGAACTCAAATTCTTTCTCGGGTTGCAAATCAAGCAAACTAAGGAAGGTACATTTGTCTCTCAAACAAAGTACACCAAGGACTTATTCAAGAAGTTCAATATGCAAGAATGCAAACGTATGTCTACACCCATGCCTACTAGTGGACATAATGATTTAACCAAAGATGGTGAACCGGTTGATCAAAAGGTTTATCGCTCTATGATTGGTTCATTGTTATACCTATGTACTTCACGTCCCGATATTATGCTAAGTGTGTGCATGTGTGCATGATATCAAGCTGCTCCTAAAGATTGTCATCTTAAGGCTGTGAAAAGGATAGTGAGATATTTAATCCATACACCAAATTTTGGCATTTGGTATCCTAAGAGGTCTTCTTTTGATCTTGTTGGCTATTCCGACTCGGATTATGCCGGAGACAAGGTTGATAGAAAGTCCACTTCGGGTACTTGTCAATTTCTTGGTAGATCTCTTGTGTCTTGGTCTTCCAAGAAACAAAACTCGGTATCCTTATCCACCGCCGAAGCTGAATACATTGCCGCTGGTTCATGTTGTGCTCAATTACTTTGGATGACCCAAACTCTTAAAGATTATGGGATTTATGTGAAACATGTTCCACTGCTTTGTGACAATGAAAGTGCTATCAAAATTGGTCATAATCCTGTACAACATTCTCGGACTAAGCATATTGAAGTTCGTCATCATTTCATTCGAGATCATGTTGCTAAGGGTGACATCAATCTTAAGCATGTTCGCACCGATAAGCAATTAGCGGATATATTCACTAAACCACTTGATGAGAAAGTGTTTTGCAGGTTGAGAGGAGAATTGAACATCATTGATGCTTCAAATTTGGAGTAGAAACTCCATTGGACACATGCAAGACATGAGCTTATGACTAATCCATGATATATCTCTTATGATAACTATCTTATGTCTTGGATATACTTGCACCTTGCATGTTGTCTAACCCATGTAGGTGCTTGGTTGAATCTAATTCCATGAGATTGCGACTCACTCATATCCTGAGCGATCTCTACATCACCAAGACTCTACACAATAGTGGTTGAAGACAAGGAAGCACAAAACCATGAAACATATCCTTTGACAAACTCTATGTTAAGCTTCATGATAGTCATTTTTGGATACACAAGTGCTCTTCCTTGCAAGAACTAACCCATGTAGGTAGATGAACTCAAACTCCAAGTGGTGCTCCCAACTCTTGATGAACTACATCAACCTTGAGCACCCACACAAGTTCAACTACATGAGCAAGAACCACATCACCACCCAAGGTATGTTATTCCATCTTAGAGAAGCTTTACTCCAAGACATGAGTCAAAGCAACTCAACAAGATGTGAATACATCAAGATGCTTAAACGAAAAATGGTAACCCCATTTTGAGCTTAAACGATGAGTATGACCTATGATCAAGTGTTCTCACTTGACTCCTAAGTCAATATACTCTAACATAGGTGACTATGTCACCGCCCAATTCTAGATGAAGTCTCTTGTGTTCTTTTCTGAGTTATTGCATTTGTCCCTTGCATATTTGTTTCTTTCTTTCTCAATCAAAAAAAAACTTCATCTAGAAACTTTCACTCTTTTCTTTTTGATTCTTGTTCTGCATATTTCTGCATCAAATTCCTTGCAAATTTTTCAGCTAATTCATTGCAAATCTTTGTGAGATCTTACTTGACTAGTGAGCTGAGGTGACAAGTGTTTTTCTCTGTGATGAACTCGGTTTCACCGAATAGCTATTTTCGGTCCAACCGAATCCCTTCGGTACTACCAAAACATGCCACTCGGTGCCACCGATTTCGCAACAGGAAAAACAGTTTGCCACATATTCTATATTTCTTCTGATCCAGCTCCACTCAATGAATCTTGTCCTCTACAAGCATCACAGTTTTATTCACTGCTTTGTACTGAATCTCAAGGACCAAACCTATTCGACGGATTCCAAGAAAAACCTTCTTGGAAATTGATGTCAAAGGGGGAGAGAGAGATCACATCAAAGCTTATCATCAGAGAGAGAGAGAGAGATCACATCAAAAGCTTATCACCTACAAAGGAGAAAGTACTAAGGGGGAGAGAATACTCAAGGATCCCATATATTAAGGGGAAGAAAGAAATCTCCAAGGGGGAGAGAATATCTCAAGGATCCCAGATGCTTGATGTTCAAGAGGAGAGATGCCACATGTCTTTTTGGGGGAAAGACATGTTCATATGAACTCATTTGAATTTAGTTCTGCAAGACACCTAAGGGAAAGAAATCAGTCAAATTCATTGCATATCATTATTCTTGGGGACATGTTGAATTCTATATGGTACCTTGTACTCACTCTCTACATGTCATCCCAGTCTTGGCATTCTTGTGGTTTCTTTTGTTTGCTCTGGCTAGTGGATGTACCTGTGTTATCTAACCTTGTTTGTGCAGGTTCATTCCATCCTAAACCAACTCAAGACCACAAGGTAAGTATATGCATCAAAATCATGAGTATGAGGAGTTCTTGCTTATGTACATACTGTTTGCAAGAAGGACTCATGAGCATGAAGGTATTTTCCTTGATAATCTTTTTCTCTGATGCATATGGCCAAGATACATGTAACACTTTGCCTACTCTGTCATGGTTATGCTCTCACATGCCTCTCTATTTCATATTTACATGAGTGCATACATGTAGGGGGAGCCTATGCTTGTTACATGTTCTTCCAAAGCTTTACTTGTTGTTCTTTATATCTTTATCTAAAGCTTTGATGTATGTTGCCATCAATTACCAAAAAGGGGGAGATTGAAAGCACAAGTGCTCCCTAGGTGGTTTTGATAATTGATGAAAACATATCGCTTGTTGGACTAATATTTCTATCTAGCATGTTTCAGATAAGCTCAACAATGGAGTGGCATGGACTAAAGGTTGTGGGAACTCCTTCAAGATGCTAAGGACAAAGGATTGGCTAAAGCTTCAAGCTCAAGACTCCTCATTTTACATTTCAGTGATCCAAGATCACATTGAGTCTTTAGGAAAAGCCAATACTATTAAGGAGGGATGAGGTGTTGCTTAATGAGCCTCTTGCTTCATGTGCTTAGTGATATGCTCCAAAACCCTCAGCTACTTTCCCACTTCCACATATGACCTAAACCCTAAGCCAAACTCGGTCCTACCGATTCTTCCTATCCGTCGCCACCAAGTTCCACTTGTCTTAAGCCACTGCCAAACCCTAATCAGTTCGGTCTCACCGATGGGATCTCGGTCTCACCGAGATGGGCTTGCAAACTCTCTGTTACCCATTGCAATATTCTCGGTCCCACCGAGAATATGCAATCGGTTCCACCGAGTTTGCTTAGTCAAATCTCAGTTTCACTTATTACCCAAATTGGTCCCACCGAGTCTGAGTAATCGGTCAAACCGAGTTTTGGATTTACCCTAACCCTAGCACATCGGTCCCACCGAGTTGATCCAGTCGGTCCCACCAAAATCTCTAACGGTCACTAGGTTTACATTTTCGGTCCGACCGAGTTTATTAATTCGGTCCCACCGAGATTGGAAAACTGTGTGTAATGGTTGGATTTTGTGTGGAGGCTATATATGCCCCTCCACCTCCTTCTCATTTGAGCAGAGAGCCATCAGAACGCATACACCATTCCAACTCATATGTTCTGAGAGAGAACCACCTACTCATGTGTTGAGACCAAGATATTTCATTCCTACCATATGAATCTTGATCTCTAGCCTTTCCCAAGTTGCTTTCCACTCAAATCTTCTTTCCACCAAATCCAAATCCTATGAGAGAGAGTTGAGTGTTGGGGAGACTATCATTTGACGCACAAGAGCAAGGAGTTCATTACCTACACACCATTTGTTACTTCTTGGAGAGTGGTGTCTCCTAGATTGGCTAGGTGTCACTTGGGAGCCTCCGACAAGATTGTGGAGTTGAACCAAGGAGTTTGTAAGGGAAAGGAGATCGCCTACTTCGTGAAGATCTACCGCTAGTGAGGCAAGTCCTGTGTGGGCGATGGCCATGGTGGGATAGACAAGGTTGCTTCTTCGTGGACCCTTTGTGGGTTGTTGCTTCTTCGTGGACCCTTCGTTGGTGGAGCCCTGTATGGACTCGCGCAACCGTTACCCTTGGGTGGAGCCCTGTGTGGACTCGCGCAACCGTTACCCTTCGTGGGTTGAAGTCTCCATCAACGTGGATGTAGGATAGCACCACCTATCCGAACCACGGGAAAAACATCCGTGTCTCCAATTGCGTTTGAATTCTCCAAACCCTTCCCTTTACATTCTTGCAAGTTGCATGCTTTACATTCCGCTGCTCATATACTCTTTGCATGCTTGCTTGATATGTATTGTGTGTGTTGAAATTATGCCTAAACTCCACTTAAACCGAAAAAGCTTAAAAAATTGCAACTTGAGCATTATGTGTCTAATCACCCCCCTCTAGACACATCTACTTCTAGATCCTACACTTCCTGCAACTCCTTCAAGCATCCCTGTCGCGCCAACAATCTTTCACCCATGTCTGCCATAACCCAAGGTTTTCAGTTTCACGAACTTCTCCACCTCAAACCTGACACCCATTGATGCCCTGGTTCTTTGTACGGCTGACTTTGTGAAAAATACGTGAGCAATCTCCCTGTGATGCACAAGTACACGACAGAACATGCGTGTACTACTAGCAATTGCAACCAAAAAACTTTTGATCTTCACGTGTAGTAGCTCTAGCTCAACCTTCAATGCTGGCTATTGCTTTGTCAATGTCTCCTGCTAAATCCGATGGATCCTAACGTGATGAATTTTTTCCATCGCCAAATTGATCTGTCTCCTGCCTTTCTGTGTCACATGAGGACTCGGTCCTCTTTTTTTCTTCAAACAAATCTCTGTATCTGATTCCTTTGGCTCATAGCACAACACACGTATCAGTAGCACATGTGCACGCGTGAGCAGCATCGAGCCTCCGTCAACGCCTGGCCGTTGCTCCTGCCTCAATAACCCCAGTGGTTCGCCCACCTCATGGCTGCACAAGGGCCTAGCCCATCAAGAACGCACACAACCAGCCACCTAGGCCAGCCTGTCACATCCTAGGCATGCCCACGAGCCACGTTGGCTACGGCTCCCTGCACGACTGCAACACACCAGGGCTCCATGCCACTTCCGAATCCATTGTTTCCAATCTCGCCGAGAACCACACCGTCACCGGCTGCATCTCAAACTTGATACTTCCTCTAGATCAACAATCCACGATCTCTGAACAGCCTAGCTCTGATACCACTTGTTAGAATTGAAGGAAATATGCCCTAGAGGCAATAATAAAGTTATTATTTATTTCCTTATATCATGATAAATGTTTATTATTCATGCTAGAATTGTATTAACCGGAAACATAATACATGTGTCAATACATAGACAAACAAAGTGTCACTAGTATGCCTCTACTTGACTAGCTCGTTAATCAAAGATGGTTATGTTTCCTAACCATGAACAATGAGTTGTTATTTGATTAACGGGATCACATCATTAAGTGAATGATCTGATTGACATGACCCATTCCATTAGCTTAGCACCCGATCGTTTAGTATGTTGCTATTGCTTTCTTCATGACTTATACATGTTCCTATGACTATGAGATTATGCAACTCCCGTTTGCCGGAGGAACACTTTGTGTGCTACCAAACGTCACAACATAACTGGGTGATTATAAAGGAGCTCTATAGGTGTCTCCAAAGGTAAATGTTGGGTTGGCGTATTTCGAGATTAGGATTTGTCACTCCGATTGTCGGAGAGGTATCTCTGGGCCCTCTCGGTAATGCACATCACTTAAGCCTTGCAAGCATTGCAACTAATGAGTTAGTTGTGGGATGATGTATTACAGAACGAGTAAAGAGACTTGCCGGTAACGAGATTGAACTAGGTATTGGAATATCGACGATCGAATCTCGGGCAAGTAACATACCGATGACAAAGGGAACAACGTATGTTGTTATGCGGTCTGACCGATAAAGATCTTCGTAGAATATGTAGGAGCCAATATGAGCATCCAGGTTCCGCTATTGGTTATTGACCGGAGACATGTCTCGGTCATGTCTACATTGTTCTCGAACCCGTAGGGTCCGCACGCTTAAGGTTACGATGACAGTTTTATTATGAGTTTATGCATTTTGATGTACCGAAGTTTGTTCGGAGTCCCGGATGTGATCACGGACATGACGAGGAGTCTCGAAATGGTCGAGACATAAAGATTGATATATTGGAAGCCTATGTTTGGATATCGGAAGTGTTCCGGGTGAAATCGGGATTTTACCGGAGTACCGGGAGGTTACCGGAACCCCCCGGGAGCTATATGGGCCATAGTGGGCCTTAGTGGAAAAGAGAAGAGGCAGCCCAACATGGGCCGCGCGCCCCTCCCCTCCCTTGGTCTGAATAGGACAAGGAGAGGGGGCCGGCCCC
This sequence comes from Triticum urartu, assembly GCF_056163025.1. NCBI lineage: Eukaryota > Viridiplantae > Streptophyta > Magnoliopsida > Poales > Poaceae > Triticum > Triticum urartu. Next base: position 587,184,826 of record NC_141876.1, on the reverse strand, counting down.
TCTCTCTCCTTTCCCCCCTCCGCGAATCCTATTCCAACTAGGATTGGGGGGGGAGGGGAATCCTACTCCAAGAGGGAGTAGGACTCTCCTGGCGCGCCTCTCCATGGCCGGACGCACCCCCTCCCTTAGTCCTTTATATACGGAGGCAGGGGCACCCCAGAGACAGACAAGTTGATCCACGTGATCATATTCTTAGCCGTGTGCGGTGCCCCCTTCCACCATAGTCCTCGATAATATTGTAGCGGAGTTTAGGCGAAGCCCTGCTGCAGTAGTACATCAAGATCGTCACCACGCCGTCATGCTGACGGAACTCTTCCCCGACACTTTGCTGGATCGGAGTCCGGGGATCGTCATCGAGCTGAACGTGTGCTAGAACTCGGAGGTGCCGTAGTTTCGGTGCTTGATCGGTCGGACCGTGGAGACGTACCACTACATCAACCAAACACTTCCGTTGTTGATCTACAAGGTACGTAGATCATACTCTCCCCTCTCGTTGCTATGCATCACCATGATCTTGCGTGTGCGTAGGAATTTTTTTGAAATTACTACGTTCCCCAACAGTGGCATCCGAGCCTAGGTTTTATATGTTGATGTTATATGCACGAGTAGAACACAAGTGAGTTGTGGGTGATATAAGTCATACTGCTTACCAGCATGTCATACTTTGATTCGGCGGTATTGTTGGACGAAGCGGCCCAGACCGACATTACGCGTACGCTTATGCGAGACCGGTTCTCCCGACGTGCTATGCACATAGGTGGCTTGCGGGTGACAGTTTCTCCAACTTTAGTTGAATCGAGTGCGGCTACGCCCGGTCCTTGCGAAGGTTAAAACAACACCAACTTGACAAACTATCGTTGTGGTTTTGATGCGTAGGTAAGATTGGTTCTTGCTTAAGCCCGTAGCAGCCACGTAAAACTTGCAACAACAAAGTAGAGGACGTCTAACTTGTTTTTGCAGGGCATGTTGTGATGTGATATGGTCAAGACATGATGCTAAATTTTATTGTATGAGATGATCATGTTTTGTATCCGAGTTATCAGCAACTGGCAGGAGCCATATGGTTGTCGCTTTATTGTATGCAATGCAATCGCGCTGTAATGCTTTACTTTATCACTAAGCGGTAGCGATAGTCGTGGAAGCATAAGATTGGCAACACGACAACGATGCTACGATGGAGATCAAGGTGTCGCGCCGGTGACGATGGTGATCATGACGGTGCTTCGAAGATGGAGATCACAAGCACAAGATGATGATGGCCATATCATATCACTTATATTGATTGCATGTGATGTTTATCTTTTATGCATCTTATCTTGCTTTGATTTATGGTAGCATTATAAGATGATCTCTCACTAAATTATCAAGAAGTGTTCTCCCTGAGTATGCACCGTTGCCAAAGTTCGTCGTGCCCAGACACCACGTGATGATTGGGTGTGATAGGCTCTACGTCCATCTACAACGGGTGCAAAACAGTTGCACACGCGGAATACTCAGGTTATACTTGACGTGCCAAGCATATACAGATATGGCCTCGGAACACGGAGACCGAAAGGTCGAGCGTGAATCATATAGTAGATATGATCAACATAGTGATGTTCACCAATGAAACTACTCCATCTCACGTGATGATCGGACATGGTTTAGTTGATTTGGATCACGTAATCACTTAGAGGATTAGAGGGATGTCTATCTAAGTGGGAGTTCTTAAGTAATATGATTAATTGAACTTAAATTTATCATGAACTTAGTCTTGGTAGTATTTTGCAAATTATGTTGTAGATCAATAGCTCACGTTGTTGCTTCCCCGTGTTTATTTTGATATGTTCCTAGAGAAAATTGTGTTGAAAGATGTTAGTAGCTATGATGCGGATTAGATCCGCGATCTAAGGTTTATCCTCATTGCTGCACAGAAGAATTATGTCCTTGATGCACCGCTAGGTGACGGACCTATTGCAGGAGCAGATGCAGACGTTATGAACGTTTGGCTAGCTCAATATGATGACTACTTGATAGTTTAGTGCACCATGCTTAATGGCTTAGAATCGGGACTTCAAAGACGTTTTGAACATCATGGAGCATATAAGATGTTCCAGGAGTTGAAGTTAATATTTCAAGCAAATACTCGAGTTGAGAGATATAAAGTCTCCAACAAGTTCTATAGTTAAAAGATGGAGGAGAATCGCTCAACTAGTGAGTATGTGCCCAGATTGTCTGAGTACTACAATCGCTTGAATCAAGTGGGAGTTAATCTTCCAGATAAGATAGTGATTGACAGAATTCTCTAGTCACCATCACCAAGTTAGTAGAACTTCGTGATGAACTATGATATGCAAGGGATAACAGAAACGATTCCCAAGCTCTTCGTAATGCGGAAATTGACGAAGGTAGAAATTGAGAAAAACATCAAGTGTTGATGGTAGACAAGACCACTAGTTTCAATAAAAGGGCAGAGGGAAGAAGGGGAACTTCAAGAAGAACAGCAAGCAAGTTGCTGCTCAAGTGAAGAAGCCCAAGTCTGTTCCTAAGCCTAAGTGTTTCTACTGCAAAGGGACTGGTCACTGGAAGCGGAACTACCCCAAGTGATTGGCAGATAAGAAGGATGGCAAAGTGAACATAAGTATATTTGATATACATGTTATTGATATGTACTTTACTAGTGTTTATAGCAACCCCTCAGTATTTGATACTAGTTTAGTTGCTAAGATTAATAACTCGAAACGGGAGTTGCAGAATAAACAGAGACTAGTTAAGGGTGAAGTGACGATGTGTGTTGGAAGTGGTTCCAAGATTGATATGATCATCATCGCACACTCCCTATACTTTCGGGATTAGTGTTGAACCTGAATAAGTGTTATTTGGTGTTTGTGTTGAGCATGAATATGATTTGATCATGTTTATTGTAATACGGTTATTCATTTAAGTAAGAGAATAAATTGTTGTTCTGTTTACATGAATAAAACCTTATATGGTTACACACCCAATGAAAATAGTTCGTTGGATCTCGATCGTAGTGATACACATAATCATAATATTGACACCAAAAGATGCAAAGTTAATAATGATAGTGCAACTTATTTGTGGCACTGCCGTTTAGGTCATATTGGTGTAAAGCGCATGAAGAAACTCCATGCTAATGGGTTTTTGAAATCACTTGATTATGAATCAGTTGATGCTTGTGAACCATGCCTCATGGGCAAGATGACTTAAACGCCGTTCTCCGGAACTATGGAGCGAGCAACTGACTTATTGGAAATAATACATACTGATGTATGAGATCCGATGAGTGTTAAGGCTCGCGGCGGGTATCATTATTTTCTGACCTTCACAAATGATTTGAGCAAATATGGGTATATCTACTTAATGAAACACAAGTCTGAAATATTTGAAAAGTTCAAAGAATTTCAGAGTGAAGTGGAGAATCATCGTAACAAGAAAATAAAAGTTTCTACGATATGATCGCAGAGGTAAAATATTTGAGTTACGAGTTTGGCCTTCAGTTAAAACAATGTGAAATAGTTTTACTACTCACGCCACCTGGAACACCACAGCATAATGGTGTGTCTGAACATTATAACCGTACTTTATTAGATATGGTGCGATCTATGATGTCTCTTTTCGATCTAACACTATCGTTTTGGGGTTATGCATTAAAGACAGCTACATTCACGTTTAAAAGGGCACCATCTAAGTCCGTTGAGACGACACAATCTGAACTGTGGTTTGGCAAGAAACCAAAGTTGTCATTTCTTAAAGTTTGGGATTGTGATGCTTATATGGAAAAGTTTCATCCTGATAAGCTCAAACCCAAATCGGAGAAATATGTCTTCATAGGATACCCAAAGGAGACGGTTGGGTACACCTTCTATCACAAATCCGAAGGCAAGACTTTTGTTGCTAAATTCGGAGTTTTTCTAGAGAAGGAGTTTCTCTCGAAAGAAGTGAGTGGGAGGAAAGTAGAACTTGATGAGGTAACTGTACCTGCTCCCTTATTGGAAAGTAGTTCATCACAGAAATCTGTTCCTGTGACTACTACACCAATTAGTGAGGAAGCTAATGATGATGATCATGTAACTTCAGATCAAGTTACTACCGAATCTCGTAGGTAAACCAGAGTGAGATCCGCACCAGAGTGGTACAGTAATCCTGTTCTGGAAGTCATGTTACTAGACCATGACGAACTTGCGAACTATGAGGAAGCGATGATGAGCCCAGATTCCGCGAAATGGTTTGAGGCCATAAAATCTGAGATATGATCCATGTATGAGAACAAAGTATGGACTTTGATGGATTTGCCCAATGATCGGCAAGCCATAGAAAATAAATGGATCTTCAAGAGGAAGACAGACGCTGATAGTAGTGTTACTATCTACAAAGCTAGAATTGTCGCAAAAGGTTTTCGACAAGTTCAAGGTGTTGACTACGATGAGATTTTCTCACTCGTATATATGTTTAAGTCTGTCCGAATCATGTTAGCAATTGCCGCATTTTATGAAATCTGGCAAATGGATAAACAAAACTGCATTCCTTAATGGATTTCTTAAAGAAGAGTTGTATATGATGCAACCAGAAGGTTTTGTTAATCCTAAAGGTGTTAACAAAATATGCAAGCTCCAACGATCCATCTATGGACTGGTGCAAGCATCTCGGAGTTGGAATATACGCTTTGATAAATTGATCAAAGCATATAGTTTTATACAGACTTACGGTGAAGCCTGTATTTACAAGAAAGTGAGTGGGAGCACTACAACATTTCTGATAAGTATATGTGAACAACATATTGTTGATCGGAAATAATGTATAATTTTCTGGAAAGCATAAAGGAATATTTGAAAGGAGTTTTTCAAAGAAAGACCTTGGTAAAGCTTCTTACATATTGAGCATCAAGATCTATAGAGATAGATCAAGACGCTTGATAAGTTTTTCAATGAGTACATACCTTGACAAGATTTTGAAGTAGTTCAAAATGGAACAGTCAAAGAAAGAGTTCTTGCCTGTGTTGCAAGGTGTGAAATTGAGTAAGACTCAAAGCCCGACCACGGCAGAAGGTAGAAATAGAATGAAAGTCATTCCCTATGCCTTAGCCATAGGTTCTATAAAATATGCCATGCTGTGTACCAGATCTATTGTATACCCTACACTGTGTTAAGCAAGGGAGTACAATAGTGATCTAAGAGTAGATCACTGGACAGCGGTCAAAATTATCCTTAGTGGAATAAGGAAATATTTCTCAATTATGGAGGTGACAAAAAGGTTCATCGTAAAAAGTTACGTCGATGCAAGTTTTGACACAGATCTGGATGACTCTAAGTCTCGATCTAGATACATATTGAAAGTGGGAGCAATAAGCTAGAGTAGCTCCGTGCAGAGCATTGTTGACATAGAAATTCGCAAAATACTTACGGATCTGAGTGTGGCAGACCCGTTGACTAAAATTATCTCACAAGCAAAACATGATCACACCTTAGTACTCTTTGGGTGTTAATCACATAGCGATGTGAACTAGATTACTGACTCTAGTAAACCCTTTTGGGTGTTGATCACATATCGATGTGAACTATGGGTGTTAATCACATGGTGATGTGAACTATTGCTGTTAAATGACATGGCGATGTGAACTAGATTATTGACTCTAGTGCAAGTGGGAGACTGAAGGAAATATGCCCTAGAGGCAATAATAAAGTTATTATTTATTTCCTTATATCATGATAAATGTTTATTATTCATGCTAGAATTGTATTAACCGGAAACATAATACATGTGTGAATACATAGACAAACAAAGTGTCACTAGTATGCCTCTACTTGACTAGCTCGTTAATCAAAGATGGTTATGTTTCCTAACCATGAACAACGAGTTGTTATTTGATTAACGGGATCACATCATTAAGTGAATGATCTGATTGACATGACCCATTCCATTAGCTTAGCACCCAATCGTTTAGTATTTTGCTATTGCTTTCTTCATGACTTATACATGTTCCTATGACTATGAGATTATGCAACTCCCGTTTGCTGGAGGAACACTTTGTGTGCTACCAAACGTCACAAGGTAAATGTTGGGTTGGCGTATTTCGAGATTAGGATTTGTCACTCCGATTGTCGGAGAGGTATCTCTGGGCCCTCTCGGTAATGCACATCACTTAAGCCTTGCAAGCATTGCAACTAATGAGTTAGTTGCGGGATGATGTATTGCAGAACGAGTAAAGAGACTTGCCGGTAACAAGATTGAAATAGGTATTGGAATAACGACGATCAAATCTCGGGCAAGTAACATACCGATGAAAAAGGGAACAACGTATGTTGTTATGCGGTCTGACCGATAAAGATCTTCATAGAATATGTAGGAGCCAATATGAGCATCCAGGTTCCGCTATTGGTTATTGACCGGAGACATGTCTCGGTCATGTCTACATTGTTCTCGAACCCATAGGGTCCGTACGCTTAAGGTTACGATGACAGTTTTATTATGAGTTTATGCATTTTGATGTACCGAAGTTTGTTCGGAGTCCCGGATGTGATCACGGACATGACGAGGAGTCTCGAAATGGTCGAGACATAAAGATTGATATATTGGAAGCCTATGTTTGGATATCGGAAGTGTTCCGGGTGAAATCGGGATTTTACCGGAGTACCGGGAGGTTACCGGAACCCCCCGGGAGCTATATGGGCCATAGTGGGCCTTAGTGGAAAAGAGAAGAGGCAGCCCAACATGGGCCACGCGCCCCTCCCCTCCCTTGGTCCTAATAGGACAAGGAGAGGGGGCCGGCCCCTCTCTCTCCTTTCCCCCCTCCGCGAATCCTATTCCAACTAGGATTGGGGGGGAATCCTACTCCCAGAGGGAGTAGGACTCTCCTGGCGCGCCTCTCCATGGCCGGCCGCACCCCCTCCCTTAGTCCTTTATATACGGAGGCAGGGGCACCCCAGAGACAGACAAGTTGATCCACGTGATCATATTCTTAGCCGTGTGCGGTGCCCCCTTCCACCATAGTCCTCGATAATATTGTAGCGGAGTTTAGGCAAAGCCCTGCTGCAGTAGTACATCAAGATCGTCACCGCGCTGTCGTGCTGACGGAACTCTTCCCCGACACTTTGCTGGATCGGAGTCCGGGGATCGTCATCGAGCTGAACGTGTGCTAGAACTCGGAGGTGCCGTAGTTTCGGTGCTTGATCGGTCGGACCGTGGAGACGTACGACTACATCAACCAAACGCTTCCGTTGTCGATCTACAAGGTACGTAGATCATACTCTCCCCTCTCGTTGCTATGCATCACCATGATCTTCCGTGTGCGTAGGAAATTTTTTGAAATTACTACGTTCCCCAACAAGAATAACTCCGAGGCATACCATCGATCTTCCGAGGACTAAGCAATCACACGAGCACGACACCGAGATTTGTTAATGAGGTTCACCGATATGGCTACATCCCCGGGGCCTGACTACGGGTGCTCCTTCCCGTGACACCGTCACAATACCGCACACCGGCCACCCGGCGCCGGCACACGCCGCCGGCTCCCCCTTGCGTGCCTGTGCTATTATGTTGGCATAGGTTACATCGTGTGTCTACCCCCGCTATATATAAGAGGCCTAGGATACAAGTGTCCTATTAAGACACAACTCCACATCCTATGTAAACACAATACAAATCCTAGTCCAATTGTAACCTACCTTGTACACAATATTCGACACAACTCTAACATTTTCTATGCCACATCCTGAGCTGATGTGGTACTTAGAGACCACCACTAGGTGATGTCTCCATTGTACATACCCTGAGGAAATAATTGCTTGGGACGACCTCATGGCGACCCTTCCCGCTGAACCTTCCAGAGAATCAAGACGTTAAATCTTGGCGTTTGGCCCCTTCGGGATGCTTCTCCGTTGGGTCGGCATATTGCACCTTATGTAGTGTGCCGACTCTTGCATGGGCATGTTTTCTTGGTGTGAATGAGAGGCTATGGACATGGTTGAGTTTTTGAAACTCGGGCCAACCAGACAGGGAGGACTAGATGCCTCTTTTGCTTAGTGTTCACGGTAATGACCTGGACCATTTTGACGACATGAATAAAATGGTTACCGAGCGGGTCCATTTACGGCGGGGGGCACTAACCCCATTTTCAAATTCCTTCCCTTTTTACAGCGTTGGCACCCGCTCTCTTGGCCATGGGACTAGGACTGGCTTGGCAACATGTTGGACGCGCTGACTTCAATAGGGCGCCGTCTTGCTTCTCCGGCTGGCCACTTATCTACCAAACCTTTGTGTTTGTTTTCCCTTTTTATTTGGGAATGTTTGTGATGTTCCTCCAACATACTTATATTTTACCTTCCTGTGCTTGTACTTCATGTATGTACATGGTGGTTGCTTTATCTATAAAGTAGGGCAAAAAGCCTGTTTCGGGAAAAGAAAGAATGTGTTTAATACAAATCCAGTAATATGCTTTTGGTGGGATATAACGCATGTCTCAACAAACTTATATTTTTAGGTTTTGCTAGAGAGGAGGCGACTAGCTTCCCCCTGACTTGTCGGCACCGTCGCGAGTTAACATGGCCTCTGCCGTTCACGGTGCCCACAGGAGGATTCGGGAACCCCAATCTGAGTGTCATGGTTCATATCTTCCATAATTGTTTCTTCAAAAATTTTGTGACTTCTATAGTGAGACTTTGATATTTGGAAGTACCAAGAGCACGTCACACGTGCGATTATAGGATGTGTTTTCCGATCAAATCTTTTTTCTTTCCTCATTTGTTGCATGCGATGCTATCCAATTGCATCTGATTGGAAAAATGTTGTTCAATCATTCAAGAAGAAGGTAAATTTGGTATTTGAGGGCATTTGTAAAGGTAATGTTGATTTTTGACTACTTAATCTATGTGTGTTGATAAAGTGATCACACATACGTTTTCTCTTATGATCTGAATTTGCAGGAACAGGTGGCATTATATAAAAGATACTATCTTGGGCTCTAGAGGCCCCCTCCCCCTGTTTTGCTATCTCATGATGGAACATATTAATTTGTAGATGTTCTACATGTGTGATTTTTAAGACTTTGTTGTCTAGAATGATTACTACCCCTTAAACCTTGTGTAGAAAGAGAGTGCTATAGATTATAGATTGATATAAGAACATAAAGCACATGAACTCCGAGGATCATAATGAAACTAAGTCGATTCCTATAAAACGTGCATGCCTCTACATTCCAAGTTGGGTTTACTAGACATGAACAATTGGTTTTTGATGGGGTAGTACACGCGAATGAATTGTTGGAGGTGGATGTGTCACATTCACATTCTAATTATTTGTGCACTCGGTTATTTGCTTCCTAGCTCAATTTTGAATGTTGGTACCATATACTCTGCATAACCATACACAACAATGTGCGATAGTTAGAATGGATCATTGAGGGTATTTTTGATTAGTATGATTCTTAACACATGGATAGAAAACATACATGATTTAGCATCAAAGAGTTTTATGCATGCCCTAGGAGGATTTATAGAAAGATATTTTAGTGGATAATTTTTGCCTTGAAAATATAGTGCGAAAGAATACCTTACAAAAATGACTTCAGATTCCGTAAGTGTGAATCAAAATGGTCTGGACATGAATAACCCCTTAGGTAACATCTCAATGGAAATATTATCTTGTGTGTACAACACTTCCTCCGTTCGAAAATCCATTGTGCATTAGATTTCATTAGGAGAAACATTAGATCAACAACTACACAACTACTGCCTCCATCCCAAATTTGTTCAGTTAGATGTGTCTAGATATGGATGTATCTAGCACTAAAACGTGTCTCGATACATCTGTATCTACACAAATCTAAGACAACTAATTTGGGACAGAGGTAATAGAATCTAACTTTTGTGATTTAATCTAATGACATTAATTTTATATGTATAATAATGATATTTTTGTTAATAGTAATAGTTGGTTAACGTTTATCCTACTATCAAAAGTATTTCATTATTAATTATTATTATATTATACTTATAAAAGCAATATCCTTCTATAAGTGTAATATAATGACATTTTTGTCATTAGAGTATTATACTTATAAAGGTTTATCCTACTATTAACTATTCCCTTCACGTTTGGAAGAAAGGCATGAAAAAACATCCCCTTTTGAGCAAATAAGGGTGCAATGAAGATTACTAACATAGTAACGCTAGACTGACATACTAACCCCGTTTATTCCATTCTCCATCCTAAAGATCTCGCTCGACATTAGGTCCCCTTTCACACAAACCCCTTGATCATGTTGTCTTCATCCTTTAGAAGCATCACACCATCCGCGCATGAGAACCAGGGGGAAGTGAAATGACAAGCCCACTTTTCCCTCCTTAATCTTCATGCTCGAGTGTAAATATGGGGAACCAATGCCAGTGATTTCCCTCCTTATTCCCTGTGCTCAAGATTTCACGCATCTCTTTCATTCACACAAGAATGGAGTAGTAGGTGAGGATATCTTTTAGAAAGAATGGATTAATTATGAGTAATTCAAATGTAGTGTTGCACAATAGCAACTCTTTTGCAAGTAAGACATTCTCTTCGATAAGGCTATTTGGGAACTCCTTGTTGGGTCTTCTCCCCATCGGCCACACTGACCACTTCAACAACAAGGCCCCTCACCCTCACACACATCGATTGTACTCAAGTCGAGTGTAGCGCACTCTAGTGGAAACTACCAAAGTAGCTGTGGACCAAGCCTCCACGGCCGCAACCTTGTTATCACACCCACATGGGCAGCGCTGTCATAGCAACCCGGCACATGCTCCAACTGATCCACCGTGAAATTTGTTTTGTGACATGATTGATGCATATTGTGTCTATGACGTATTTAGTTTTTTGGATTTGGAAGTACCAGAAGCATCTCACATGTGCAATTATATGATGAGTTTCCTGGTCAAATCATTTTTTGCCTCCTCAGTTGCATGTGGTGTGATCCAATTGCATCTGACTCATTTTTTTTGTGAAACTATCATTCTAGAAGAATATAAATTTGGCATTTGAGGTCATTTTGAGCGGCAATTGTTGTCTATTGTGTGTGTGTGCGCGCACACCATGTAGAGCCAATAATAAAGTGATCATGCATGTATTTGTGGGAAGAGGTAGCATCACATAAAGAGACATCAACTTACTCTCTGGACTGTTGAGGCATATCTCTCTCAAGGTAGTTGAGGGAGTCCTGGATTAGGGGGTGTCCGGATGGCCGAACTATACCTTCGGCCGGACTCCTGGACTATGAAGATACAAGATTGAAGACTTCGTCCCGTGTCCGGATGGCCGAACTATACCTTTGGCCGGACTCCTGGACTATGAAGATACAAGATTGAAGACTTCGTCCCGTGTCCGGAAGGGACTTTCCTTGGCGTGGAAGGCCGCTTGGCGATACGGATATGTAGATCTCCTACAATTGTAACCAACTCTGTGTAACCCTAGCCCTCTTCGGTGTCTATATAAACCGGAGAGTTTTAGTCCGTAGGACGAACAACAATCATACCATAGGCTAGCTTCTAGGGTTTAGCCTCTCTGATCTCGTGGTAGATATACTCTTGTACTACCCTTATCATCAATATTAACCAAGCAGGACGTAGGGTTTTACCTCCATCAAGAGGGCCTGAACCTGGGTAAAACATCGTGTCCCCTGCCTCCTGTTACCATCCGACCTAGACGCACAGTTCGGGACCCCCTACCCGAGATCCGCTGGTTTTGACACCGACATTGGTGCTTTCATTGAGAGTTCCTCTGTGCCGTCGCCCTTAGGAAGGATGCCTCATACCGTCTTTAAAGACGACACCGTTGCTAAGGGAGCTTTGGCTGTCGGCTAAACTCTCCGGCTAGGCGGTTTCCTTATGACCGCCTGTTCGGCTGCTGCACCGACGATGACCTCTCGGGTCATCGAAAGCAATCTTCACGTCAGCTCAGAATTCGCCAAGCAGCTAGATCCAATGGAGCTCTCTTCCCTAAACAAGCTCTTGGATCGCATCGCCGCCCTGGGAGTCGCTACGGATTACGACCAGATTGGGCCTAAACCCGATCTGAGAGAGATTAACTCTCCCCAGGTCACCCATCATGTTGCCGTGGTAGAAGGACAGTGCGGCGACCCTTCATCTATCTTAAGGACTAGCTATGTCCGGATTCCCGATCCCTCCAAGCCGGATACCCGCAGAGGGGAGGATATCACTCAAGACCTGAACTTAAAGCCAGGCGACGGATTAGATTCATTAGGCCGCATCCAAGAATCCCAACGTCCGAGTTCGGAAACTCCTTGGCCCCTGGGTCTCAGATTGGGTGAGGTTTCGGATTTGATTCCACCCACCCACCCGTACATAAGCGATCTATCCCAAATTAGGCAAGAGCTCGAAGAAACAGTACATCATTACTGGGCCAGATTCCTCCTGGTTATGAACTGGATAAAGGACTACCGCGAGGAAGACGCAATTTCATTCTTCTGCAATAATTGCACGGACAAGGGAATCCTCGACGCCATAAGTTGCCGTGATATTACACGCTTTGCTGACTTGGCGTCCATAGTACGAAAGAACTGTGCGATGGAAAGCGCCTAGAAAACTGAAACAAAATTTTGGGACAATCCGGCCTTGAATACAAACCTGGTCCAAAATAAAAGGGTGCATCATCGTCAGACAACCGGGTTCAATACCAAAAAGCAAAAGCCCTCTACAGGGCACGGAACCGCACTGAAAGGATGGCTTGATGGACCCTGTAAAATTCACAGTACAGAGGGCGCCACACCAACTCATAGCCTTAGAGCATGTTGGATACTCCGACAGGTGGTAAAAATTGGCGAAGATCTTCTAATTCCAGAAGCCACAGAAAGCCACCCCAGAGAAACCAGTACGGTATTAACAGTCTTCGAGACTTTCGCATCAAATAATATGCAAAAAAGAACACTCCGCGGCCTTGCCGAAGTCTACCAAGTAGCAACAATAAACCCATGGAGTGACACGGCTATCACTTTTAATGCCAGTGACGAACCTAAATTCCGAACAGCCCGAGCACCAGCCGTATTGGTCCTCAATCCAATAGTGGACGGCTTTCGTCTTACCAAGGTACTTATGGATGGTGGCAGCGGATTGAACCTCATTTATGAGGAAACTCTTCAAAAAATGGAAATAGACTGGAACCGCATTGAGCGAAGCAGCACAACCTTTAGAGGAATAATCCCCAGTCGGGAAGCGCGATGTACAGGAAAAATCACACTAGATGTGGTGTTCGGCACGCCGGCTAATTACAGGTCCGAAGAGGTCACGTTCCAGGTGGCCCCGTTCAGTAGCGGATATCACGCTCTGTTAGGGCGGGAAGCGTTTACAGTCTTCCAAGCAATACCCCATTACGAGTACATGAAGCTCAAGATGCCCGGGCCTAACGGAATCATCACTCTCGTTAGTGATCCGGACATAGCACTCCGCGCCGAAAACAAGATAGCCGCACTAGCCCTCGAGGCGCTATCCGAAGCCCTAGCGGCTGAGGAACTAACTGCGCTGCGCTCCATGGTGAATAGGGACGATGTGATACTCGATAAAAGATCCAAGTCCACCTCCTTTAAACCGGCGGACAAAATAGTCAAATTCCAGGTCCATCCAACGGACCCCAATAAAACAGCTTCCATCGGGGCACAGTTAAACCCTGATGTAGACGCCGCACTGCGAGAGTTCCTACGAGAGAACTGGGACATTTTCGCCTGGCACCCTTCAGACATGCCAGGAATCCCACGCAGCCTAGCCGAACATAGCTTAAATATGCTAAAAGGATTCAAGCCAGTCAAACAGGATCTTCGGTGTTTTTCCGAACCTAAAAGACAGGCCATGGGAGAGGAACTAGCCAAGCTATTGGAGGCCGGATTCATCAAAGATATCAAACATCCAGACTGGCTAGCAATGTTGGAAAAATGCCCTAGAGGCAATAATAAATTAGTTATTATTATATATTTCATTGTTCATGATAATCGTTTATTATCCATGCTAGAATTGTATCGATAGGAAACTCAGATGCATGTGTGGATACATAGACAACACCATGTCCCTAGTAAGCCTCTAGTTGACTAGCTCGTTGATCAATAGATGGTTATGGTTTCCTAACCATGGACATTGGATGTCCTTGATAACGGGATCACATCATTAGGAGAATGATGTGATGGACAAGACCCAATCCTAAGCCTAGCACAAAGATCGTGTAGTTCGTATGCTAAAGCTTTTCTAATGTCAAGTATCATTTCCTTAGACCATGAGATTGTGCAACTCCCGGATACCGTAGGAGTGCTTTGGGTGTGCCAAACGTCACAACGTAACTGGGTGGCTATAAAGGTTCACTACAGGTATCTCCAAAAGTGTCTGTTGGGTTGGCACGAGTCGAGACTGGGATTTGTCACTCCGTGTAAACGGAGAGGTATCTCTGGGCCCACTCGGTAGGACATCATCATAATGTGCACAATGTGACCAAGGAGTTGATCACGGGATGATGTGTTACGGAATGAGTAAAGAGACTTGCCGGTAACGAGATTGAACAAGGTACGGGATACCGATGATCGAATCTCGGGCAAGTATCGTACCGATAGACAAAGGGAATTGTATACGGGATTGATTGAATCCTTGACATCGTGGTTCATCCGATGATATCATCGTGGAGCATGTGGGAGCCAACATGGGTATCCAGATCCCGCTGTTGGTTATTGACCGGAGAGTTGTCTCGGCCATGTCTGCATGACTCCCGAGCCCGTAGGGTCTACACACTTAAGGTTCGATGGCGCTAGGGTTATAGGGAAAGTATGTACGCGGTTACCGAATGTTGTTCGGAGTCCCGGATGAGATCCCGGACGTCACGAGGAGTTCCAGAATGGTCCAGAGGTAAAGATTGATATATAGGAAGTATTGTTTTGGCCACCGGAAGTGTTCCGGGCATCACCGGTAGTGTACCGGGACCACCGGAGGGGTCCGGGGGTCCACCAGGTGGGGCCACCAGCCCCGGAGGCCTACATGGGCCAATAGTGGGAAGGGACCAGCCCCTAGGTGGGCTGGGGCGCCTCCCACCAAGGCCCAAGGCACAAGGGAGAGTGGGAGGGGGCAAACCCTAGGTCCAGATGGGCCTTAAGGCCCACCCTAGGTGCGCCCCCTCTCTCCCCCCTTGGCCGCAACCCTAGATGGGGTTTGGGGCTGCCGCCACCCCTAGGGAGGGAACCCTAGATGGGGGCGCAGCCCCTCCCCTTCCCCTATATATACTTGAGGTATTGGGGGCTGCAACATACACGAGATCATCTCCCTCTTGGCGCAGCCCTACCTCTCTCCCTCCTTGTCTCTCGTAGTGCTTGGCGAAGCCCTGCTGGAGTCCCGCGCTCCTCCACCACCACCACGTCGTCGTGCTATTGCTGGACGGAGTCTTCCCCAATCTCTCCTTCTCCCCTTGCTGGATCAAGGCGTAGGAGACGCCACCACTCTGCACGTGTGTTGAACGCGGAGGTGCCGTCCGTTCGGCGCTAGGATCATCGGTGATTTGGATCACGACGAGTACGACTCCATCAACCCCGTTCACTTGAACACTTCCGCTTAGCGATCTACAAGGGTATGTATATGCACTCTCCTTCCCCTCGTTGCTAGATTACTCCATAGATTGATCTTGGTGATGCGTAGAAAATTTTAAATTTCTGCTACGATCCCCAATAAGCAAATCTGGTGATGGTACCAAAGAAGGACAAATCCTGGCGCCTGTGTGTTGATTTCAAAGACCATAACAAGGCTTGCCCAAAGGATCCCTTCCCTCTCCCCCGCATCGATCAAATTATCGACGCTACCGCAGGACACGATTCGTTGTGTTTCCTCGATGCATACTCCGGCTACCATCAAATAAAGATGGCAGAGTCAGACCAAGCCACAACGGCATTCATCACACCATACAGCCCATTCTACTTCAACACAATGCCCTTCAGGCTCAAAAACGCCGGCGCAACATATCAGCGCATGATTCAGACATGTCTGGCAAACCAGATCGGCAAAACAGTGGAGGCATACGTAGATGATGTGGTCGTTAAAACAAGACATGTCGAATATCTAGTAGATGACTTGAGGCTAACATTCGATAACCTCCGAACATACGACATCGAGCTCAACCCGGAAAAATGCGTTTTCGGCGTTCCAGCCGGAGAGCTCTTGGGCTTCATTGTATCCGGTAGAGGAATTGAAGAAAATCCAGCCAAGATCCGAGCTCTGTCACAATTGGATATCCCAAAGGACCTCAAACAAATACAAAAATTAACCGGATGCGTGGCGGATCTAAGCCGCTTTATCTCCCGCTTAGGAGAAAAGGCCCTACCCCTTTACCGCCTCATTCGGCGCACCGAACACTTCGAGTGGACGGATGCAGCCGCGGCCGGACTCGACGAAATAAAAGCCATCTTGGCAACAAACCCAGTCTTGGCCGCGCCAAACATTGGCGAACCAATGCTATTATACATTGCAGCAACCCATCAGGTCGTAAGCGCAGTGCTCGTCATCGAACGAGAAACGGACGGACACAAATTCCCCCTTCAAAAGCCGGTCTATTATGTGTCCACTGTCCTTACTCCGTGCAAGTCATGGTACCCGCACTATCAAAAGATTGCGTATGCGGTATTTATGGCATCCCGGAAGCTGTGACACTACTTTCCAGAGTGTTCAATAACAGTAGCCTCGGAAGTGCCACTTAACGATATTATAAATAACCGCGATGCGACGGGCCGGATTGCAAAATGGGCCATTGAGCTCCTCCCATTCGACATAACTTACAAGCCACGGCGAGCTATCAAGTCGAAAGTTTTGGCCGACTTCGTCGCAGAATGGACGGAGGCCGAACTCCCTAAAGAGTACAGCACATATTCAAACTGGGTCATGCACTTCGACGGCTCCAAAATGTTGGCCGGTCTAGGGGTTGGCGTCATTTTGACGTCCCCCAAAGGAGACACAATTCAATATGTACTCCAGATAATGTACACAGACTCCAACAACGCAGCCGAATATGAGGCCCTTTTACATGGTCTCCGGATGGCAGTATCCATGGGCATTCAACGCCTAGACGTGCGCGGGGACTCGAACCTCGCAATATCCCAAATAAATGGAGACTTTGATGCCAAGGATCCAAAAATGGCAGCTTATTGCAACGCCGTCCTAAAAATGTCAGCTCGGTTCGAAGGGCTCGAATTTCACCATATAGCACGAGAAAATAATCAGGCGGTAGATGTCCTGGCATGCATCGGCGCAAAACGCGATGTAGTCCCCCCCCAACATCTTCTTGGAAAGTCTGTTCAAGCCGTCTATAGTATGGGAAGGGGAACCTGGCAATAGCAGCCCGGACCTAACCGCACTGCCCGACACCGAACACTCTGACTCAATTGGAGGCTCTGCCAATGAAATAACACCTTCAGCCCACGTAATAATGGTCGTCATCGCCCCGTGGACAGAACCATTCCTCGCCTACCTTACCAGGCAGGAACTCCTTGAGGACCAAAATGAGGCACGCTGCATAGTGCGGCGATCTAAAGCCTATAAAGTCCATGAGGGAGAGCTTTATAAGAAAAGCACTACTAGAGTCCTTCAAAGGTGCATCTCCGAAGAGGAAGGGCGGAACCTCCTGGCTGAAATTCATGCCGGACTCGGCGGACATCATGCTGCAGCTCGGTCCCTTGTAAGCAAGGCCTTCCGTACAGGCTTTTATTGGCCGACGGCCCGAGCAGACGCCCAGGACTTAGTCCAACGATGCTTCGGTTGCCAGCTTTTTGCAAACCAAAGCCATATGCCACCCACCGCCCTCCAGACTATCCCCATCACTTGGCCCTTTGCGGTCTGGGGCTTGACATGGTTGGACCCCTTAAAGGTGGAACCCCAAGAAAAAATACTTACTGGTCATGGTGGATAAGTTCACCAAATGGATAGAAGCCAAGCCTGTTAAGACGGCCGAATCTGGACCGGTGATAGACTTTATATCCGGGGTTGTACACCGCTACGGCGTCCCTCACAGGATCATCACTGATAACGGCACAAACTTTACGGCCGATGAGGTAAAACTCTGGTGCAAAAACATGGGCATCAAGCTCGATTATGCTTCCGTCTATCACCCACAAACCAACGGCCAGGTCGAACGTGCAAATGGTCTTATCATGAGCGGCATCAAACCCAGATTAGTGCGGTCCCTTAAGGAGTATAATACGCACTGGGTAGAGGAGCTCGACTCCGTATTCTGGGGGCTGCGGACCACGCCGAATCGCACCACCGGATACACACCATTCTTCATGGTGTACGGCGCAGAGGCAGTTTTGCCCTGCGACATAATTCATGACTCACCTCGAGTGCGCATGTACGAAGAAAGAGAAGCCGAGCTCGATCGGCATGACAGTTTGGACGCCTTGGAGGAAGAGCGTGACGTGGCAAAAGCCCGTTCCGCATTCTATCAACAGCAGGCTCGAAGATACCAAAGCAGAGAAGTACGGGCCAAAAATTACAACGTTGGCGAATTAGTTCTATGCCTGCCGGAGAAGAAAAAGGACAAACTCAAGCCCAAGTGGGAAGGTCCCTTCATAATCGACCAAGTCCTAACTAGTGGAGCGTACCTCCTGCGAGATGCATCGGATAACCGACTCGAGCCGAACTCATGGAACGCAGCCTGTCTACGAAGATTCTATGCCTAGCGCTGGACTCTGTGTTCGTCTCCTTCCTCTGTCCATTTTTATATACTTTCTGTCTTACATTTCTCTCCTTCTCCTCTCTCCCTCCCTCCCTCTCTCTCTCTCTCTCTCTCTCTCTCTCTCTCTTATAGCCTTTAAAGGATCATCAAGTGACGCGCTATCCGCGCTCATTAAACCTGGGGGCTTCTTTAAACAGAAGCTTATTTATACGGGCTTCATGCCCAACACATGTGTCACACTTCCGCATGTACCTTTTATTTGCCATTATATGCATCGATATGACTTAAGTTTTGGCCAAGCTGGGTTGCCTGGCTCCTGTGCTTACCCCTACGTTCCCGATTGTTCGGCTAGGTGGTAAAGGGAGCACCTCTGCGATTGTTACTGCCGGGTCAGCCGGATGTGTACCTCAGACTAGGTGAAGCCGAAAGCTAGCGTTCTTAAGGGAATATTCGGTCCGTGAACTAAAGATGATCTTTTCTTTCACTTATTTATCTATACGCCCCCAGATGTTTTTCCTGCATCTCTTTTCGCAGAATGGACATGAACTTTAGGGCATGCCTCCCAGGGAAAGGAACCCCTAACGGAACTATTCTCCCTGGAAGATGTTTCTTACTAACCATGTAATATAACATAACTAGTTGGGCACTTGTCTGTTCAAGCACTAATGACCCCTACGCCTGGTCTCCATGCATACCCCGGTTCTTATATAACCACGAGGGTATTCGGACACACTCCGGACCATCAGGTCCCGAGGTTGAAGCGAAAAGGTCGGCCATGACAAACGATCTACAATCCCGCTAGAAGGCATTACACATGTCAATTAAAATTACATAGTTTATCTGACTGATTGTATTCCTCTTCGATTCCATCTAACAGGCTGTCTAGTTTACAGTCCTGTTGGGAATACTTTGCGGCCAACTCTACTTGGCCGTATACTAAGCTCACAGGGATCTCCTTCCCATCGGGCCCTACGGGTCCGACCTCGGCCATGTGGTTTGGGCCAGCCTTCGTGTACCGCGTCTTCACCATGGCCCAGGCCTCCCTGGCGCCTTGACGGCAGGCCGATATCTTCCACAATCGGAAGCACTGCCGCGCTCCCTTCAGCTTCTCTACAAGCTCTCCAAGGCCTTCGGGCATGGAGACGGACGGCCACAAGGCCTGGGCGACGCCTTGCATCACCTGCCGAACTCGCTCGTGCAGTTGTGAGAGCTCGGGAAGAAGGTCACCTGTAGAACTGGGCATTTCCTCTGCAGGACGACCTGTCAGCATACCTACAGACATTACTCTGTTAGTCGACTTCCTCACTGAACTCTTTTTTCAAAGTTCGTTTAAGCACTTACTATATATGCCGCGTCGAAGCCGCTGATTCTCCTTCACGGAGTCCAACAGCTGGGCACGAACGTCCTTCAGTTCAACGCCTAGCTTGGTGTTGGCATCTTGGAGATCGTTCTTCTCCCGCCTCACCTTTGTCAGCACGCTCTCACTAGCCTTTAGCTGGCGTCGGAGTTGTTGCACCTCCGGATTTAATCCGGCGCCATCTGCAATTTCATTTGTCAGATTTGCACCCATGCTGCACTTTGCAAAATACTTATCTTTCGAAGCGTATATTACCAGAAGGGGTCTCCTTGGGCTCCCCTGTCGTGGCTAGTGCGGCCTCAAGTTGGGCTTTGCACTCTTCCAGCTCCTGGGACAGCAGAGTATTCTTTTCTGTAAGAACCTGCATAACAGATGATCCTTAAATCAGTTATTCTAACTGTTTCAAGTCTCGGGGGATACTGGTATACATATATAATTACCAAAATTTTCTTACCCGTATGTCTTTCACATACTACTCCGTGGCTCTGGCTAGACCATTTTGAGTGGCACGGAGGTACGTGTCTCCCGAATTGAAGGCATCCAATGCCTCTTGGGAGAAACAAGCGTCGCGAAGAACTGTCTGGTGACGCCTGTGGTTCATGGCACTCTCCACCTCGGAATTGGTGGCAGACAGCTTGTCCGCATTCTCCATTGGAGGAGCATCCGGTGCGCGCCTCGTGTTCGCCTCCGCTTCCGGACCAGGCTTTCGAGCCTGGCTGGTGGAGGCGCGATTGGCAGCCTCTCCGAATATAGTCCGGCGAGGTCTCTTCGTCCTGAAGAGAGCACGAGTGTTAATATGCCTCGAAGGAGTAACACCTGGGAATAAGGTGGCGCGCTATACCTTTGCGCCGGTGCCTCAGTCCGGACCACACTTCTTTTCAGCTCGCGGGGCCTTGCCGCCCCTCGTTGGCTAGTCGCCGCAGGCTCGGCCTCCCGTCTCAAGGACCTCCCCTGCAAAACACGGTTGTCATACGGTAATCGAAAACACGCGAGGATAGATCCCTTTTCAAAGTGCTGAGACTCAGGTCTCAGTTACCTGTGAGGCTGGGAGTAGCCCTGGATAATCGGCCGTAATGGCCACCAAGGCGTTGTCCCTGCTCAATTGATGAAACACTCCATCAATCAGCTCCACAGATAAGCCCGGATCCTCTTGAGAGGCCAGGTCGAGGGACCGTCCCGGATCCTCGGGTTGTGGAGGAGGGTTGTTTATTTCTTTAACAGCCTGGCGCAGTTCCTGCGTGGAAGTCGTTAGACTGAAAATTTAACAATGGGAATATAAAACGAATGGGCAAGTAAAAGTGTCCACTTACCCAACTCGGGGGATTGTACATAGAAAATCCACCCCGTGGGTTGACGCGGAGAAATTCCTCCTCTTCTCCCTTGTACAAAGCGGACAAGGTCTTTATTAGAGCGGCAGCCGAATCCGGCCCCATACGGCCATAGCGGGTGGCGTCGTCCTCCCCGTTGAAGTCCCACATGGGGCGGCCTCCATACTGAAGTGGCTGCACCCCTCGCATGATGCATGCGGCCATGACCCCGATCATGGCCAGTCCGGAATGAGGTAACAATCTTATTCGGCCCATCAGGTAAATAACATCCCTGTCACTTTCCCTCTGAGGGCTCCGTGGATGCCAGCTTAGGCGTTTCTTTAGGGGAGCACTGTCGAACTCAGTGAGGCCGATCCGGACAGGATCCGGCAGAGGAATGTCCTCTATATAAAATCATTCCGAAGGCCAGTCCTCGGACGCCTTCTTTGGGGTTCCGGATAGATATCCGGTCCCGGCGATGCGCCATACTTCGGCTCCGCCCACTTGATATATCGACCCCTCTTTAAAGAGGGGCACAAGGTAGAATAGCCTTTTCCACAACGCGAAATGAGCCTTGCAGCCGAAAAACAGCTCGCAAAGGGCTACGGAGCCCGCGATATGCAATATGGAGGCAGGCGTGAGGTTGTGCAGCTGGAGGCCATAGAACTCAAGAAGCCCCCGGAGAAACGGGTGAATTAGGAATCCGAGCCCTCTTATTAAGTAAGGGGCAAGGCATACCCGCTCTCCTTTGGAGGGATTGGGGGCGCTCTCCGCTTGCTCTCCGCCATTATAGGTGGCAAGTCCGGCTCGAACCGGGACCATATAGGCCGGGGGAGAAATCCCTTGGTTTGGAGCTTCTCTAGCTCGCTGTGCGGGATGGAGCACCTCTTCCAATCTCTAGGCTGAGGGCTGGAAGGGCGAGAGGAGGAGCTGCGGCGGCTGGCCATGATAGAATGGACCTCTGTCGGTTACGCTCTGATGAATACTCGCGGAAGGGAGAAGGTGTGGTTTGGATCTAAATCCTCGTCCCCTTAAATAGGCGGCTCATTCACGTGGCTAGGGGTGTAAATATAAAAAACACCCTGACTTTTCGTATTCGTTTGACACGTGGAAAATGGCCATTATTGGGCGTAGAAGCCAAGGAGCACTACATTTACAAGAAACCGGACACTATTCAACAGGTACACGAAATTTGGAGGAGAACCCTCCTTGCAATGCCGAAGACAATCCGCGCGCCTGACTCATCATCATTGAAGTCTGATTCAGGGGCTACTGAGGGGGTCCTGGATTAGGGGGTGTCCGGATGGCCGAACTATACCTTCGGCCGGACTCCTGGCTATGAAGATACAAGATTGAAGACTTCGTCCCGTGTCCGGAAGGGACTTTCCTTGGCGTGGAAGGAAAGCTTGGCGATATGGATATGTAGATCTCCTACCATTGTAACCGACTCTGTGTAACCCTAGCCCTCTCCGGTGTCTATATAAACCGGAGAGTTTTAGTCCGTAGGACGAACAACAATCATACCATAGGCTAGCTTCTAGGGTTTAGCCTCTCTGATCTCGTGGTAGATCTACTCTTGTACTACCCTTATCATCAATATTAATCAAGCAGCATGTAGGGTTTTACCTCCATCAAGAGGGCCCGAACCTGGGTAAAACATCATGTCCCCTGCCTCCTGTTACCATCCGACCTAGACGCACAGTTCAGGACCCCCTACCTGAGATCCGCCGGTTTTGACACTGACAGTAGTTTTGGTGATTGATGACAACATGTTTGCGGACTAATCATGTGCTTTGAGTAGTTCACAGATTCATCCCTGGCACGAGACGTTTTCTTCCCTTCGGAGTGTCATTCAAGATGGTGTAACTCTTTCGTTTCTCTCTCGGTGGACTAGTTGCGTAGAGGGCACTGTACTATAAGAGGGGGTCCGCTGGGGTATTGCATGGGTGGAATCAACAAGTACACATCAGCTTCTCACCCTCCGAGCTCTTCCACTTCATAGAAGAGATCTCTCCTCTTTTCTATGTCCTGTCTGGGTTCCAGCGGTAGTACCATGCAACCCAGCGGTAGTACCGCTGAGGAGCCACAAGCGGCAGTACCGCTCCGCAGTGGTAGTACCGCCCGTGTCTCCACAGCAGTAGTACCGTTGGGGTGCTTGGCACCACCGCCTCGTCCTCAACCTCTTTTGAGAGATCCTCTCTCTCTTCTGTGTCCCAGCGGTAGTACGGCACTACTAGCGGTAGTACTGCCGAAGGGTCACAAGCGGCAGTACTGCTCCGCAGCGGTAGTACCGCCCGTGACCCCGCTGCCGTAGTACCGCTGGGCTGTCTGGCTCCTACCGCCTCGACTTGAGGGCTCTTTTTCTCGTGTCGGGTTTTGCGGCACTAGTTGCGGTTGTAGAGGCGGTAGTACCGTTTCAAGAGCGGTAGTACCGCCCTTACCACCGCGGTAGTACCGCGCTGGGTCCTTTTCCCTACTAGTCTTCTCTGCGCGGCAGTACCGCTGGCTGGAGCGGCAGTACCGCTGACCTAGCGGTAGTACCACCCTGTGCGGGGCTGGTTGGTGGGGGCAACGGTTGGATTGTTGCCCCCACTATAAAAGGGGGTCCCCTTCTTCCTTTGGACCTACCTCTTCCCTCTCAAGCTCCATTAATGCTCAAGCTCCATTAAATGCTCCAAGCTCCATTTTCGCCCGATCTATCTCTCTAGCCAATCAAACTTGTTGATTTGCTCGGGAGTGGTTGAGAAGGCCCGGATCTACACTTCCACCAAGGGATTTTCGATTCCCCCACTCATCCCTAGCAGATCTTGTTACTCTTGGGTGTTTGAGCACCCTAGACGGCTGAGGTCACCATGGAGCCATAGTCCATTGTGGTGAAGCTTTGTGGTTTTGTTGGGAGCCTCCGATTAAGTTGTGGAGATTGCCCCAACCTTGTTTGTAAAGGTTCGGTCGCCGCCTTCAAGGGCACCAATAGTGGAATCATGACATCTTGCATTGTGTGAGGGCGTGAGGAGAATACGGTGGCCCTAGTGGCTTCTTGGGGAGCATTGTGCCTCCACACCGCTCTAACGGAGACGTACTTCCCCTCAAAAGGAAGGAACTTCGGTAACACATCCTCGTCTTCACCGGATCCACTCTTGGTTATCTCTTACCTTTACTTGTGCAAGCTCTTTAGTGTTACTTCTCTTGCTTGCTTGTATGCTTGTTGTTATTGCATCATATAGGTTGCTCACCTAGTTGCACATCTACACAACCTACTTTGATGCAAAGTTTAATTTGATAAAGAAAAGTTAAAAAATCAGTAGTTGCCTATTCACCCCCCTCTAGTCAACCATATCGATCCTTTCAATTGGTATCAGAGCCTCGTCTCTTTATTAAGGACTTTACCATCCAAAGAGTATGGTTGATACCGTAGACGGTTTGGAGGAACACTCCGGTGTGAATCCGATCTCGTCTACAGGCGATGGGGGAACCTCGGTCTCTCGTGAGGAGTTCAATGTGGCCTTAGAGACATTGAAAACCTCCATGATGACCGAGGTTGAAAGCATGTTTACTAAATTTCTTGAGGGGCTTAAACTATCCACCGCACCGTTGAAAGTGGGTGACCCCACCGACAAGGTGACGTATGCTATCCCCGACAAGGGGAAGCTAGTAGTGAAAAGGCTCCTTCTTCTAGTGGTAAAAATGGCACCGGCATCTTTGCTCATTTTGAACCACCACTTGTTTATGGTGGACCTGTTCCTTCTACTCATTTGAATCATGACGGTCCTCCCCCTAAGATTGTGAAAAATGAGGACTTTGATTCTTGGGTTTACCGCTTTAAACGTCATTTAAATCATGTGAACACTAACCTTTAGAGAATCATTGAAGAAGGTTTCTATCCGCATGATCCAAGCAACTTCACTCCTCGAGAAGCCGCGGATAATCAATTCAATGAGAATGCTCTCTTCATCATTCAAGATGCAATTCCACCCGAAGACCTACCTCATCTTCATCCCTTTGCCTTGGCCAAAGATGCATGGCATTGTGTTGTCTCTCTCCACCGGGGAAGTGCAAGCATTCAACGCTCCAACTATGAAGTGGTGCAAGATGAGGCCGATGAGTTTGCTATGAAAGAAGATGAAGAACCTCGTGAGCTTTATCGGAGAGTAACCAAACTTGCGGTATCACTACGAGATCACAGGAGTAAGGACACAGATGACAATTGGATCAAGCGCAAATTCCTCAAGGCAATGATGCCCTACCACAAGGCCATGTCCTCCGTCATTCGTCAAAGACCGGACTTCCACACTTTGACCTCAAGCGAAGTGTTGGATGAGTTTGTGGCCATAAACATTTTGGACAAGACCGCCGACAATGCGGTGCTCCGTTCTCAACGGGCAAAGAAGCCTAACCTTGCATTGAAGGCCAAGCTCACCGTTGAAGAAGAAGAAGAGGAAGAAGAGGAGAGCAACCTCAAAGATACGAAGTATGCGTATCATGAACACATGGCACTTGCTTCAAGGCAATTTTGGAGCAAGAAAAACTCGAGGCCAAACTTTAGCAAAAACAACTCAAGTGGCACGAAGAGAAAGCAACGTGTAAGGACTTGCTACAATTGCGGCAACGTGAGTCATTTTGTTGCGGAGTGCCCGTATGAGAAGAGGGAAGACAATGGTGGCAAGCTCATCTGAAAGGACAAGGTCAAGTCATTCCCCAACAAGAGCAACTTCACCAAGAAGACTCCTCCCAAGGCATTGGTGGTACAAGAAGAGTACAATGAGGATGATGACGATGATGAAGGTGATGAGTCAGTTGCCATGGCCTCCGTTGCCATTGCGATGACTTCACGGGTGTCTCTCTTCGACTCACCCAATGAGAGCATCACCGCCAAGTGCCTCATGGCTAAAGCCACCAACAAGGTAACCCCCAACATCAAAACTACCATCATTAATCATCCTTCTCCGACGGATAGCATTAATGAACTTCAGGGAGCTAATGTGGAGGCTAATGAGTTTGAGGCCTTTATGGGCAAACTCAAGGGAAAATACAAGAAGCACTTTGTTGCTCTCTTGGAACAACTTGGTGAAGCCAATGACATGATCGAGGCTCACGAAGACACCATCACTAAGATGGAAGGGCATAGTCGTGACTGTGCCGATGAGATTTTGGATCTTTCCAATGCTCTTGAGGAAGAGCGTGGTCTTCGTTTGGCTCTTGAGGAGTCACACAATGTTGATCATGCTAAGTTAAAGAAAGATTATGATCATGTCCTCATTGTTTCTCATGTGCAAAACTCCGAGAAGGCCGAACATGAGGTTGATCTTGCTAGACTCAAAGAGGAGTTTGATCTACTTGACAAGGCTCACAAGGTCTTGAAGGGTGCTCATGCTAGCCTCAAAGAGTCTCATGATCAACTTCAAGGAAAGCTAACCAAGGAAAAACCACTTTCCCTCGTATGATGTTAATTGATAATGCAAATGCTACTAATCCGTGTTGTGAGCATGTGCATCTCGTTGAGGAGAACGCTAAGCTAAAGGGGCAACTTGAGAGAGGTCTTGCGACTTGCCTACAAGGCAAGAAGAACCTCAACAATCTCTTGATCAACCAAAAGGGAGTTGTGGCCATGGAAGGGGTTGGGTACGTGCCCGGCTCCAAGAACAAGAAGAAGAATGACAAGACCAAACAACCTCCTCCTCTCATGCAAACCTTTGTGAAGGAGGGAGAGAGTGCCTCCGAGGAGAAGAAGAAGAACAATGCAAAGGGTGGCAATGTCAAGAAGGGCAATGTTGTTGGGGAATGTAGTAATTTCAAAAAAAATTCCTACGCACACACAAGATCATGGTGATGCATAGCAGCGAGAGGGGAGAGTGTTGTCCACGTACCCTCGTAGACCGAAATCGGAAGCGTTATATCAACGCGGTTGATGTAGTCGTACGTCTTCACGATCCGACCGATCCAAGCACCGTTACTCCGGCACCTCCGAGTTCTTGGCACACGTTCAGCTCGATGACGATCCCCGGGCTCCGATCCAGCAAAGCGTCAGGGAGGAG
The DNA here is from genome assembly GCF_056163025.1 of Triticum urartu. Classification (NCBI taxonomy): domain Eukaryota; kingdom Viridiplantae; phylum Streptophyta; class Magnoliopsida; order Poales; family Poaceae; genus Triticum; species Triticum urartu. Next base: position 587,157,461 of record NC_141876.1, on the reverse strand, counting down.
TTTCGTCAGCACGACGGCGTGGTGACGATCTTGATGTTCAATCGTCGCAGGGCTTCGCCTAAGCACCGCAACAATATGACCGAGGTGGAATATGGTGGAGGGGGGCACCGCACACGGCTAAGGAACGATCACGAAGATCAACTTGTGTGTCATGGGGTGCCCCCTTGCCCCCGTATATAAAGGAGCAAGGGGGAGGGGGCGGCCGGCCTAGGAGGGGGCGCGCCAAGGGGAGTCCTACTCCCACTGGGAGTAGGACTCCCTCCTTCCTTGTTGGAGTAGGAGAAGGGGAAAGAGGGGGAGAGGAAGAAGGAAAAGGGGGCTGCGCCCCTGTCCAATTCGGACCAGAGGGGGGGCGCAGGCCTCCTTCCTTTTGGCCTCTCTCCTTTATTCCCGTATGGCCCAATAAGGCCCATATACTCCCCGGCGAATTCCCGTAACTCTCCGGTACTCCGAAAAATACCCGAATCACTCGGAACCTTTCCGATGTCCGAATATAGTCATCCAGTATATCGATCTTTACGTCTCGACCATTTCGAGACTCCTCATCATGTCCCCGATCCCATCCGGGACTCCGAACTCCTCCGGTACATCAAAACTCATAAACTCATAATATAACTGTCATCGAAACCTTAAGCGTGCGGACCCTACGGTTCGAGAACAATGTAGACATGACCGAGACATCTCTCCAGTCAATAACCAATAGCGGAACCTGGATGCTCATATTGGCTCCTACATATTCTACGAAGATCTTTATCGGTCAGACCGCATAACAACATACGTTGTTCCCTTTGTCATCGGTATGTTACTTGCCCGAGATTCGATCGTCGGTATCTCAATACCTAGTTCAATCTCATTACCGGCAAGTCTCTTTACTCGTTCCGTAATACATCATCCCGCAACTAACTCATTAGTTGCAATGCTTGCAAGGCTTAGGTGATGTGCATTACCGAGAGGGCCCGGAGATACCTCTCCGACATTCGGAGTGACAAATCCTAATCTCGAAATACGCCAACCCAACAAGTACCTTCGGAGACACCTGTAGAGCACCTTTATAATCACCCAGTTACGTTGTGACGTTTGGTAGCACACAAAGTGTTCCTCCGGTAAACGGGAGTTGCATAATCTCATAGTCATAGGAACATGTATAAGTCATGAAGAAAGCAATAGCAACATACTAAACGATCGGGTGCTAAGCTAACGGATTGGGTCATGTCAATCACATCATTCTCCTAATGATATGATCCCGTTAATCAAATGACAACTCATGTCTATGGCTAGGAAACTTAACCATCTTTGATCAACGAGCTAGTCAAGTAGAGGCATACTAGTGACACTCTGTTTGTCTATGTATTCACACATGTATTATGTTTCCGGTTAATACAATTCTAGCATGAATAATAAACATTTATCATGATATAAGGAAATAAATAATAACTTTATTATTGCCTCTAGGGCATATTTCCTTCAGTCTCCCACTTGCACTAGAGTCAATAATCTAGTTCACATCACCATGTGATTTAACACCAATAGTTCACATCTTTATGTGATTGGTTCACATATCCATGTGACTAACACCCAAAGGGTTTACTAGATTCAATAATCCAGTTCACATCGCTATGTGATTAATACCCAAAGAGTGATCATGTTTTGCTTGTGAGAGAAATTTAGTCAACGGGTCTGCCAAATTCAGATCCGTATGTATTTTGCAAAATTCTATGTCTACAATGCTCTGCACGGAGCTACTCTAGCTAATTGCTCCCACTTTCAATATGTATCCAGATTGAGACTTAGAATCATCTGGATTAGTGTTTAAAAACTTCCATCGACGTAACCCTTTACGACGAACCTTTTTATCACTTCCATAATCGAGAAACATATCCTTTATTCCACTAAGGATAATTTTGACCGCTGTCCAATGATCTACTCCTAGATCACTATTGTACTCCCTTGCCAAACTCAGTGGTAGGGTATACAATAGATCTGGTACACAGCATGGCATACTTTATAGAACCTATGGTTGAGGCATAGGGAATGACTTTCATTCTCTTTCTATTTTCTGTTGTGGTTGGGTTTTGAGTCTTACTCAATTTCACACCTTGTAACACAGGCAAGAACTCTTTCTTTGACAATTCCATTTTGAGCTACTTCAAAATCTTGTCAAGGTATGTACTCATTGAAAAAACTTATCAAGCGTCTTGATCTATCTCTATAGATCTTGATGCTCAATATGTAAGCAGCTTCACCGAGGTCTGTCTTTGAAAAACTCCTTTCAAACACTCCTTTATGCTTTGCAGAATAATCCTACATTATTTCTGATCAACAATATGTCATTCACATATACTCATCAGAAATGTTGTAGTGCTCCCACTCACTTTCTTGTAAATACAGGCTTCACCGCAAGTCTGTATAAAACTATATGCTTTGATCAACTTATCAAAGCGTATATTCTAACTCCGAGATGCTTGCACCAGTCCATTGATGGATCGCTGGAGCTTGTATATTTTGTTAACACCTTTAGGATTGACAAAACCTTCTAGTCGCATCATATACAATTCTTCTTTAATAAATCCATTAAGGAATGCAGTTTTGTTTATCCATTTGCCGGATTTCATAAAATGCGGCAATTGCTAACATGATTCGGACAGACTTAAGCATAGATACGAGTGAGAAACTCTCATCATAGTCAACACCTTGAACTTGTCGAAAACCTTTTGCGACAATTCTAGCTTTGTAGATAGTAACACTACTATCAGCGTCTGTCTTCCTCTTGAAGATCCATTTAATCTCAATGGCTCGCCGATCATTGGACAAGTCAATCAAAGTCCATACTTTGTTCTCATACATGGATCTCATCTCAGATTTCATGGCCTCGAGCCATTTCGCGGAATCTGGGCTCATCATCGCTTCCTCATAGTTCGTAGGTTTGTCATGGTCAAATAACATGACCTCCAGAATAGGATTACCGTACCACTCTGGTGCGGATCTCACTCTGGTTTACCTACGAGGTTCGGTAGTAACTTGATCTGAAGTTACATGATCATCATCATTAGCTTCCTTGCTAATTGGTGTAGTAGTCACAGGAACAGATTTCTGTGATGAACTACTTTCCAATAAGGGAGAAGGTACAATTACCTTATCAAGTTCTACTTTCCTCCCACTCACTTCTTTCGAGACAAACTCCTTCTCTAGAAAGGATCCATTATAAGCAACGAATGTCTTGCCTTAGGATCTGTGATAGAAGGTGTACCCAACAGTCTCCTTTGGGTATCCTATGAAGACATATTTCTCCGATTTGGGTTTGAGCTTATCAGGATGAAACTTTTCATATAAGCATCACAACCCCAAACTTTAAGAAACGACAACTTTGGTTTCTTGCCAAACCACAGTTCAGATTGTGTCGTCTCAACGGACTTAGATGGTGCCCTTTTTAACGTGAATGCAGCTGTCTTTAATGCATAACCCCAAAAACGATAGTGGTAGATCGGTAAGAGACATCATAGATTGTACTATATCCAATAAAGTACGGTTATGACGTTCGGACGCACCATTATGCTGTGGTGTTCCAGGTGGCATGAGTTTGTGAAACTATTCCACATTGTTTTATTTGAAGACCAAACTCGTAACTCAAATATTTGTCTCCGCGATCAGATCGTAGAAACTTTATTTTCTTGTGACGATGATTTTCCACTTCACTCTGGAATTCTTTGAACTTTTCAAATGTTTCAGACTTATGTTTCATCAAGTAAATATACCCATATCTGCTCAAATCATCTGTGAAGGTCAGAAAATAATGATACCTGCTGCAAGCCTTAATATTCATCGACCACATACATCAGTATGTATGATTTCCAACAAATCTGTTGCTTGCTTCATTGTTCCGGAGAACGGCGTTTTAGTCATCTTGCCCATAAGGCATGGTTCGCAAGCATCAAGTGATTCCAAAAGCCCATCAGCATGGAGTTTCTTCATGCGCTTTACACCAATATGATCTAAACGGCAGTGCCACAAATAAGTTGCACTATCATTATTAACTTCGCATCTTTTGGCTTCAATATTATGAATATGTGTATAACTACGATCGAGATCCAACGAACTATTTTCATTGGGTGTATGACCATCGAAGGTTTTATTCATGTAAATAGAACAACAATTGTTCTCTGACTTAAATGAATAACCGTATTGCAATAAACATGATCAAATCATATTCATGCTCAACGCAAACACCAAATAACACTTATTTAGTTTCAACACTAATCCCGAAAGTATAGGGAGAGTGTGATGATGATCATATCAATCTTGGAACTACTTCCAACACACATCGTCACGTTGACTTTTACTAGTTTCTATTCATTCTGCAATTCCTGTTTCGAGTTACTACTCTTAGCAACTGAACAAGTATCAAATACCGAGGGGTTGCTATGAACACTAGTAAAATACACATCAATAATCTGTATATCAAATATACTTTTGTTCACTTTGCCATCCTTCTTATGCGCCAAATACTAGGGGTAGTTCCGCTTCCAGTGACCAGTCCCTTTGCAGTAGAAGCACTTAGTCTCAGGCTTAGGATCAGACTTGGGCTTCTTCACTTGAGCAGCAACTTACTTGCCGTTCTTCTTGAAGTTCCCCTTCTTCCCTTTGCCCTTTCTCTTGAAACTAGTGGTCTTGTCAACCATCAACACTTGATGTTTTTCTTGATTTCTACCTTCGCCGATTTTAGCATCGCGAAGAGCTTGGGAATTTTTTTCATCATCCCTTGCATATTATAGTTCATCACGAAGTTCTACTAACTTGGTGATGGTGACTAGAGAATTCTATCAATCACTATTTTATCTGGAAGATTAACTCCCACTTGATTCAAGCGATTGTAGTACCCAGACAATCTAAGCACATGCTCACTAGTTGAGCGATTCTCCTCCATCTTTTAGCTATAGAACTTGTTGGAGACTTCATATCTCTCAACTCGGGTATTTGCTTGAAATATTAACTTCAACTCCTGGAACATCTCATATGGTCCATGACGTTCAAAACGTCTTTGAAGTCCCGATTCTAAGCCGTTAAGCATGGTGCACTAAACTATCAAGTAGTCATCATATTGAGCTAGCCAAACGTTCATAACGTCTGCATCTGCTCCTGCAATAGGTTTGTCACCTAGCGGTGCATCAAGGACATAATTCTTCTGTACAGCAATGAGGATAAACCTCAGATCACGGATCCAATCTGAATCATTGCTACTAACATCTTTCAACACAATTTTCTCTAGGAACATATCAAAATAAACATATGAAAGCAACAACGCGAGCTATTGATCTACAACATAGATATGCTAATACTACCAGGACTAAGTTCATGATAAATTAAAGTTCAATTAATCATATTACTTAAGAACTCCCACTTAGATAGACATCCCTCTAATCCTCTAAGTGATCACGTGATTCAAATCAACTAAACCATAACCGATCATCACGTGAAATGGAGTAGCTTTCAATGGTGAACATCTTTATGTTGATCATATCTACTATATGATTCACGCTCGACCTTTCGGTCTCAGTGTTCCGAGTCCATATCTGCATATGCTAGGCTCGTCAAGTATAACCTGAGTATTCCGCGTGTGCAAAACTGGCTTGCACCCGTTGTAGATGGACGTAGAGCTTATCACACCCGATCATCACGTGGTGTCTGGGCACGACGAACTTTGGCAACGGTGCATACTCAGGGAGAACACTTTTATCTTGAAATTTAGTGAGAGATCATCTTATAGTGCTACCATCAATCAAAGCAAGATAAGATGCATAAAAGATAAACATCACATGCAATCAATATAAGTGATATGATATGGCCATCATCATCTTGTGCTTGTGATCTCCATCTCCGAAGCACCGTCATGATCACCATCATCACCGGAGCGACACCTTGATCTCCATCGTAGCATCGTTGTCGTCTCGCCAATCTTATGCTTCTACGACTATCGCTACCGCTTAGTGATAAAGTAAAGCATTACAGGGCGATTACATTGCATACAATAAAGCGACAACCATATGGCTCTTGCCAGTTGCCGATAACTCGGTTACAAAACATGATCATCTCATACAATAAAATATAGCATCACGTCTTGACCATATCACATCACAACATGCCCTGCAAAAACAAGTTAGACGTCCTCTACTTTGTTGTTGCAAGTTTTATGTGGCTGCTACGGGCTTAGCAAGAACCGTTCTTACCTACGCATCAAAACCACAACGATAGTTTGTCAAGTTGGTGCTGTTTTAACCTTCGCAAGGACCGGGCGTAGTCACACTCGGTTCAACTAAAGTTGGAGAAACTGACACCCGCCAGCCACCTGTGTGCAAAGCACGTCGGTAGAACCAGTCTCGCGTAAGCGTACGCGTAATGTCGGTCCGGGCCGCTTCATCCAACAATACCGCCAAACCAAAGTATGACATGCTGGTAAGCAGTATGACTTATATCGCCCACAACTCACTTGTGTTCTACTCATGCATATAACATCAACACATAAAACCTAGGCTCGGATGCCACTGTTGGGCAATGTAGTAATTTCAAAAAAAATCCTACGCACACGCAAGATCATGGTGATGCATAGCAACGAGAGGGGAGAGTGTTGTCCACGTACCCTCGTAGACCGAAAGCGGAACCCTTATATCAACGCGGCTGATGTAGTCGTACGTCTTCACGATCCGACCGATCCAAGCACCGTTACTCCGGCACCTCCGAGTTCTTGGCACACGTTCAGCTCGATGATGATCCTCGGGCTCCGATCCAGCAAAGCGTCAGGGAGGAGTTTCGTCAGCACGACGGCGTGGTGACGATCTTGATGTTCAACCGTCGCAGGGCTTCGCCTAAGCACCGCAACAATATGACCGAGGTGGAATATGGTGGAGGGGGCACCGCACACGGCTAAGGAACGATCACGAAGATCAACTTGTGTGTCATGGGGTGCCCCCTTGCCCCCGTATATAAAGGAGCAAGGGAGAGGGGGCGGCCGGCCTAGGAGCTAGGGGGCGCGCCAAGGGGAGTCCTACTCCCGGACTCCCACCGGGAGTAGGACTCCCTCCTTCCTTGTTGGAGTAGGAGAAGGGGAAAGAGGGGGAGAGGAAGAAGGAAAAGGGGGCTGCGCCCCTGTCCAATTCGGACCAGAGGGGGGGCGCAGGCCTCCTTCCTTTTGGCCTCTCTCCTTTATTCCCGTATGGCCCAATAAGGCCCATATACTCCCCGGCAAATTCCCGTAACTCTCCGGTACTCCAAAAAATACCCGAATCACTCGGAACCTTTCCGATGTCCGAATATAGTCGTCCAGTATATCGATCTTTACGTCTCGACCATTTCGAGACTCCTCGTCATGTCCCCGATCCCATCCGGGACTCCGAACTCCTTCGGTACATCAATACTCATAAACTCATAATATAACTGTCATCGAAACCTTAAGCGTGCGGACCCTACGGTTCGAGAACAATGTAGACATGACCGAGACATGTCTCCGATCAATAACCAATAGTGGAACCTGGATGCTCATATTGGCTCCTACATATTCTACGAAGATATTTATCGGTCAGACCGCATAACAACATACGTTGTTCCCTTTGTCATCGGTATGTTACTTGCCCGAGATTCGATCGTCGGTATCTCAATACCTAGTTCAATCTCGTTACCGGCAAGTCTCTTTACTCGTTCCGTAATACATCATCCCGCAACTAACTCATTAGTTGCAATGCTTGCAAGGCTTAGGTGATGTGCATTACCGAGAGGGCCCAGAGATACCTCTCCGACATTCGGAGTGACAAATCCTAATCTCGAAATACGCCAACCCAACAAGTACCTTCAGAGACACCTGTAGAGCACCTTTATAATCACCCAGTTACGTTGTGACGTTTGGTAGCACACAAAGTGTTCCTCCGGTAAACGGGAGTTGCATAATCTCATAGTCATAGGAACATGTATAAGTCATGAAGAAAGCAATAGCAACATACTAAACGATCGGGTGCTAAGCTAACGGAATGGGTCATGTCAATCACATCATTCTCCTAATGATATGATCCCGTTAATCAAATGACAACTCATGTCTATGGCTAGGAAACTTAACCATCTTTGATCAACGAGCTAGTCAAGTAGAGGCATACTAGTGACACTCTGTTTGTCTATGTATTCACACATGTATTATGTTTCCGGTTAATACAATTCTAGCATGAATAATAAACATTTATCATGATATAAGGAAATAAATAATAACTTTATTATTGCCTCTAGGGCATATTTCCTTCAAATGTCACCCCTCCCAACAAAGCCGGCGATTTTAATCCTTCTTATGTGTTATGCCGTGCTAGTGATGGGCATGTTTATGCCAAATTTGTTGGTTCTCTTCATGAATACATTGAATGGTCTATTTGGGTTCCAAAGACCCTTGTTACTAACATCAAAGGACCCACTACAAAATGGGTACCTAAAACCAAGCATTGATCTCTTGTAGGTGTTTGCTTCCGGTGGGGGATCATGGTTGCTCGATAGCGGAGCTACAAATCATATGACCGGAAGCAAGGACTTGGTGGTGGACGTGCACAAGGTTCCATCTATGCCCACCAATGTCGAGTGGGGTGACGCCTCATCTTCTAAGGTATTGGGACTTGGCAAGGTGGTCATCTCTCATGATCTCACGATCGAGAAGGTCATGCTTGTTGAGTCCCTTGCATACAATTTACTTTCCGTTCATCAACTTGCAATCATGGGCTTTGCCACTTTCTTTGATATCGATACCATGGCCCTCTTGTGGAGCAAGACTCTTAAAGTAGCCTTTGTTGGGCATGTCGAGAACGGTCTATATGTGATTAACTTTTCGGAGCGACCCACTAAGACCGCAACGTGCCTAATGGCTAAAGTTGATGTGGGATGGCTTTGGCATCGCCGTTTAGCCCATGTCAATATGAGATCTTTGCAAAGTCTCCTCAAGGGGGACCATGTCCGTGGACTAACGAATGTTAGTTTTGCTAAAGATCATGCTTGCAGTGCTTGTATCGAAGGAAAGCTACATGAGAAGGCTCACCCTCCCACGACTATCATTTATTCAAAGAGGCCTTTGGAGCTCCTTCACATGGATCTCTTTGGGCTTCCATCCTTCGATAGTCTTGGAGGTAGGAAGTATTGCTTGGTGATTGTGGATGACTACTCGAGGTACACGTGGGTGTATTTCTTCAAGAGGAAGAGCGAGACCCAACAAACCGTCATTGACTTTGCAAATGAAGCACAACGTCAATACAATGCAAAGATCTTGACAATAAGGAGTGACAACGGCACCAAGTTCAAGAACTACACCTTGGATGAGTTTCTTAGTGATGAGGGAATCAAGCATCAGTATTCCGCACCCTACACCCCTCAACAAAATGTTGTTGCGGAGAGGAAGAACTAGACGTTGATGGATGCGGCAAGGACCATGATGGCGGAGTTCAAGTCTCCGTACAACTTTTGGGCTGAAGCCATCAACACCGCGTGTCATGCATCCAATCGGCTCTACCTCCACAAGGGCTTGAACAAGACTCCATATGAGATACTCACCGGTAACAAGCCCAACCTCAAGTACTTCCTGGTATTCGGGTGTAAGTGTTTCATTCTCAAGAAAGGTGTTCGGTTGTCTAAATTTGAGGCATATTTGTTGGTTATGCTACAAATTCTCATGCTTACGGTGTCCTCAATAAATCCACGGGACTTATTGAGGAGACGTGTAACATGGAGTTTGATGAGAATAACGGCTCCCAAGTGGAGCAAAGTGGCACTTGTGATGTAGGTGATGAAATTCCTCCCCAAGCCATAAGAAGAATGGGTGTTGGCTTTATCCTACCCATTGAGGAACCCCTTGTGGCTGAAGGAGAAGGACAAAGCTCCACTCAAGTGGAGCCATCACCAACCCAAGGCCCACACGCTTCCGAAGAACAACATGAAGGCCCTCATCCTCAAGAACATGATCAAGGGCAAGATCACGCTCAAGATGGTGTTGACCCATCAAGTGATGCCCAAGGTCAAGTTCTCTCCTCCGAGCAAGTTCAAGAACAATAACAAGCCCAAGACGACGCTCAAAATGATCAAGTGACCACTCCTCGTCTCACCCCGAGGAGGAATTAGAGCGTCGTGCCACCAAGGTTGCTTTCAAGCTCTCCACCAAGGATCATCTCATGACGAATGTGCTTGGAAGCTTAAGAAAGGGGGTAAGCACTCGTAGACAATTAGCAAATTATTGTGAGCATCACGCGTTTGTCTCTTGTGTGGAACCCCACAAGGTCTATGAGGCGCTAGAAGATCCGGATTGGCTCAATGCCATGCATGAAGAACTCAACAACTTCGAGCGCAACAAAGTGTGGAGATTGGTGCCAAGACCGACCGGGAATCACAATGTCATTGGAACCAAGTGGATATTTAAGAACAAGCAAGATGCCCATGGGATTATCATTCGCAACAAGGCTCGTTTGGTAGCACAAGGCTACTCCCAAGTCGAGGGTATCGACTACGGTGAAACCTTTGCTCCCGTTGCTCGTCTTGAATCCATTCGCATGTTGATTGCATATGCTTCTCATCATAACTTTAAGTTACAACAAATGGATGTGAAGAGTGCTTTTCTTAATGCTCCTATTAATGAATTGGTTTACGTCAAGCAACCCCTCGGGTTCGAGGATCCCTACTTTCCCGATCATGTGTATCAACTCGATAAGGCACTCTATGGCCTTAAACAAGCCCCACGTGCGTGGTATGACCACCTTACCGAGTTGTTACAAGACCGTGGTTTTGAAGTTGGGCTAATCGACCCCACTCTTTTTACTAAGAAGGTCAAAGGGGAGTTGTTTGTGTGCCAATTATATGTTGATGATATTATCTTTGGTTCACCTAACAAAGCTTTCAATGAAGAATTTGCCGCTCTCATGACCTCAAAGTTCGAGATGTCCTCCATGGGAGATTTGAAGTTCTTTCTAGGGTTCGAAGTGAAGCAAAGAAGAGAAGGAACCTTCATCAATCAATCCAAATACACTCAAGACATGCTCAAGAGATTCAAGCTAAGTGACGTCAAGCCGGCTTCCACTCCAATGCCCACCAAGTGCCAACTTGACTTAGATCCCAATGGTAAAGTGGTGGATCAAAAGGTATATCGCTCCATGATTGGATCCTTGCTTTACCTTTGTGCATCTAGACCGGATATCATGTTGAGTGTGGGAATTTGTGCATGGTTTCAAGCCGCACCTAAGGAAAGTCACTATGTGGCGGTCAAACGAATCTTTCGATATTTGTCTCATACCCCAAACTTTGGCTTATGGTACCCAAGAGGATCAAACTTCAAGCTTGTAGGGTACTCGGATTCCGATTGGGCAGGAGACAAAGTGGATAGGAAGTCCACTTCCGGAGGGTGCCAATTCCTTGGTTGCTCTTTGGTAAGTTGGTCTTCCAAAAAGCAAAGTTGTGTGTCTCTCTCGTCCATCGAGGCGGAGTATGTTGCAGCCGGTAGTTGTTGTGCACAACTCCTATGGATGAGGCAAACTTTAAAGGATTACGGTGTCACTTGTGACAAAGTGCCTCTTTGGTGTGACAATGAAAGTGCCATCAAGATCTCTCTCAACCCGGTGCAACACTTCAAGACGAAGCATATTGAGATTCGGTATCACTTCATCCGGGATCACATTAGGCGAGGAGAGATCGAGCTCAACTATGTCAACACTCATGACAACCTTGCAGATATTTTCACGAAGCCCTTGGATGAAGCAAGATTTCGCGAGTTAAGGCATGAGCTAAATATCATTGATTCGAGCAATGTGGCTTGAACCCTTGCACAGCCCACCACACTCAATTTGCTGTCTAGTTTAGGTGTAGGCATGGACATAGGGGGAGTGTTGTTCTCTCAATGAACTCTCCCTCCCCCCATTATGCATAAATTGAATCAAGTCTCTCACTTTAGCCATTGTTGATGGTACTTGTGTTTCAAAGACGAGTTTTGGTCATGGGCCCAAGGTTAAAATCTTCGCGGCGCCATACCTCTTGACTCAAACATAGGTGGCCTCGGCCACCGCCCTCTGTTGAAGAGGTGTGTCTTGGTCGTTTGCTGGTGTGCTCTCTTTTCTTGCCATTTTTTTCTTTCCTCGAGCTAAGCCGTGTTGTTCGGTTGCCGTGGCGTACTTGGCGGTACTACCGCTGGTGGTGCGCGGTACTACTGCTTATAAGAGGTACTACCGCCCCCAGCGCGGTACTACCGCTGAGGGACGAGACCAAGGGGTTATATCGGGGCAGGGGGAGGTTTCTTCTCCCCCATACCCATTCGCTTCGCCTCCTCTTTCCTCTTCCTCTCTCCAGCCTCCTCTCGCCGCGGGAGGGCTCCGGCGGATCTCCGTCTCCGGGGCGTCCCTCTCCATTTCCTTCGGTGGAGTCGATCCCCACCTCGTTCTCTTGCCATGGATGCCGGTGATGATCATCCTGAGCATCATGCTCTCCATCAACCCCGGGCGTGCTACTTCAAAACGCTACCGCACCTCTGAGCCAGCCGGTGGTTCCTCTAGCTCCCAACCGCCACCAGCAGGTGCATCCGCAAGTGTTCCTCCACCTCCTCAGCAGTCGAAGAGATCCGCCACCAAGACAAAAGGGAAGACCGTGACTGAGATGACCAACAAGGAGTTTTGGGAAAGGCGTCGCCGCAATCCCTATGAGATGGACCAAGAACCCACTTTGGTCAACCGCCCGTTCTGGAACCGATTTCATTTTGCCATCTATTTTGATGTGATCAAGGCCAAGAAGAATCTCTTTGTTGATGTTCGCTCCATTGACACTGATGCTATGGAGAAGGACCCGGAGTACTTTGGCGAAGCCCTTCAGATGTGCACTCAGCTGAACATTCTCAGGATCATGCAATTCAACAAGGATTTCGATGCAGATTTGGTGGCTCAATTCTTTGCCACCGCTCATCTTGGGATGGATGTCGACAGAACTTTGACATGGATGACCAATGGCAAGCTGCTTTCCGTCAAGTGGAAGGCTTTCATGGAGTTACTTGATGTGGTGGATCACGGGCTTGAGACTCCAGTCGGTTTCCGCCCTCACCGCAATGCTACGTCCACTCACAAGCAAGCCCTCTGGCCCTACTGCACTGTGAAAGTTAACCCAGTGACTAAGAAGAAAACCTATGAGCTGTCTCCGTATCTGGACATTCTTCATCGTATCTTCCGTGAGACTCTCTTCCCTCGCATCGGGAATCTGGATATGGTCCACTCTTATCTTGTGGACATGCTCCTTTTCTGTCAGCATGAGAAGGAAGCAAACACTGGAGCGAGCCTGGATATTTCTCATGTCATGTGGTCTAAACTTCTCTCTGCCGTGTCTGAGCGCAAGTGCCCGATATATGGTCCATTCATCATGAGGCTCATTGAGAGGGCCTGGGCACAGATCTATCCCAGAGTGATGCTGGAAACTAGGGACTTGGTTTCCCATGAGATCAAGCGTGTGAGGAAGAAGGACAATTGGGTCACCCCAGCACCTCAATTCGGGGGTCCGTCTGCTGCTGCTGCCATGGAGACCGAGGGTGGGGCAGCCTCTGATGATCACGAGGAGGATATTGGGCCCTCTAGTGCTGAACCCTCATGGGCGATGAAGCTTAAACACAAGTTGAAGAAGCTTTTCTGCATGGAGTCTCATGGTTAGTACATGACTCATGTGGCAGAGAAGCATGCCAGGGTACGCCACAAGGAGCTCATGCGTCAGATGGGAGCGACAGTTGCCAGTGGATCTGAGGGTCAGATCACTGAAGAGGAGGAGTGGATTCATCAGCATTGCCCTTGGACCGACTCCGACGCCGAGCAGTTTTCGACCAACGACGGAGATGCAGACGATCACGCTGATATATGATGTTCGAGATCCTCAGCTTGCCATCACCTGGAGTCATAGCGTCGCTCTTTTCCATTTTTGGTGTCTCGCTGCCAAAGGGGGAGAGAGTGTAGGGATCTGTGTTGTCGAGCTTTGAGTTTGTCGTCTTGTGTTTTCTTGTGTGTTCTCTCGGTGTCTTTGTTTGGTCTGGTTTGGTGCCCGTGAGACCTAAGTTCTAGACATATGGTGTGAGACATATGCTCCCTATCGCTACCTTATTACTTATGTCTATTCAGTACTGTAGTATATTATGAGTTGCATGCTTGTCCTGTTAAATACTCTTCTCTCATATATCTTGTGCTAGAATTGTTGGACTATAAAATATAGGGGGAGTGTTGATCCGGATGTGTGTGTCTTGCTTTCCTTTTGCTCCTCTTTCTAGGTGCACACATTCTGGGGGAGCCCGTCTATATTTTGTAGTTCTTAGTTTTCTTACATTTATATCTTTTCCTTGTGCAAATCCCTTGTTGTCATCAATCCACCAAAAAGGGGGAGATTGTTGAGGCATATCTCTCTCAAGGTAGTTTTGGTGATTGATGACAACATGTTTGCGGACTAATCATGTGCTTTGAGTAGTTCACAGATTCATCCCTGGCGCGAGACGTTTTCTTCCCTTCGGAGTGTCATTCAAGACGGTGTAGCTCTTTCGTTTCTCTCTCGGTGGACTAGTTGCGTAGAGGGCACCGTACTATCAAGAGGGGGTCCGCTGGGGTATTGCATGGGTGGAATCAACACGTACACATCAGCTTCTCACCCTCCGAGCTCTTCCACTTCATAGAAGAGATCTCTCCTCTTTTCTATGTCCTGTTTGGGTTCCAGCGGTAGTACCGCGCAACCCAGCGGTAGTACCGCTGAGGAGCCACAAGCGGCAGTACCGCTCCGCAGCGGTAGTACCGCCCGTGACTCCACAGCAGTAGTACCGCTAGGGTGCCTGGCACCACCGCCTCGTCCTCAGCCTCTTTGGAGAGATCCTCTCTCTCTTCTGTGTCCCAGCAGTAGTACCGCACTACCAGCGGTAGTACCGCTGAAGGGTCACAAGCGGCAGTACCGCTCCGCAGCGGTAGTACCACCCGTGACCCCGCTGCCGTAGTACCGCTGGGCTGTCTGGCTCCTACCGCCTCGACTCGAGGGCTCCTTTTCTCGTGTCAGGTTTTGCGGCACTAGTTGCGGTTGTAGAGGCGGTAGTACCGTTTCAGGAGCGGTAGTACCGCCCTTACCACCGCGGTAGTACCGTGCTGGGTCCTTTTCCCTACTAGTCTTCTCTGCGCGGCAGTACCGCTAGCTGGAGCGGCAGTACCGCTGACCTAGCGGTAGTACCGCCCCCTCTTAGCGGTAGTAATGCCCTGTGCGGGGCTGGTTGGTGGGGGCAGCGGTTGGATTGTTGCCCCCACTATAAAAGTGGGTCCCCTTCTTCCTTTTGACCTACCTCTTCCCTCTCAAGCTCCATTAAATGCTTCAAGCTCCATTTTCGCCCGATCTATCTCTCTAGCCAATCAAACTTGTTGATTTGCTCGGGAGTGGTTGAGAAGGCCCCGATCTACACTTCCACCAAGGGATTTTCGATTCCCCCACTCATCCCTAGCGGATCTTGTTACTCTTGGGTGTTTGAGCACCCTAGACGATTGAGGTCACCACGGAGCCATAGTCCATTGTGGTGAAGCTTCGTGGTTTTGTTGGGAGCCTCCGATTAAGTTGTGGAGATTGCCCCAACCTTGTTTGTAAAGGTTCGGTCGCCTCCTTCAAGGGCACCAATAGTGGAATCACGGCATCTCGCATTGTGTGAGGGCGTGAGGAGAATACGGTGGCCCTAGTGGCTTCTTGGGGAGCATTGTGCCTCCACACCGCTCTAACGGAGACGTACTTCCCCTCAAAAGGAAGAAACTTCGGTAACACATCCTCGTCTTCACCGGATCCACTCTTGGTTATCTCTTACCTTTACTTGTGCAAGCTCTTTAGTGTTACTTATCTTGCTTGCTTGTATGCTTGTTGTTATTGCATCATATAGGTTGCTCACCTAGTTGCACATCTAGACAACCTACTTTGATGCAAAGTTTAATTTGATAAAGAAAAGTTAAAAAATTGGTAGTTGCCTATTCACCCCCCCCTCTAGTCAACCATATCGATCCTTTCATGGACCCCCCCCCCTTTGCAGTCTGATGATGGAACATATTTGTAGATGTTCTCTAGTGTGTTACTTTTTTGGTAAAGATTTTTGTTGTCTTGAATGGTTACAACTCCTTAACACTAGTTCAAAAAGAGAGTGGTATAGCTTTAATAGTTTCAAACCCCCAAATGGAGATGTTCTCTAGTGTGTACTAAAGTTCGTCCATTCAAAAAAACACAACATATTAGATTTCGTCAGGGCAAACCTTTGACCAGTGATTACACTACTACATTATAACTTTCTCAATATAATCTAATGACAACGATTTTAGGTTGCTTAAATATTACTTTATAGGTAGTAATTTGTTAAAGTTTTGCATGGTATTAACTACTTCCTCTGCATTTGTAAGAAAGGCGTGAAACTACCTTCTTTTGCATAAAAGAAGGGCATAAGGAGTGTTATTAGCGGTACATGGACAAATATAACTCCAACTATCCCATTCTCCACCTCAAAAAGTCTTGCATTAAATAATTTGCCTTGGGCTCGGGGGTAAACATGGAAAATAATTAATTCCCACGCCCAAGATTTTAAACCTTCTTTTAGGGTAAATTTTACTCCTTTCTTTTTGTACAGAAGGAGTAGCAGGGCATCGTTTAGCAAAAAAAAGTTACTTCAGCAATTCAAATATGTTACTTCCTAAAATATAGTTTAGTGTCCACTATACTTTATGACAGTTGAAAATATGTTGCATATTAGGTTTTGTTAGGATAAACCTTTGATCAACGACTACACTAGTAGACTATAACATCCATGATATAATCTAATGAGTAAGGACATGAATTTTGTGTTTCTTGCAATACTACTTTATAAGTACACACACACACACACACATATAAAGTAATCATTCATCAAAGTTTGTCCTAGTATTAGGTACCCATCCGTACTAAAAATTGTGAACATTGTTTAAATACCGAATATATTTTACATTCTGTGAACAATTTTTGAAAGCGGAAAAATTTCAAAACAAAATTTGGAAATGGGACCAATTTTTAAAATCCACAAACTTCCTTTTCTGAATAAAAAACATTTTTTGAAATCCACAGACTTTTTTTAAAATACACAACTTTTTTCGAACTTGTGAACAATATTTTAAAATGAGAACATTTTTTTGAAAACACAATAATCTTGAAAATTGTGAACACATTTTTATATTCTGAACACATTTCAAAAATGAAAACAAAAAAATGCCAAAAAAACCGAAAAATTGTTCACAGGAACAAATTTTGAAACTCTTTTTAAGAAAACACTAACAAAATTTGGACATTTTTTTTAAAATCGAACAATTTTTAAAAGCATGAAGAAAATTTTGAAACTGCAAACATTTTTCGGAAAATGTGAACAAATTTAGAACTTTTGAACATTTTTGTTAAACATGAACTATTCTCGAAAATATTGTTTGAAAAAATTAACAATTTTTTAATATGTTGAACATTTTATGAAATTTATGATTTTTCTTCAAAAGAAACAGAGGAACAAAAATAGAAACCCAAGTAAAACTGAAACAATCAGAACAATCTGTTTAAGACCCTTGCAGAAGGTTCCAAATACCAGATAGGAACCTTCCGGAAGTTTCACAATATCGGTGGCTCGACGCTCAGATGGGCCAGCCCATTCCACGATCGTGTGTGTTATTGCCTGACTATTTGCCCCAGAATGCAGCAAATAGGAAACCATGTGCGTTTGGCAAGTAGCGTCAAACAGATGGCGCCACGCACAGGAGGCTGCCCGACTGGGCCGGCATATTGTCGTGCGCGGAAACTGGGAAAAGTCACCGAAAAAAGAATGGCAGTACAGATCGAACCTTGTAACTGCCATCCGCTCGGCACTAGCAACACGAGTCGATAAGTTTCAGTGTCTAACTGGAAAACGCGGACTATAAGAACTATTCATCAGCGTCCGGTTTACTATAGCAAATCCATCGTTTTCCCACTATTTCTTTTTCTTTTTCTGTTCAATTTTGTTTCCTTTTCAACTTTTTTGTTTTTCCTTTTTCAAAAGGCTATCACTCTTTTATAATTTTGTTCAAAATTTCAAAAAATATTCGCTTTTCCAAATTTTGTTCACAAAATACAATTATTCGCATTTTTAAAAATTGTCAAAAATTCGAAAAAAAGATCAGGTCTTTGAAAATTGCTAAAAATGTCAAAACATGAATATTTTTTAAAAAGAGCTAACAAAATTTTGAAAGCACATTGAAAGACCAGAAGGCTCTGTTTGGAAACATGTTTGAAAGGCTTGAAGGATCCATTCAAAAGCACGCTGTTTCTCAACATTCTTCAAATGACCCCCAGTTTTTTTCAATGGCATGTGTGACCAAATTAAGTACCATGCCAAGTTGTTTGGATTTTTGACAAGTTTTGCATTTTCTGAAGTGAAAAAGAGCGATAAATGCCAGGACGTGTCGCAACTTGCATGCGGTGTTGAAAATCGTTCAACACATGGCATGTATGCCTACCGTGGGCCTTCCCACCTACTTTCAAAAGTTGAGGTCATTTCAAAAATGTCCAAAACTAGATAATGTTCAATAGACGGTGTCCGGATATAGGCCACAAGGCACCATATGAGAGCACGTTGTTTCTCAACATCCTTGAAATGCCCCCAATTTTTTCATGGCCTTGTATCACCAATTGAATGCACCATGCCAAATTGTTTGGGTTTTCGACAAGTTTTGTGTTTTATGGAATTTTCTAGGTGAAAAGGCCCGATAAATGACCGGACGTGACAAAACGTGCATACGGTGTCGGAATTCGTTAAACCTAACATGTATGCTTACCATGGGCAGGCCCACCTGGTGAAAAAAGTTGGGGTCATTTTAAGGATGTCTAGAAAAACACCATGGTCAACGTTGGTTATCCTTGTAGGTCAGAAGGCTCCATTCGAGAGCATGTTTTTTTCGATATCAGCCTAATGACCCCAATTTTTTCATGAGCCTATATGATCAATTCAAGGTATCATGCCAAGTTTCCGACAATTTTTGCATTTTGTGCAGTTTTCTTGGTAAAAAAGGCCGATAAATGGCTGGATGTGTCGCAACTTGCATACGGTGTCAGAAATCGTTCAAATCTGGCATGGATGCCTACCATGGATATGTCCACCTGCTTGCAAAAGTTGGGTTCATTTTAAAAATATCTAAAACTAGATCATGTTCAACAAAGGGTGTCACAACATGCAAACAATGTCGGAAGTCATTCAAACCTGGCATGAATACCTCATACATCCGTTCTAGGATACCGCAAGAAGTTGGGGTAATTTATCCATACTAATAAAACACGAGTTACGAGGAGTGTGCTAAACTAAGCCAGACGGGTGCATCCGTGAACATGTAATTTTTCCTAATTTGAGTGCTTCTGTTATTTGCAATTCCGTCTTTATCAATCAACATGAACATTTCAAGTTATGTATAATATTTTTATAAACTTGAACAGTTTTTTCAAAGTTGTTAACAAATTCCTGACAAATTGATGCCGTACACAAATTGCAAAACCACATATTTTTATAAAAAAGTATCAATTTTTTAACACAAATATTTCTTTAATTTGTAAACACAAATTTCCAAAATGGGAACATTTTTTAAATATGGAATATTTTCAAAAAATTATCAACAATATTTGAAAATAAGAATATTTTTTGGTATTTCAAACATTATTTCCATTTTTTGTAAGGTTTTCAAAAGAATAATAAAGTTAAAAATGAGACAAATAAATTAATAATGAAGAAAAACAGAAAATTGGAAAAGAAAAAAGCTCTTAGGCCTTCTCCCAACTAGGCAATGACATCGCACAATTATGAGATAAAGCATGCACTGTAATATCTTGTTTTTGGAACCATCTGGAAGGTTCCTAAACCGGTTTTAACTGGTTTATGTTTTCTTTTTTCAGTTTTTTCAGTTTTTTCATTTATTTTCCTTTTTATGTTTTTCTTTTCTTTGTTTTCCGTTTTTATGTTGCATTAATATATTTTTTGCAAGTTTACTTTTTTTTCATTTTTCAAATGTCCATTTTTTCATAAAATGTTTAAAATTTCCCAAAAAACAATTTTAAAAAAATATTCAGACTCCCAAAAGTTTTTAGTGTTTTGAACAAAATATGCAGAACTTTAAATTTATCTTTTCATTCTGAAAAAAATTCAAAATTTAAAAAATCCCATTTTTTCATAAAATGTTCGTGCTTAAAAAATGTTTGATTTTCCAAAAAATGATAATGAATCAAGAAAATGCTCGATTTTAAGAAAGTTCGCTATAGTACTTACCAATTACCAAATAATGTTCATGTTTTCAAAAAATGTTTGTGTTTTAAATAAATGTTCGCCACAGTACCTCCTATTCTTGAACATTTGTTCATATTTTTAGAAAGTGTTCGCATGTTATCAGCTTCTATGACCAGCTTCTACGACAAATTTATTTGCTACATTACCTCCTATTCTTAGATATTAGATGATTCCCCATGCGTTGCAGCGGGAACCTTAGCCTATAAATTGTTGTAAATAATGCATTTGTCTTACCGTGAACATTTTAAGTCATTTACCAATTAATTAAAATATTTGATGGAAATTTTTATGAAAAGGTATTTTTAAGTATCTGACTAAAATATGAACTAAACTAAACTAAATCTGATGGATATATGTAGTTCATCAAGATGACATACAACCATGGGTGGCAAACAAAAGTTTACCAATGGCGGTAAAATAATTGACCAATATTGTGTTCTTTTCTAGTAAAATAGTTAGTTCATTCATCATCAATTTCACATTTGGCTAAGGGAAGATATGAGACACGTTTATCCTCTATAGAGGAACATGATTTTAGCTCAAATTTATACTTCAAGAGGACATGTCATAGAAAGTACGAACAAATGAGAGTTGCGACTACCTATTTGTTTCCAAGATCTACACAGTTAATATGATCGTCGAACCGACAGCATGCCAAGAAAAATATACATGATTCCATTTTTGTAGTAAACGATCGATATAATTCAAGTAGAGTAAGAGGATATATAAGAAAACAGTTTGAACTCATTCTTTTTTTTATGACAAAGGAGACCAGTGTGTATCTTGATCTTCATCGCCACATTCGGATATTGCATGAAACACAATACAATTAAGAAGACAACAAATAGTTCATTTTCTCCTAATGGATTTTTACTAAATCATCAAATCATTAATTATATGATCCATAAATTAAAATTGCAAAGAGTAACCGAGAGAATGATGAACTGTTGATACAAAAACAGAAAAAAAAATCAACAGACTCGTCGCTTCTATCACCTGAATAAACATCTTCCTGATTCGTCGTGTGACCCATGCTGCAACTCACAAGAGCCCATGCAGCGCCTACAACTTTTACAGAGAAGAAAGAATATAAGAAATGGGTCGGTCAATATATGTGTTGCCTTGTTATTGATGATGTTGTGCACTGGAAGCACTTTCGTGAACAACAGCAGCAATCATGATTTGCACACATCTATAGGAAATAACCAATCGTGATGCATACGAAGCAAACAATCAGGCAAGCTAGAAACTTTCCATGTATAAGATAGCCAAGCAGAACAGTCGCGTGGAACCAAGAATCAAGGAAAAGGCTTACTAGCCGTATCATCTATCATTTGATATCCAAGCTCATTGTCACTGGACATGGAAGCCGGGCTGTGTGAGGGATAAGATGAATCTATTATTTTGAAGGAAGATGTATTGTCAGGACAGCCTTTCCAATAAAACATTTATTGAAAAGCCGACCTTTGTGTTGACCAGTACAGAAGAGTTCTTCTTACTGGTAGACAAAACCTTGATACAGAAATCCAGCAGAACTAAATATTATACATGGTTGAGCTGAGGATGTTCAACAATTTATTACAAGCACGCCTATATTATACATAAAGACGGATATGACACAAGGGTATGGTGACATAACTACTGACTCGAAATAAAGGTGGTGGTGGATTTGTCACAGTGAGGGAGTGACATGACTCTGAAAGCTTATAGCTCATCAAGCGTCAGAGTGAGGCTTGATGATTTTTATTCGGGTGGCGGAAGCGTGTATAATACAAGTGAACAACTCCAGGGTCGCACGTGACTGACTGGGACTCCTCTAGCCGTCGGACTCGCTACGAACTCTTCATCCATAAGATCGCCTTCGTCAACATCTGGCCAAATCAACAAGCCAGGTGAGTACTTTGAATGTACTCGTAAGACAGTTCGGACATAAGATATAACAAATGCAAACACGATGCACATGAGCAGGTTAGTATGCACAATCAAATAATAGATTTGCACTGCACGATAAATAAAAGAAAGTCAGGCGGTAGTCCTCCAGAAATCCCAATAAAATAACAGAAGACCGATCGGGTGTCTGAAGCGACGCCTCGAAAGGTAAAAGTAAATTAACATGCCGCAGTCGGGCGTCGAGACGACACCACATAAAGGGCTTATATTGAAAAGTAAATAACAGAACGTGCCACAGTCGGACATCTAAGCGACATCTCGAAAAAGGGCTTATAGTTAAAATAAATAACAATGATGCCACAGTCGGACGTCTGGGCGACATCACATAAAGGGCTTATATCGAAAGTAAATAACAATAATGCCACAGTCGGACGTCTGAGCGACATCACATAAAGGGCTCATATCAAAAGTAAGTAACAATAATGCCACAATCGGACGTCTGAGCGACATCACATAAAGGGCTTATATCAAAAGTAAGTAACAATAATGCCACAGTCGGACGTCTGAGCGACATCACATAAAGGGCTTATAGTTTATCATTCGAATTTAAATAGCTCATAAATTTAAATCATCGCAAGGAAATACTCAGCATATAATAATAAACTGGTTAGTCCATTCACATAAATAACCTTCAGCCAAGTTTACCACTCTCGGTTTTATGTTTATACTCCGGGGGCTGCCTCTGGGGTTGACATTGAGATTTGCCACTGAGACTGACACTGATACAGAGATGATGTACAAGTCCTTGCTCGTGGACATGGATACTTGAATGATTTTGACTCTGCAGAGTTTGTACTCTTTACCACAGCCAACGGATTTTGGTAGTCATAAGGACTAGTTCCGTTTACGGTGTTTTAGAAGAAACACGTCTAACCAGTACACACCCATTCCACATTCCTTTGCCAGGGATCACCCTCGGCGACGTTCAAGAAAAAACCTTAAGACGGGGAGGCTACAACCTCGAATAGCATGGGATCAAATTTATATCGCGCGCTTTAAGGGGTGCCCCCCTCTCGGTCGCAATCGGAAACACCCATGCCCCCTGACCGGATGACTGTCTTTAATCCAGGGCCATGGAACCCTCATCGCGGTCTCTCTGTTTGGTGTGTACCAGGAAAGAGGTTTGCAACTTACTAAACCGCACTCTTTGCAGAAAACATGTGGCAGCACGAAGGGAAAACGAACGGGATCGAGACTTGACCCACATTAGAACTGGAGTTAATGGTTGGCATAAGACTGGCATGCTTCAACAATACCAGCTTGCAACCCATCATGTCACCACATGATCGTGTTGCCTTATCATCATAAGGACACATCGAACTTCGAAGCTCACAGGTAGCTTGCCTTGCATGCACATAACATTCACAAATGCTTATATAAACATGCCATGAGAAAAACTACTCAAGAAACCATGCAAAACACTCATCATATCAAAGGTTCAAACATGCTTGCCTGGTTCGGAGAAGTCGGAGTCTAGCTCGGCGAAGGACGTGTCTCCTTTACCTCCTCCGGTATCTACGTATTAAAGAAAATCAGATACCACATAAATACCGTACATGCACAAAAAGTATCCCAAATATTTCTCAAATAAATATGACAAAAAACTAGACAGAAAAATAAAGATGACAGAAAAAGTTTCAAGTTAAAATCGTATTTTGTTTAAAAGTTATAAGAGTTTAGTCCAGGGACCTTTATGTAATGAAACATAAAGTTTCCAGGGTTCACTTCATAAAAACAGAAAACGTTTCAGTCTAGAATACGTCAGTCCAGAGGGGAGACGTATTTTGCCCGAAGGCGTTTTCAGAAAACGTTTCAAAAAAAGAAAAAGCTGACGGGGAGGTCCCACCCGTCGGGTTTGAAAACCAGAACAGGGCACTGGCGCCCGAGGGCCGCGGTGGTCGCCGGCGGCGATCCATGGCGAGGCAAGGGGATCGGAGGGTACCAACATGTTCGCCGTGTTCTTCCGCACCTGTGGGTGGCGGAGTTGAGCGTCGGCGAGCACCACGTCGACGGCGGCCCCAACTCCGACGGACGGTGGTTCGGGTGAGGTTGATTCTCTCCAAGCAGAGCTGCAAGCTTCAAATTGGAGCGTGGGTTAGAAGTGTGGGTGCACTAGGAGGCTACGAGCAGAGTTAGAGAGGCGTGGGTGCCCTCACCGGCGCGGATCGTGCCGGAGCCCGAAGCGGATCGGGGCGGCCGGAGACGGAGAAGAAGACCCCCTCGAGGTCCTCCTAGTGGCTGGGCGTGGCTCTGGAGAGGTGTAGGGGTGATGCCTGGTCGAGATCGAGCTCGAGGCCCCCTTTTATAGCCGGCCCGAGGCGGTGCCCGAGAACGGGATAACTCCGGCGATGGCTACGGCTGTGCAAAGGTTGAACGGGCCATTTAGGGGATTGGGCAGCTTAGTGATGATCCACTGGCTCCACTCAAACGCTAACCTTGGTGGGATTGGGCCTGCTCCGCGGTTTTGACGGAACGGCGCCTCGCGGGCCCGTCGGCGGCAGAGAGCACGCTCTGTGCTTGCCAGGCCACGGCGACGGTGCCGCAGTCATGCACAGAGGAGGGGGTGGACACGCGGAGGGCTCTGGTGGCTGGGGCGGCGCCGGACGGCGCCGAAAGGCAGGGCCGGCCTCTGTTGGCCGCCACGGGTGGCTCTGCCACCGCAGAAGACGCCGGAGCTGGCGAGCCACGTCGCCACCGACGCCCGCGCCCGGCCAAGCGAGTGTGCGGCGCACTGGATAAGGAGGGGGAGCAGTGAGCATTGATCCAAGGAGGCTACTGGCGAGATTGTCAACGGGTTCTGACGAAATGACACTGTCGACTGAACCTAGACACTGAATCTCTGAACTTTTCCTGAATTCAGACAGAAATCGTGCATGCCAGGTGTTCGATGAAATGTTTTTGTCATGTGGGAAATTTTTCTGGAGCTGATCTTCGGTGAGATGGCCTCTTGGTGTATCTGGAAGCTGTATGAATTATCTCAGAATTTTTGGAAAAGGAAAAATATGGATTTCACCGAAAATGGCATTTCTGGTCCAAACTTGCAGAGGGCAAATTTTGAAATATTTGAACTGAGGACAAGTGGATCTTGATGGATCTAGGTTGAGGGTACTAAGGACTAGTCAGAGGAGTTGGTTTGGGATCAAAACTCAAAAGAAATTTGGTACTTCCTTTGTAAACCACCTAGGTCCATAAATAATGGCAGAAATAGTTTTGAGGTTAAAATAAATTGAATAGAAAACAAAAATGGCTTGAAACTTGCTGGAGGTGGGGTTTTGCCTTGATCTAAGGCAGGGATGGGTTTTGGAATGCTATGTCAAAATGTGACATGGCAAAATAGGAAATTTTGAATGGGGAAAAGAATAACCCATAATCCCTAGGGTTTCTTTTTAATAGAAGGAAATCCAGAAAATAAATTTGAGTAGAGTCAAGACAACATGAAAAGTTGTCAAGACCAAAAATCAAGGTAGAGGAGAGTACCAAAATATTTGTCATAAAAGTTTTGAGAGGGAGAGGGTTGAAGAAAAAATTTAAATAGCCTCCTCCAAATCAAATAAAGATTTTGATAAAAACCAAATCAAAATTTTTGGAGTGTCACAACACCTACCCCCTTAGGAAAAATCTCGTCCCCGAGATTTCAGCTGATCCTCAAATAGGTGTGGGTATTCGGCCCGGAGAGAGTCCTCTCTTTCCCATGTCGCTTCATCCTCGGTGTGATTGCTCCACTGGACCTTGAAGAACTTAATTGTTTTCTGAGGCGTCCTCCTTTTAGACTCCTCTAATATCTTTATTGGACATTCCCTGTAGGTGAGGTCTGGTTGCATGTCATTGTTCTCATGTGACACTTGTTTCTCTGGGTTGCTTACACATTTCCTCAATTGTGAGACGTGGAACACGTCGTGGACGTCTGACAGCTCCTTGGGTAGGTCTAGCTGGTAGGCTACGGTGCCTCTCCGTTCAACCACACAGAAGGGTCCAATAAATCTTGGTGCTAGCTTTCCCTTCACCTTGAATCATTGCAGGCCCCTCATAGGGGATACTCGTAGGTACACATATTCACCGGGTTCAAAGCTGACTTCACGGTGCTTCTGATCGTAATAACTCTTTTGTCGGCTTTGCGCTGCCTTGAGTCGTTCCCTGATAAGTCTAACTTTCTCTTCAACTTCCTTGAGCATGTCTGGGCCGAAGATACGACTGTCTCCTGTTTCCGACCAATTTAATGGAGTACGACACCTCCGCCCGTATAGGGCTTCAAAAGGTGCCATTTGTAGGCTGGATTGGTAACTGTTGTTGTATGCGAACTCGGCATATGGCAGGCTTTCTTCCCAGCTGGTTCCATAGGTGAGGACACATGCTCTCAGCATGTCCTCTAGAATTTGGTTCACACGTTCAGTTTGTCCATCAGTTGGGGGGTGGTATGCTGTACTGAATGCTAGCTGAGTTCCCAGAGCCTGTTGTAAATGATCCCAGAATTTCGAGACGAATTGAGTGCCTCTGTTGGATATTATAGTCTTTGGAACTCCATGTAGACAAACTATACGGGAGAGATAAATCTTGGCAAGCTTCTGAGTGGTGTGGGTTGTCTTCACTGGGATGAAATGTGCCACCTTGGTTAATCTATCGGTGATGAACCATATGGCATCATTTCCGTGTTGTGACCGAGGTAGTCTGACAATGAAATCCATCCCAATTTCGTCCCATTTCCACTCAGGTATCCTGTTTGGCTATAGTAGTCCGGCTGGTTTTTGGTGCTCGGGTTTTATGCGTTGACAAGAATCGCAACATGCAATGAAGGTGGCTATATCCCTCTTCATACCGTGCCACCAAAATCTTTCCTGAATGTCCTTATACATTTTGGTTCCTCCAGGGTGGATTGAATATGGAGCGGTGTGGCCTTCGGTTAGGATTTGCTGTTTGAGGTCCTCTATATTTGGCACGCAAAGTCTGTCTCCGTACCATAATATTCCCTCATCGTCTACGATGAATTCCGAGGCCTTGCCCACACTCACATTTCTTTTTATGCCTTTGATGCTGGGGTGTCCATGCTAAGCTTTCTTAATCTGCTCCACAAGGGTGGGGTGTATTTCCAAATTTGACACAGTGCCTTCCGTGACCATCATCAAGTTGAGTTTGGCGAACTCCTGTTGAAATTCAGGTCTCAAGTCTTGTAGACGGTTGTTGTCCAAGCTGGGGTTTCGACTAAGAGCATCTGCCACTACGTTTGCTTTTCCTGGATGGTAGTGGATGCCAACATCATAGTCTTTCACCAATTCCAACCAGCGTCGTTGCCGTAAATTGAGCTCTGGCTGTGTGAAAATATATTTGAGACTTTTGTGGTCCGTATATATTTCACAACGATTTCCAAGCAAAAAGTGTCTCCACTCTTTGAGTGCATGAATGACTGCTGCCAATTCTAAGTCATGAGTGGGATAATTTTCTTCATGCTTTCGAAGTTGTCTGGAAGCGTATGCGACTACTTTGCCTTCTTGCATTAGCGGCATCCGAGGCCTTTCCAGGATGCATCACAATACACTTCAAAACTTTTGTGTATGTCTGGTATAACCAATACTGGTGCTGTTGTTAATTTCTTCTTGAGTTCTTGGAAACTTTTCTCGCAAGGTTCAGTCCATACAAATTTCTTATCCTTCTTGAGTAACTGTGTCATTGGCTTTGCTATGGTGGAGAACCCCTCAATAAACCTTCGGTAGTATCCAGCCATTCCCAGAAAACTGCGGACATCCGTTACGTTGGCTGGTGGTTTCCAGCCAAGTATGGCCTTGACTTTTTCTGGGCCCACGGCAACTCCTTCTTGGGTCAATACGTGGCCTAGAAAGCCGACCTATCTTAACCAAAATTCACATTTGCTGAATTTGGCGTATAATTGGTGCTTCCTTAATTCTCCCAGTACAATCCTGAGATGTTCTGCATGCTCTTCTGGTGTCTTAGAGTATACCAGAATATCGTCAATGAACACCACAACAAATTTGTCCATAAATTTCATAAACACTTTGTTCATGAGGTGGACAAAATATGCGGGGGCGTTTGTTAGTCCAAATGGCATTACTGTAAACTCATATAGTCCGTATCTGGAGGTGAATGCTGTCTTGGGGATATCTTGTGTCCGGACTTTTAATTGATGATATCCTGACCTTAAATCAATTTTTGAGAAAACTTTGGCTTGTGCGAGCTGGTCAAATAAATCATTTATCCGTGACATCGGATATTTACTTTTGACGGTGATCATATTGAGTGCTCGATAGTCTATGCATAATCTCAGTGTCCCATCCTTTTTCTTGGCAAACAATACTGGTGAACCCCAAGGTGAGGAGCTGGCTCGTATAAATCCTTTGTCCAGCAATTCTTTTATTTGCTTCTTTAATTCTACCAACTCGGAGGGTGCCATCCTATAGGGTTTCTTGTAGATGGGGGTGGTTCCAGGTGCTAGTTCAATGCTGAATTCTATTTCCCGGTCTGGCGGCATGCCGGGTAGTTCTTCGGGAAAAACGTCAGGGAACTCACACACCCTGGAACTTTGCTTAACTCTGAGGTGTCTACCTTGTTCAATCTTGGTTGTCGTGATCCTGGTCTTTCTTGAGCTGTGACTTTTATTGTCTTCCCGTGATGATGAGTGAGGATTACAGTCCGATTGAAGCAATCGATAAACCCTTTGTTGGTGGTTAACCAATCCATTCCTAGGATAACCTCCAGCCTTTTATTTTCCAATACGATGACATTTTCTTGAAACTTTAGCCCTCTGAGCTCAATAACTACACCTTGGCAGTAACTTTGAGTGATTTGCTTATTCCCAGGGGACTTGATGATCATGGATTTTTCCAAAGGGACCATCGAAAAATCATGTTGCAAAGCAAAACTCTTCGAAATGAACGAGTGAGAAGCTCCAGAATCAAACAAAACCATGGCAGGTATTGTGTTGACAGGGAACGTACCGAGTACGATATCTGGGGCATTATGTGCTTCCTCCTTGTTCACATGGTTTAGGTGACCCTTCTTGTGATTGTTGTTGGGGTTGAAGTTGTTACGCTTGGGTGCTGAATTGTTCCCATTGTTGTTCGGCTTTGGGGCCGAGTTTCTTGCTTTGGGCACTGTTTAGCATAGTGTCCTTCCTCCCCACAAGCATAGCAAGTAACACCTGGGCGATACGTAAAATCCTTGTCCCTTGCGTGAAAATTCTTGATTGGGCACGGAACATTGGTTGTGGGTCGGTTTGCCCCAATCTTCTGAGGGTCAGTCTTGTGCCGGTTATTGCGCGCATGAGTAACCTGGTCCCTTTTCCGCTTGCGAAATTCCTCCAAGCTGTGGCGCTCATTTTCCAATGTAATGGCCTTGTCCACAAGTGTTTTGAAGTCTGGAAAGGTGTGTACGACCAGCTGGCATTTAAGTGCTGGTGCCAGACCATCCAGAAACTTCTTCATCTTTTTGTTCTTCGTCATACGTTCTTCGTTGGCATAACGAGATAATAGGGTAAACTGACTATTGTAGTCAGTCACTGTCATGCTTCTATGCTTGAGGTCATCAAATTCCCTTTTCTTGATCTTCATAATGCTTCTGGGAATGTGCGCCCCACAAAATCCTTCTTTAAAATCTTCCCAAGTGATACTGTTTTCATTGGGGTGCATGTGTAGGAAATTCTCCCACCATGACGCGGTTGCTCCCATGAGATAGTGAGGTGCATAAAGTACCTTCTCACGGTCTGAACACTGAGCAATAATCAACTTCCTCTCAATGTCTCGAAGCCAATCATCGGCCTCAAGAGGTTTATTAGTGTGAGAGAATGTTGGGGGACACATCTTCTGTATTTCAGACAGTTTAGAGTGCTGCTGATATGGCTCACGATGATTCCCCATATTGATAACATGGTTCATCATTTCTTGATGCTGCTGCTGGCTTTGCTCATAAAGGCGGCATACTTGAGAAAATGCTGTTTCACTGCCCTGCTGACTTGACTGTCCCCGTGTGAAATTGTTGCTAGTCTGGGCACCATAATTTTCTTCCGGCGGGTTTGGCATGGAACGCGTCCAGGGACGAGGCATTTTTCACTCTGGGGTAATTTTGCAAAGTCATGAGAAAATTGAGTCATAAAAAAATAATTTTGTAAAGGCGGAAATTTTAAGAACTCTTAGATTTTTCAAGATAAAACTCGATTGCACATGGAGAAGGACCGCTTAGTACATACCTTACACGCAAGCCGTAATTATACAATACATCACTCAGGATGTGCGCACACATTCCTGACATGTTATTTAGGCTAGTGCACTTCTCCAAGATCCCACATGATGCGCAAACAAGCT
Source organism: Triticum urartu (assembly GCF_056163025.1). Lineage (NCBI taxonomy): Eukaryota > Viridiplantae > Streptophyta > Magnoliopsida > Poales > Poaceae > Triticum > Triticum urartu. Next base: position 587,126,882 of record NC_141876.1, on the reverse strand, counting down.
ACTTCTCACCAAACCTATGTACATATAAACATATCATACAAGCTGGCACATCACACTGCTGCTAGGCGTACTCAGTCGGAGATGGTGAAGACCTCCTTTGGCCTGCCGAGGGTAAGACCCAGTGGTGCTGGAGACTCAACCTCTTCCTCAATGATAGGCTCCAGGCGCGAAGTACTGGGTTGTGGAGCTGGCACGGGTGTGGTAGGTGGTGCGGCTCGGACTGGAGTGGGAGCAATGACCTGGTCAAACTCCTCAGTGGTAGGCAGGCGGCGAGCGGTGGCTAAGATGGCCGGTGTGTATGATGCTGAGGACGAGACGAACGTCAGTGGTGGTGCCATGTGGAGGAGCTCCCTCCTGTTGGCGGAGCAGCCATGGATGGAATCCATATGAGCAGCTACAAGGTCGTCCACGAGGTTGTCGAAAGCTGCCTTAAGTGCCTTGAGGTACTCAACAAGCATCTCAATAGCCTCATCTCTTTCTCCCCTGGCGCAAGCGAATGCATAGTGGCAAGTGTATGGCACGTGGAAGGGAAGGTAGCGGTATCGACGAGTCTTCATTGAAGGAAGAACATCCCAGAGACGAGCTATTGCCTCGCGGGCAGCCATCTGCATGGCATGCCTCTCCGTAGGCATGGCCCTCCCGACGAACCGGAAGCGGTGGAACTCGGCGCGTCCTCCCTTAAACTGAACTGCGGCCTGGTACATGGACAAACTACCGCTGAGCTTGTCCCGGTAGAGTGTGAACTCCGGACGGACTGATGGCCCGATCGCGATCTTGGTGATGGAGATGAGGAGCTTGATAAACCCCTCAGGAATATTGGCGAACACCTGTGACTCACAAACTTTTCCCGCCATCTACAAAAGTAGACAAAATCCCGAATAGTCAAATCATAAATTTATGATGACCAACAGAAAATTGCTACAATATGCAGAATAATAAAATAAGCTAATAACCGATTAGCGATCGCACCTAGTGGCTTCCTACAGTCAGCCTGGCTCTGATACCAAGTTTTTCAGGACCGCCTTTCCAATAAAACATTTATTGAAAAGCCGACCTTTGTGTTGACCAGTACAGAAGAATTCTTCTTACTGGCAGACAAAACCTTGATACAGAAATCCAGCAGAACTAAATATTATACATGGTTGAGCTGAGGATGCTCAACAATTTATTACAAGCACGCCTATATTATACATAAAGGCGGATATGACACAAGGCTATGGTGACATAACTACTGACTCGAAATAAAGGTGGTGGTGGATATGTCACAGTGAGGCAGTGACATGACTCTGAAAGCTTACAGCTCATCAAGCGTCGGAGTGAGGCTTGATGATTTTTATTCGGGTGGCGGAAGCGTGTATAATACAAGTGAACAACTCTAGGGTCGCACGTGACTGACTGGGACTCCTCTAGGTGTCGGACTCTCTATCAAACTCTTCATCCATAAGATCGCCTTCGTCAACATCTGGCCAAATCAACAAGCCAGGTGAGTACTTTGAATGTACTCGCAAGACAGTTCGGACATAAGATATAACAAATGCAAACACAATGCACGTGAGCAGGTTAGTATGCACAATCAAATAATAGATTTGCACTGCACGATAAATAAAAGGAAGTCAGGCGGTAGTCCTCCCGAAATCCCAATAAAATAACAGAAGACCGATCGGGTGTCTGAAGCGACGCCTCGAAAGGTAAAAGTAAATTAACATGTCACAGTCGGGCGTTGAGGCAGCACCACATAAAGGGCTTAAATTGAAAAGTAAATAACAGAACGTGCCACAGTCGGACGTCTAAGCGACATCTCGAAAAAGGGCTTATAGTTAAAATAAATAACAATGATGCCATAGTCGGACGTCTGGGCGACATCACAGAAAGGGCTTATATCAAAAGTAAATAACAATAATGCCACAGTTAGACGTCTGAGAGACATCACATAAAGGGATTATATCAAAAGTAAGTAACAATAATGCCACAGTCGGACGTCTGAGCGACATCACATAAAGGGCTTATATCAAAAGTAAGTAACAATAATGCCACAGTCGGACGACTGAGCGACATCACATAAAGGGCTTATAGTTTATCATTCGAATTTAAATAGCTCATAAATTTCAATCATCGCAAGGAAATACTCAACATATAATAATAAACTGGTTAGTCCATTCACATAAATAACCTTCAGCCGAGTTTACCACTCTCGGTTTTATGTTTATACTCCAGGGGCTACCTCTGGGGTTGACACTGAGATTTGCCACTAAGACTGACACTGATACAGAGATGACGTACAAGTCCTTGATCATGGACATGGATACTCGAATGATTTTGACTCTGCAGAGTTTGTACTCTTTACCACAGCCAACGGATTTCGGTAGTCACAAGGACTAGTTCCGTTTACGGTGTTTTAGAAGAAACACGTCTAACCAGTACACACCCATTCCACATTCCGTTGCCAGGGATCACCCTCAGCGACGTTCAAGAAAAAACCTTAAGATAGGGAGGCTACAACCTCGCATAGCATGGGATCAAATTTATATCGCGCGCTCTAAGGGGTGCCCCCCTCTTGGTCCCAACCGGGAACACCCATGCCCCCTGACCGGATGACTGGCTTTAATCCAGGGCCATGGAACCATCATCGCGGTCTCTCTGTTTGGTGTGTACCAGGAAAGAGGTTTGCAACTTACTAAACTGCACTCTTTGCAGAAAACATGTGGCAGCACGAAGGGAAAACGAACGGGATCGAGACTTGACCCACGTTAGAACTGGAGTTAATGGTTGGCATAAGACTGGCATGCTTCAACAATACCATCTTGCAACCCATCATGTCACCACATGATCGTGTTGCCTTATCATCATAAGGACACATCGAACTTCGAAGCTCACACGTAGCTTGCCTTGCATGCACATAACATTCACAAATGCTTATATAAACATGCCATGAGAAAAACTACTCAAGCAACCATGCAAAACACTCATCATATCAAAGGTTCAAACATGCTTGCCTGGTTCGGAGAAGTCGGAGTCTAGCTCGGCGAAGTACGCGTCTCCTTTACCTCCTCCGGTATCTACGTATTAAAGAAAATCAGATACCACATAAATACCATGCGTGCACAAAAAGTATCCCAAATATTTCTCAAATAAATATGAAAAAAAACTAGACAGAAAAATAAAGATGACAGAAAAAGTTTCAATTTAAAATCATCTTTTGTTTAAAAGTTATAAGGGTTTTAGTCGAGGGACCTTTCTGTAAAGAAACAGAAAGTTTCCAGGGTTCACTTCATAAAAACAGAAAACATTTCAGTCTAGAATACGTCAGTCTAGAGGGGAGACGTATTTTGCCCGAAGGCGTTTTCAGAAAATGTTTCAAAAAAAGAAAAAGCTGACGGGGAGGTCCCACCCGTCGGGTTTGAAAACCAGAACAGTGCACTGGCGCCCGAGGGCCGTGGTGGTCACCGGCGGCGATCCACGGTGAGGCAAGGGGATCGGAGGGTACCAACGTGTTCACCGTGTTCTTCCGCACCTGTGGGTGGCGGAGTTGAGCGTCGGCGAGCACCACGTCGACGGCGGCCCCAACTCCGGCGGACGGTTGTTCGGGTGAGGTTGATTCTCTCCAAGCAGAGCTGCAAGCTTCAAATTGGAGCGTGGGTTAGAAGTGTTGGTGCACTAGTAGGCTACGGGCAGAGTTAGGGAGGCGTGGGTGCCCTCACCACGTGCGCCGAAAGGCAGGGCCGGCCTCTGTTGGCCGCCACGGGTGGCTCTGCCACCGCAGAAGACGCCGGAGCTGGCGAGCCACGTCGCCACCGACGCCCATGCCCGGCCAAGCGAGTGTGCGGCGCACTGGATAAGGAGGGGGAGCAGTGAGCATTGATCCAAGGAGGCTACTGGCGAGATTGTCAACGGGTTCTGACGAAATGACACTGTCGACTGAACCTAGACACTGAATCTCTGAACTTTTCCTGAATTCAGACAGAAACCGTTCATGCCAAGTGTTCGATGAAATGTTTTTGTCATGTGGGAAATTTTTTTGGAGCTGATCTTCGGTGAGATGGCCTCTTGGTGTATCTGGAAGCTGTATGAATTATCTCAGAATTTTTGGAAAAGGAAAAATATGGATTTCACCGAAAATGGCATTTCTGGTCCAAACTTGCAGAGGGCAAATTTTGAAATATTTGAACCGAGGACAAGTGGATCTTGATGGATCTAGGTTGAGGGTACTAAGGACTAGTCAGAGGAGTTGGTTTGGGATCAAAATTCAAAAGAAATTTGGTACTTCCTTTGTAAACCACCTAGGTCCATAAATAATGGCAGAAATAGTTTTAAGGTTAAAATAAATTGAATAGAAAACAAAAATGGCTTGAAACTTGCTGGAGGTGGGGTCTTGCCTTGATCTAAGGCAGGGATGGGTTTTGGAATGCTATGTCAAAATGTGACATGGCAAAAGAGGAAATTTTGAATGGGGAAAAGAATAACCCATAATCCCTAGGATTTCTTTTTAATAGAAGGAAATTCAGAAAATAAATTTGAGTAGAGTCAAGACAACATGAAAAGTTCTCAAGACCAAAAATCAAGGTAGAGGAGAGTACCAAAATATTTGTCATACAAGTTTTGAGAGGAGAGGGTTTAAGAAAAAATTTAAATAGCCTCCTCCAAATCAAATAAAGATTTTGATAAAAACCAAATCAAAATTTTTGGAGTGTCACATGTATGTACATATGAGAGGTCGATCATGTGGCTTTCATGATAAATCTTCTGACCTGAAGATGGTAGCCAAAAAAGTGTACATATGAATAATAGTGTCTTATAGGCGATGGTTGGACAATGGGAGCACATGACTGAGGGAGGTGGAACTGATGCGCTGGTGGATAAACCCATGAGATGAAGGTGAAGTGTCAGTTTGGTAATGAAGATGGTGGGATTTAGTGCAAAAGGTGGATAGAGGGAGAGAGAGAAGGAAACCATTCGTTGTGGTTGAGTAATTGAGAAGACAAAGATAGAAAATTGTTGTGGAGAAGACATGCAGTCACAGCCTCGGCATGCATATAAGTTCGACTCTTCTGTTGTTTTACAGTTGCTAACGGAAGCACAAATGGGAACATGGCAGCTGATGTGGCACATTTGCTGAGGTGGGATAGGATATATAGGATGATGTGGCACATTGCTGATGTGGACAGTGTGCATGGTGGGAGAATAGGGAGTAGTGGGGAGCAACTTCTTAAGAATGGTAGATTTGGCGCTACCTAAGTACGTAGGCACAATCACTTGTTAGTTATAGTGGTTATCAACTCGCTCGATGCAACAGGGGCTTGCAATCCACCAATGGGTCGGCCCATCACGGCTCCATGCATGCGAAACGATGGGCGATACATACACAGGCCGCATGTTGCAAACGCCGTATTTTCTGAAAAGACCATCTCACCCTTTATTATGAAAGGGGTATGGAAAAATCTCATCCGTTAATGTGTTTAGGGGGTTATACAGAAGCAGAAGTGGTAAGATGATGGTGAAGGAAATATGCCCTAGAGGTAATAATAAAGTTGTTATTTATATTTCCTTATATCATGATAAATGTTTATTATTCATGCTAGAATTGTATTAACCGGACTTGACTAGCTCGTTAATTAAAGGTGGTTAAATTTTCCTAGCCATAGACATGTGTTGTCATTTGATAAACGGGATCACATCATTAGAGAATGATGTGATGGACAAGACCCATCCGTTAGCTTAGCATTAATGATCATTTAGTTTTATTGCTATTGCTTTCATCATGACTTATACATGTTCCTCTGACTATGAGATTATGCAACTCCCGAATACCGGAGGAACACTTTTGTGTGCTATCAAACGTTACAACGTAACTGGGTGATTATAAAGATGCTCTATAGGTGTCTCCAATGGTGTTTGTTGAGTTGGCATAGATCAAGATTAGGATTTGTCATTCCGTGCATCGGAGAGGTATCTCTGGGCCCTCTTGGTTATGCACATCACTATGAGACTTGCGAGCAATGTATCTAATGAGTTAGCCATGGGATGATGCGTTACAGAACGAGTAAAGAGACTTGCCGGTGACGAGATTGAACTAGGTATGATGATACCGACGATCGAATCTCGGGCAAGTAACATACCGATGACAAAGGAACAACGTATGTTGTTGTGCGGTTTGACCGATAAAGATCTTCATAGAATATGTAGGAGCCAATATGAACACCCAGGTTCCACTATTGGTTATTGGCCGGAGATGTGTCTCGGTCATGTCTACATAGTTCTCGAACACATAGGGTCCACACGCTTAACATTTGATGACGATTTATATTATGACTTTTGTGTTTTGATGAACCGAAGTTTGTTCGGAGTCCCGGATGAGATCACGGACATGACGAGTTGTCTTGAATGGTCGAGACATAAAGATTCATATATTGGAAGGTTACATTCGGACACTGGAATGGTTCGGGTTGTTTCAGATGAGTTTCGGAGTACCGGGGGTTACTGGAACCCCCCCCCCCCCCAGGAAGTTATTGGGCCTCATGGGCCTGGTGGTGGAAGAGAGGAGGCCAGCCAGGGAGTGGCGTATCCTCCTAGCCCAAACCAAACTGGACTAGGGTTTGGGGGGCGGCCCCCCTTTCCTTGTCTCCTCCTCCTTCCCTCCTTCTCCTACTAGGAATAGGAAAGAGGAGGGGAATCCTACTTGGACTAGGGAGTCCTAGTAGGATTCCCCACACTTGGCGCGCCCCCCTTCGGCCGACCACCTCTTCCCTCCCCTCCTTTATATACGTGGCCAGGGGCACCCCATAGACATACAAGTTGATCTTTTAGCCGTGTGCGGTGCCCCCCCTACACAGTTACACACCTCGGTCATATCGTTGTAGTGCTTAGGCGAATCCTTGCGGCGGTAACTTCATCATCACCGTCACCACGCCATCACGGTGATGGAACTCTCCCTCGGCCTCAACTGGATCAAGAGTTCGAGGGACGTCATCGAGCTGAACGTGTGCTAATCGCGGAGGTGCCGTGCGTTCGCTACTTGGATCGGTTGGATCGCGAAGATGTTTGACTACATCAACCACGTTACTAAACGCTTTCGCTTTCGGTCTATGAGGGTATGTAGACACACTCTCCCCTCTCGTTGCTATGCATCTCCTAGATAGATCTTGCGTGATCGTAGGTAATTTTTTTTGAAATACCGCATTCCCCAACAGATGGTAGGTCTTGTAACGTCCCTAGTGGGAGTCTCTTGTTCACTTGCTTGCATTAGTGGTCGTGTGGTCGTTGCCTGCTTGACCATTAACATCAAGAGGTTCCCGCACGCTGAAGAACACCATCATCACCTCTTAGTTATATACGAGGTTCGTCACCTCTTAGCTATGTATGAGGTGGATGAACTCCCCGTACAAGAAAGACTCAAATCCCGTCCAAAACATCAAAATCTAACCTAACTCGCACAACCAGGGGCGGAACGTCTTGTTTGGCCCAGAACTTTCGGGCTCAATATGTATGAAATAACATTTTTTACTGATCATGGAAGTCACATATGACCTTGGATGGAGATGGTCCAATAAAGCAAACTTGTTCATCTTGATGTTGCGAATAACTTTCATGTTGATCACTTTTCCGTCTGAAGTCATCTTTGGGGCGCATTTCTGCGAGAAATTTGGTAAAAAAACATTGCAAATCCAGTTTTCTACATGTATCGTCTGCAACCTTTTTATTAATCCCAACACTTTTGGGGTTACCCTTGAAGTAGCCTAGAACTTCAGAGGCAAACTTTTGTAGCACACTGTTTTGCTTCTCCTACGACTTCACATGGAGATGATCAAAAAATCAATGTTGTGTTGAAGATTTTTGTTCATTTAAGGAAATCTTAATTATGTTTATTGCCATACCAAAATCTGGTGTCTGAGCTCTGATTTGCACGATCTTTATATCCATTCATATTCTCTTAGAAAACGCAATGATGAACTCCAATTCACAAATTTACCGCATTTTCCTATGGGTTCAAGCCAGCCTTTATGATCATGTCGCGTTTGAGCATCAACATAGTTCATTTTGCACCACCTCTTACCCTTTATTTTTTCATATCAGTCATATGATTTTTACAATTTTACCATGCTCATGTGCCCTTTGTGCATGCTTTTGACATATTCCTAAACGAGAAGTACATTTTGAGCATTGGTTGGAAAGCACCTATTTCTTAGTGAAAATCATGCTAATTGACATCATAAATAACCTACCTTACTGTTGGGAATCGTTGCATGGAAAACAAAAAAAATTCTACGCACACGCAATGATCTATCCATGGAGATGCATAGCAACGAGGGGGAGAGTGTGTCTATGTACCCCCGTAGACCATAAGCAGAAGCGTTTCACAACACGGTTGATGTAGTCGAACTTCTTCGCGCTTCAACCGATCAAGTACCGAACGGACGGCACCTCCGCGTTCTGCACACGTTTAGCTCGGTGACGTCCCTCGCCTTCTTAATCCAGCAAGACGTCCAGGTAGTAGATGAGTTCCGTCAGCACGACGGCGTGGTGAAAATGATGGTGAAGTGATCTCCGCAGGGCTTCGCCTAAGAACTAAGAAAATATGACCGGGGTGTAAACGGTGGAGGGGGGCGCCACACACGGCTAGGCAATTATCTGGGGTGTGCTAGGGCGCCCCTTATACGTCCATTTTGCATCATGTTTTTTTTACTATTATTTATGATATTTTTATGCATAAGAATGCATTGTGGAGTAGTTATTAGATGATGGGTTGCGAGAGTGACAGAAGCTTAAACCCTAGTTTATGCGCTATTCCGTAAGGGACCGATTGGATCCAAAAGTTTAATGCTATGGTTAGGATTTATCCTTAATACTTTTTTCGTAGTTGCGGATGTTTGCGAGGGAGTTAATAATAAGTAGGGGGTTTGTTCAAGTAAGAACAACACCTAAGCACCGGTCCACCCACATATCAAATTATCAAAGTAGCGAACACGAATCGGATCAACATGATGAAAGTGACTAGATGAAATACCCGTGTACCCTCAAGAACGCTTTGCTTATTATAAGAGACCGTTTTTGCCTGTCCTTTGCCTCAAAAGGATTGGGCTACCTCGCTGCAATTTTGCTACTATAATCGTTACTTGCTCGTTACAAATTATCTTGCTATCAAACTACTCTGTTACTTACAATTTCAGCACTTGTAGACATTACCTTGCTTAAAACCACTTGTCATTTCCTTCTGCTCCTCCTTGGGTTCGACACTCTTACTTATCAAAATGAGCTACAATTGATCCCCTATACTTGTGGGTCATCAAGGCTATTTTCGGTGCCGTTGCCGGGGAGTGAAGCGCCTTTGGTAAGTGGAATTTTGTAAGGAACATTTATATAGTGTGCTGAAATTTACTGTCACTTGTTACTATGGAAAATAATCCTTTGAGGGGTTTGTTCGGGGTATCTTCACCTTGACCGGAACCACAATTAGCTACCCCTCAACCTACTGCACCTACTGAAAATATTGAATATGAAATTTCTTTGGGTATGATAGAACAACTGCTGGCTAATCCTTATGCAGGAGATGGAACCGAACATCCTGATATGCACTTGATATATGTGGAACAAATTTGTGGATTGTTTAAGCTCGCAGGTTTATCCGGAGATGAAGTAAAGAAGAAGGTTTTCCCTTTATATTTTTAGGTAAAAAACATTGGCATGGTATAGGCTATTCGATGATATTGGATCTTGGAATTGGAATCGATTGAAATTGGAGTTCCACCAAAAAAATTATCCCATGCATCTAGTTCATCGTGATCGGAATTACATATATAATATTTGGCCTCGTGAAGGAGAAAGTATCGCTCTAGCTTGGGGGAGGCTTAAGTCAATGTTATATTCATGCCCCAATCATGAGCTTTCAAGAGAAATTATTATTCAGAATTTTTATGCTCGGCTTTCTCGTGATGATCAATCCATGCTAGATACTTCTGGTACTGGTTCTTTTATGAAGAAGACTATTGAATTCCGGTGGGATCTTTTGGAAAGAATTAAAAGCAACTCTGAAGATTGGGAACTCAAGGAAGTTAAAGAGTCAGGTATTAAGCTTAAGTACGACTGTGTTAATTTTTTTATAAATACCGATGCTTTTCAAAAGTTTAGCACTAAATATGGACTTGACTCTGAGATAGTAGCCTCATTTTGTGAATCATTTGCTACTCATGTTGATCTCCATAAAGAGAAGTGGATTAAATATCACCCACCTATTAAAGAAGAAACTAAAGAACCGGAACTAGCTAAGGAAGAAACTATACTTTATAATGTTGATCCAGTTGTTCCTACTACTTATATTGAGAAACCACCTTTCCCTGTTAGGATAAAGGAACATGCTAAAGTTTCAACTATGGTCAACAAAATTTATATTATAACACCTAAACCTGATGAACAAATTAAAGTAGAACCTAGCATTGCTATGGTTATGGATCTCTTGGAAGAAAATATAGATGTGCATGTTATTTACTTTTGTGAAGAAGCTGCTAGAATTGCCAAACCTGATAAAAAGGATAAACATAGACCTGTTGTTGGCATGCCCATTGTCTAAGTTAAAATAGGATATCACTTTTATCATGGTTTATGTGACATAGGTCCTAGCGTGAGTGCTATTCCTTATTCCTTATATCAAGAAGTTATGAATGCCATAGCACCCGTAGAGATAGAAGACATAGTTACTATTAAACTTGCTAATAGAGATATTATATCACCAATTGGGATTGTTAGTGATGTTGAAGTCTTGTGTGGGAAAATAAAATACCCTACTAATTTTCTTGTTCTTGGTTCCCCACAAGATGACTTTTGTCCCATTATCTTTGGTAGACCTTTATTGAACACCGTTAATGCTAAAATAGATTGTGAGAAGCAAACTGTCAGTGTTAGCTTTGGTGATGCATCTCATGAGTTTAATTTTTCCAAGTTTAGTAGAAAGCTTCATGAATAAGAATTGCCTAGTAAGGATGGTATAATTGGTCTTGCTTCTATTGTTGTGCCTCCTACTGATCCACTAGAACAATATTTGCTAGACCATGAAAATGATTTACACATGCATGAAAGAAATGAAATAGATTAGATTTTCTTTGAACAACGTCCTCTGCTTAAACACAATTTTCCTATTGAAACTCTAGGAGGTCCTCCTCTACCTAAAGGTGATCCTGTCTTTGAATTAAAACAATTGCCAAACACTTTGAAATATGCTTATCTTGATGAAAATAAGATATATCCTGTTATTATTAGTGCTAACCTTTTAGAACATGAAGAATAAAGATTATTGAAAGTTCCGAGGAAGCACCAAGCTACTATTGGATATACTCTTGATGATTTAAAGGGCATTAGTCCCACTCTATGCCAGCACAAGATTAATATGGAACCTGATGCTAAACCCGTTGTTGATCAATAACATCGGTTAAATCCAAAAATGAAGGAAGTGGTAAGAACGAAAATATTAAAACTTCTAGAGGCTGGTATAATCTATCCTATGGCTGATAGTTGATGGGTAAGTCATGTTCATTGTGTCCCTAAGAAAGGAGGTATTACTGTTGTTCCTAATGATAAGAATGAACTTATTCCACAAAGAATTGTTACATGTTATAGAATGGTAATTGATTTTAGAAAATTATATAAAGCAACTAGAAAAGATCATTACCCTCTGTCTTTTATTGATCAAATGCTAGAAATATTATCTAAGCACACACATTTTTGCTTCCTAGATGGATACTCTGGTTTTTCACAAATACCTGTTTCTCAACCTGATCAAGAAAAGACTACTTTCACTTGCCCCTTTGGAAGTTATGCTTATAGACGTATGCCTTTTGGTTTATGCAATGCACCTGCTACCTTTCAAAGATGTATGATTGCTATATTCTCTGAATTTTGTGAAAAGATTGTTGAGGTTTTCATGGATGACTTCTCTTTTTATGGGAAGTCTTTTGATGATTGTTTAAGCAATCTTGATCGAGTTTTGCAGACATGTGAACAAACAAATCTTGTCTTAAATTGGGAGAAATGCCACTTTATGGTTAATGAAGGTATTGTCTTAGGTCACAAAATTTCTGAAAGAGGTATTGAAGTGGACAAAGCTAAGGTTGATGCAATTGAGAAAATGCCATGTCCTAAATATATCAAAGGTATTCGTAGTTTCCTAGGTCATGCTGGTTTCTATAGGAGATTTATCAAAGACTTTTCTAAAATTTCTAGGCCTCTTACAAACCTTTTGCAAAAGGATGTTCCTTTTGTTTTTGATGATGATTGTTTAGAAGCCTTTGAAACACTCAAGAAAGCCTTAGTTTCTGCACCTATTGTTCAACCACCTGATTGGAACTTGCCATTTGAAATTATGTGTGATGCTAGTGATTATGCTATTGGTGCTGTTCTAGGACAAAGAGTTGATAAGAAACTAAATGTTATTCATTATGATAGTAAAACTCTAGAAAGTGCTCAATGAAATTATGCTACTACTGAAAAAAATTCTAGCAGTGGTGTTTGCTTGTGATAAATTTCGATCTTACATTGTTGATTCAAAAGTAATTATTCACACCGACCATGCTGCTATTAAATATCTTATGGAAAAGAAAGATGCTAAACCAAGACTTATTCGTTGAGTTCTCTTGCTACAAGAATTTGATTTACATATCACTGACAGAAAAGGAGCTGAGAACCACTACCTATTGATGACAGCTTTCCTGATGAGCAGTTAGCTACAATAAATGTTTCTCATAACACACCTTGGTATGATGACTATGCTAATTACATTGTTGCTAAATATTTACCACCTAGCGTTACATACCAACAAAAGAAAAAAATCTTCTATGATTTAAGACATTACTTTTGGGATGACCCACATCTTTATAAAGAAGGAGTAGATGGTATTATTAGACGTTGTGTACCTGAGCATGAAGAGGGACAAATCCTACAGAAATGTCACTTCGAAGCCTATGGAGGACATCATGCCGTAATATTATCCAAACTTGGACACCGGCAGAACACATAAAAGAGTCCTTCTGGAACACTCCAGAATCGTGAAAATAAGGAGGTACGTGATACGGTAAGTAAACGGACTCTGAAAAATCCACAAAAATATTTTGAAATTATTGGAATATAAAAAAATTAGGAAAATAAGAAACTACCAGGAAGTGCACCCTGGTGGGCACAAGACACCAGGGCACGCCTGGCTTGGCGCGCCCTGGTGTGTTGTGCCCACCTCGGGTACCTTCTGGACTCCGTTTTCTACAGCTTTCTTGTTTCCCAAGATAAAAAATCTTTATATACCCCCCGAACCTATTGATCACCATATCACGGAGAAATCTTCTGTTTTCTTTTCCTTGCTGTTTTCTGACAGATTCAGTTAGGCCAGCATCATGTCTTCCTCACCCTCCAACAATGGAGAAGAAGACGCAGGGGTGTTTCAGGAGGATCTAAGGAGAGAGGGAGCTGAAGAAGTTGCTATGGAGGAAGAAGAGGAAAATCCTTCTGGGGTTCACTCTCTGGCTTCCGAGAGAGGCACATTGGATGGCATCTCTACTCGTCCGAATCCCCATCCAGTTATGATATCATCAAATAATCAAGAGAGCCCCAAAGTGCAAGAAGAAACCCCACCAAGAAGGCCTTTACACAAGTTACATCGTAACAATTTTCGCAATTTGATTCACAATTATGGGTTCGAGAATACTCCTCATAGGCATATACCGTCCAATTGGGACATATCTCTCCCAAGAGAAAACAGTGCAGGAATAAACCCCTGGGGCCTGGAAAATAAACACATAATGGCCGAGGTGAAGAAAAACAGTGAGTTACTTCATCGAGCCCTTCGAGAGATTCAAGGGTTGAAAGATCTACTCATGGAGATTATTTCACCACCACCACCTTCTTCATCACCAAAAGAAAATTGAGTATCGGGTATGCGCACTCCCCTTGTGTTATGCCAAGCTTGGGGGAGGTGCCCCGGTATCATATCATCCCCACTAACTTTTTCCTTTACTTATTTTAGTTCAATCCATAGTTATCTTTTGTTTTAGATGAATAAAAGTTTAGTTCGATCCTTTCTTTTCGAGAGCTTGCTTAGTGATCTATACTTGTAATCATGTGAGAGATATATAATAAAGTTTAGTTTGAGTTTTTTGCTTTCTTTACCTTCTTGTAGGAATAAAAAGAAAGGAAATAAATAAAGGAAAGGAAATAAATCAATAAGGTCATATGCTAATCTTATGGTAGGTGATGACATCACATAAGGAAAAGTATAAGTAGAAAATTTTATTAGAGATTGACAAACATAACATTAGTCAATGATGCAACTCATGAAATCATTAATAAGGGAAGAGAATATTCACATATAAATACACTATCCTGGAAATCTTTTGTGACTGTGAGCCCCCATCAAAATATTATATGCCAAAATTGTTGACGTTGGACAAGGAAGACAACTTAATGATTTATGTTTGTTCATATTCACATACAAGTCATATGTCATGGATCCTTTAACATGTGGTGCTTGCCCCCTATCTTTGCTAGCCAAAAATTCCGCACTAAGTAGAGATACTACTTGTGCATCCAAAAACCCTTAAACCCAAATCTTATTTTCAAGTGTCCACCATACCTACCTAATGATTGAGTCAGATCCTTCAAGTAAGTTGTCATCGGTGCAATAAGGCAATAAAATTTGCTTCTAAAAGTGTGAGATCATTTCGTGGAAGAGAAAATTGAGCGTTGTACGAACTTGTGATGGTGAATAATAAAAGCGACAGATTGCATAATAAAGGTTGCCATCACAAGGGGCAATACAACGTGAGGTTCTTTTGCACTAAGGGGTTGAGCATACAAACAAATAAGCGCATGGCAACCTCTGCTTCCCTCTGCGAAGGGCCTATCTTTTACTTTTATGTATTTACTTTTATGCAAAGAGTGAAATTTTTTCTCTCTATTCCTTTTTATTTTTTTCTCCTTTGGCAAGCATCATGTGGTGAGGAAAGATCTAGGCACATATGTTCAGTTGAATATGGGTAGCATGCGTTATTATTGTTGACATCACCCTTGAGGTGAATACGCGTTGGGAGGCAAAACTATAAGCTCCTATCTTTCTATGTGTCCGGTTGAAATGTTTTGCTCATGTGTATGCGGTGAGGGTTAGCAATCATAGAAGACTAAATGATGGTTGGGTATGTGGACTTGCCTAAAGGTTTCGATACGTGACCCTTCCTAAAAAGATGATTAATTGTAGTTGCAAAGTTGACAGACAACATAGTTTGTTGGTTTCCAATAGAGTTTATCCTTTATACTTCGATAGTGTGATGAATTGTTACATATTAATGAGAAGTCCATGATAGAAGTTCTATGATAAAAGTTTTATGTTAAAGTTTGTTGCTGTTATAATAATTCACATGATGCTTCTATGTCCATATTTTGTTTTTATCGACACCTCTCTCTCAAAGCATGTGGACATGTTTTTCGATTTCGGTTTTCGCTTGAGTACAAGCGAGGTCTAAGCTTGGGGGAGTCCGTACGTCCATTTTGCGTCATGTTTTCTTACTGTTATTTATGATGTTTTAATTAACAAGAATGCATTGTGGAGTAGTTATTAGATGATGGGTTGCGAGAGTGACAGAAGCTTAAACCCTAGTTTATGTGCTATTCCGTAAGGGACCGATTGGATCCAAAAGTGTAATGCTATGGTTAGGATTTATCCTTAATACTTTTCTCGTAGTTGCGGATGCTTGCGAGGGGGTTAATCATAAGTAGGAGGTTTGTTCAAGTAAGAACAACACCTAAGCACCGGTCCACCCACATATCAAATTATCAATGTAGCAAACACGAATCGAATCAACATGATGAAAGTGACTAGATGAAATTCCTGTGTACCCTCAAGAACGCTTTTCTTATTATAATTTATAAGAGACCATTTTGGCCTTCCTTTGCCTCAAAAGGATTGGGCTACCTTGCTGCACTTTTTCTACTATTATCGTTACTTGCTCGTTACAAATTATCTTGCTATCAAACTACACTGTTACTTACAATTTCAGCAATTGTAGACGTTACCTTGCTGAAAACCACTTGTCATTTCCTTCTGTTCCTTGTTGGGTTCGAACTCTTACTTATCAAAAAGAGCTACAATTGATCCCCTATACTTGTGGGTCATCACCCCCACATATATATGTATGTATGTATGTATGTATGTATGTATGTATGTATGTATATATATATATATATATATATATATTGGTGGGAGGGAGAGGGGAGGCTGCCAGGAGGCTCCCCAAGTTGGCTGAATCCTACTTGGGGTCCTCCCCTTGGCCGCGCCCCCAGCCATATTTGTTGGAGGGGGAAGGAAAGAGGGGGGAGTGTTGGAAATATGCCCTAGAGGCAATAATAAAATGGTTATTATTGTATTTCCTTATTCATGATAATTGTCTATTGTCCATGCTATAATTGTATTAACTGGAAACCGTAATACATGTGTGAATACATAGACCACAACATGTCCCTAGTAAGCCTCTAGTTGACTAGCTCGTTGATCGATAGATTGTCATGGTTTCCTGACCATGGACATTGGATGTCACTGATAACGGGATCACATCATTAGGAGAATGATGTGATGGACAAGACCCAATCTTAAGCGTAGCACAAGATCGTGTAGTTCGTTTGCTAAGAGCTTTTCTAATGTCAAGTATCATTTCCTTAGACCATGAGATTGTGCAACTCCCGGATACCGTAGGAATGCTTTGGGTGTACCAAACATCACAACGTAACTGGGTGGCTATAAAGGTGCACTACAGGTATCTCCGAAAGTGTCTGTTGGGTTGGAACGAATCGAGACTGGGATTTGTCACTCCGTATGACGGAGAGGTATCTCTGGGCCCACTCGGTAATGCATCATCATAATGAGCTCAATGTGACTAAGGAGTTAGCCACGGGATCATGCGTTACGGAACGAGTAAAGTGACTTGCCGGTAACGAGATTGAACGAGGTATTGGGATACCGACGATCGAATCTCGGGCAAGTAACATACCGATTGACAAAGGGAATTGTATACGGGATTGATTGAATCCCCGACATCGTGGTTCATCCGATGAGGTCATCGTGGAACATGTGGGAGCCAATATGGGTATCCAGATCCCGCTATTGGTTATTGGCCGGAGAGATGTCTCGGTCATGTCTGCATGGTTCCCGAACCCGTAGGGTCTACACACTTAAGGTTCGGTGACGCTAGAGTTGTTATGGGAAATAGTATGTGGTTACCGAAGGTTGTTTGGAGTCCCGGATGAGATCCCGGACATGACGAGGAGTTCCGAAATGTTCCGGAGGTGAAGATCGATATATTGGACGAAGGGTATTGGAGTCCGGAATTGTTTCGGGGGTACCAGGTGATGACCAGCGTGTCCGAAAGTGGTTTTGGAGGCCCCAGCAAGCGTTGGGGGGCCTTATGGGCCAAGGGGAAGGGGCACACCAGCCCACTAAGGGGCTGTGCGCCCCTCCCACCCCATTTCACGTAACTTGGAGAGGTGGGGGCGCCTCCCCTAGGGCAGCCACCCCTCCCAGATGGGGGGCAAGTTTCCTAGGGGTGGGGGCGCCCAAACCCATCTAGGGTTTTCCCTGTGGCCGCCGCCCCTCCCCTAGGGAACCCTGGGGCGCCTCCTCCACCCCCTTCCCCCTATATATAGTGAGGGAGAGAGAGGGCAGCCGCACCCCTTCCTTGGCGCAGCCCCTCCCTCCTCCAACTCTTCCTTCTCCTCCGTAGAGCTTGGCGAAGCCCTACGGGAATACCACAAGCTCCACCACCATGCCGTCGTGCTGCCGGAGTTCTACCTCAACTTCTCCTCTCCTCTTGCTGGATTAAGAAGGAGGAGACGTCCCCGGGCTGTATGTGTGTTGAACGCGGAGGCGCTGTTGTTCGGCGCTTAGATCGGAATCGACCGCGATCTGAATTGCTGGGTGTACGACTCCACCAACCGCATTCTTGCAACGCTTCCGCTTAGCGATCTTCAAGGGTATGAAGATGCACTCCCTCTCTCTCATTTCTAGCATCTCCTAGATTGATCTTGGTGACACGTAGGAAATTTTTGAATTATTGCTACGTTCCCCTACAGTGGCATCATGAGCTTGGTCTATGCGTAGTTTCTATGCATGAGTAGAACACAAGTTGTTGTGGGCGTTGATTTTGTCAATTTACTTGTCGTTACTAGTATTATCTCGATTCGGCGGCATCGTGGGATGAAGTGGCCCGGACCGACCTTACACGTACGCTTACGTGAGACTGGTTCCACCGACTGACATGCACTAGTTGCATAAGGTGGCTAGCGGGTGTCTGTCTCTCCCACTTTAGTCGGATCAGATTCGATGAAAAGGGTCCTTATGAAGGGTAAATAGAAATTGGCATATCACGTTGTGGTTTTGGCGTAGGTAAGAAACGTTTTTGCTAGAAACCTATAGCAGCCACTTAAAAAACTTGCAACAACAATTAGAGGACGTCTAACTTGTTCTTGCAGCATATGCCATGTGATGTGATATGGCCAAAACGATGTGATGAATGATATATGTGATGTATGAGATTGATCATGTTCTTGTAATAGGAATCACGACTTGCATGTCGATGAGTATGACAACCGGCTGGAGCCATAGGAGTTGTCTTAATTTATTTATGACCTGCATGTCAACATAAACATCATGTAATTACTTTACTTTATCGCTAACCGTTAGCCATAGTAGTAGAAATAATAGTTGGCGAGACAACTTCATGAAGACACGATGATGGAGATCATGATGATGGAGGTCATGGTGTCATGCCGGTGACAATGATGATCATGGCGCCCCAAAGATGGAGATCAAAAGGAGCAAAATGATATTGGCCATATCATGACACTATTTGATTGCATGTGATGTTTATCATGTTTTACGTCTTATTTGCTTAGAACGACGGTAGCATAAATAGGATGATCCCTTGCAATAATTCAAGAAAGTGTTCCCCCTAACTGTGCACCGTTGCTAAGGTCCGTTGTTCCGTAGCACTATGTGATGATCGGGTGTGATAGGTTCTAACGTTCGCATACAACGGGTGTAAGCCAGATTTACACAAGCAATACACTTAGGTTGACTTGACGAGCCTAGCATGTACAAACATGGCCTCAGAACACGGAAGACCGAAAGGTCGAACATGAGTCGTATAGAAGATACGATCAACGTGAAGATGTTCACCGATGATGACTAGTCTGTCTCACGTGATGATCGGACACGGTGTAGTTGACTCGGATCATGTATCACTTAGATGACTAGAGGGATGTCTATCTAAGTGGGAGTTCACTAAATAATTTGATTAGATGAACTTAATTATCATGAACATAGTCAAAAGGTCTTTGCAAATTATGTCGTAGCTCACGCTTTGGTTCTACTGTTTTAGATATGTTCCTAGAGAAAATTTAGTTGAGAGTTGACAGTAGCAATTATGTGGACTGGGTCCGTAAACTGAGGATTGTCCTCATTGCTGCATAGAAGGCTTATGTCCTTAATGCACCGCTCAGTGTGCTGAACCTCGAGTGTCGTCTGTAGATGTTGGGAAACATCTGACATACACGTTTTGATGACTACATGATAGTTCAGTGCGTAATGCTAACGGTTTAGAATTGTGGCACCAAAGACGTTTTTGAAATGTCACAGAACATATGAGATGTTCCAAAGACTGAAATTGGGATTTCAGACTAGTGCCCACGTCAAGAGGTATGAGACCTCTGACAAGTTTCTTAAGCCCGCAAACTAAGGGAGAAAAGCTCAATCGTTGAGCATGTGCTCAGATTGTCTAAGTACTACAATCTCTTGAATCAAGTGGGAGTTGATCTTTCAGATGAGATAGTGATGGTTCTCCATAGTAACTGCCACCAAGCTATTGGAGCTTCGTGATGAACTATAACATATTAGGGATAGACATGATGATCCTTGAGCAACTCATGATGTTTGACACCGTGAAAGTAGAAATCAAGTAGGAGCATCAATTGTTGATGGTTAAACCACTAGTTTCAAGAAGGGAAAGGGAAAGAAGGGATACTTCATGAAACGGCAAATCAGTTGCTGCTCTAGTGAAGAAACCCAAGGTTGAACCCAAACCCGACACTAAGTGCTTCTGTAATGAGGGGAACGGTCACTGAAGCAGAACTACCCTAGATACTTGGTAGATGAGAAGGCTGGCAAGGTCGATAGAAGTATTTTGAATATACGTTATATTATTGTGTACTTTACTAGTACTCCTAGTAGCACCAGGGTAATAAATACCAGTTCGGTTGCTAAGTGTTAGTAACTTGAAATAAAAGGCTGTGGATACTAGCTAAAGGTGAGATGACGATGTGTGTTGGAAGTGTTTCCAAGGTTGATGTGATCAAACATCACACGCTCCCCCTACCATCGGGATTGGTGTTAAACCGAAATAATTGTTATTTGGTGTTTGCGTTGAGCATAGACATGATTGGATTATGTTTATCGCCATACGGTTATTCATTTAAGGAGAATAATGGTTACTCTGTTTATTTGAATAATACCTTCAATGGTCTTGCACCTAAAATGAATGGTTTATTGAATCCCGATCATAGTGATACACATGTTCATGCCAAAAGATATAAGATAGTAATGACAGTACCACATACTTGTGGCACTGACATTTGAGTCATGTTGGTATAAAACGCATGAAGAATCTCCATGTTGATGGATCTTTGGACTCACTCGTTTTGAAAATATTGAGACATGTGAACCATGTCTATTGGTAGATATGCATGAAGAAACTCCATATAGATGGATCGTTTGGACTCACTTGATTTTGAATCACTTGAGACATGCAAATCATACCACATGGGCAAGATGACTGAAAGACCTCGTTTTCAGTAAGATGGAACAAGAAAGCAACTTGTTGGAAGTAATACATTTTGATGTGTGGAGTCCAATGAATGCTGAGGCACGCAGTGGATATTGTTATGTTCTTACTTCACAGATGATTTGAGTAGATGCTGAGTATATTTACTTGATGAAACAACAGTTTGAATTATTGAAAGGTTTAAGTAATTTCAGAGTGAAGATCTTCATGACAAGAGGATAAAATGTCTATGATATGATCATAGAGATGAATATCTGAGTTACGAGTTTGGCACACAATTAATACCGCCTGGAACACCATAGTGTGATGGTGTGTCCGAACATCATAACTACACCCTATTGGATATGGTGCATACCATGATGTCTCTTATCGAATTAGCACTATTGTTTATGGGTTAGGCATTAGAGACAACTGCATTCACTTTAAATAGGGCACCACGCAATTCCGTTGAGAAGACACTGTATGAACTATGGTTTAGAGAAACCTAAGCTGTCGTTTCTTAAAAGTTTGGGGCTGCGACGCTTATGTGAAAAAGTTTCAGGCTGATAAGCTCGAACCCAAAGCGGATAAATGCATCTTCATAGAATACCTAAAACAGTTGGCTATTCCTCCTATTTCAGATCCGGAAGCAAAAGTGATTGTTTCTAGAAACAGGTCCTTTCTGGAGGAAAAGTTTCTCTCGAAAGAATTGAGTGGTAGGATGATGGAGACTTGATAAGGTTATTGAACCGTCACTTCAACTAGTTTGTAGCAGGGCACATGAAGTTGTTCATGTGGCACCTACACCAATTGAAGTGGAAGCTTATGATAGTGATCATGAAACTTCGGATCAAGTCACTACCAAACCTCATAGGTTGACAAGGATGCATACTACTTCAGAGAGGTACGTAATCCTATCTTGGAAGTCATGTTGCTAGACAACAATGAACCTACGAGCTATGGAGAAGCGATGGTGGGTCCGAATTCCGACGAATGGCTCGAGGCCATAAAATCCGAGAGAGGATCCATGTATAAAACAAAGTATAGACTTTGAAAGAACTACTTGATGGTCGTAAGGCCGTTGGGTGTAGATGGATTTTAAAAGGAAGACATACAATGATGGTAAGTGCCACCATTAAGAAAGCTCGACTTGTCGTTAAAATGTTTCCCGACAAGTTCAAGGAGTTGACTACGATGAGACTTTCTCACTCATAGCGATGCTAAGAGTCTGTTGGAATTATGTTAGCAGTTACTGCATTATTTATGAAATCTTGCAGATAGGATGTCAAAACATTGTTTTCTCGATGTTTTTCTTGAGGAAAGGTTGTATGTGATACAACCAGGAGGTTTTGTCAATCCTGAAAGATGCTGACAAGTATGCAAAGCTCCAGCAATCCTTCTAAGGAGTGGAGTAAGCATCTCGGAGTTGGAATGTACGCTTTGATGAGATGATCAAAGATTTTGGGTTTATACAAAGTTTATGAGAAACTTGTATTTCCAAAGAAGTGAGTGGGAGCACTATAGATTTTTTGATGAGTATATGTTGTTAACATATTGTTGATCAGAAATGATGTAGAATTTATGGAAAGCATACAGGGTTATTTGAAAACTATTTTTCAATGAAAAACCTGGATTAAGCTACTTGAACATTGAGCATCAAGATCTATAAGGATAGATAAAAAACGCTTAATAGTACTTTCAAATGAATACATACTGTGACAAGATTTTGAAAGAGTTCAAAATAGATCAGCAAAGTTCTTAGCTGTGTTACAAGGTGTGAGCATTGAGTAAGACTCAAGACCTGACCACGGCAGTGTTGGGGAACGTAGTAATTTTAAAAAAATTCCTACGCACAAGCAAGATCATGGTGATGCATAGCAACGAGAGGGGAGAGTGTTATCTACGTACCCTCATAGACCGAAAGCGGAAGCGTTATGACAACGCGGTTGATGTAGTCGTACGTCTTCACAGTTCGACCGATCAAGCACCGAAACTATGACACCTCCGAGTTCTAGCACATGTTCAGCTCGATGATGATCCCCGGACTCCGATCGAGCAAAGTGTCGGGGAAGAGTTCCGTCAGCACGACGGCGTGGTGACGATCTTGATGTTCTACTGTCGCAGGGCTTCGCCTAAGCACCACTACAATATTATCGAGGACTATGGTGGAGGGGGGCACCGCACACGGCTAATAGAACGATCTTGAAGATCAACTTGTGTGTCTAGAGGTGCCCCCTGCCCCCGTATATAAAGGAGCAAGGGGGGGGGGTGCGGCCGGCCCTAGGAGGAGCCGCGCAGGAGGAGTCCTACTCCTACCAGGAGTAGGACTCCCCCCTTTCCCTAGTTGGATTACGACTTGGGGGGAAGGAGGAGAGGGAAGAAAGGAAAAGGGGGGCGCCGCCCCCCCTCCTTGTCCAATTCGGACTGGGGGGGGGGAGGGGCGCGCGACAGCCCCTAGGCCTCCTCTCCTCTTTCTCCACTAGGCCCATTAAGGCCCATTAGGTTACCGGGGGGTTCTGGTAACCTCCCGGTACTCCGGTAAAATGCCGATTTCACCCGGAACACTTTCGATGTCCAAACATAGGCTTCCAATATATCAATCTTTATGTCTCGACCATTTCGAGACTCCTCGTTATGTCCGTGATCACATCCGGGACTCCAAACAAACTTCGGTACATCAAAATATATAAACTCATAATGAAACTGTCATCGTAATGTTAAGCGTGCGGACCCTACGGGTTCGAGAATAATGTAGACATGACCGAGACATGTCTTCGGTCAATAACCAATAGCGGAACCTGGATGCTCATATTGGCTCCTACATATTCAACGAAGATCTTTATCAGTCAGACCGCATAGCAACATACGTTGTTCCCTTTGTCATTGGTATGTTACTTGCCCGAGATTCGATCGTCGGTATCTCAATACCTAGTTCAATATCGTTACCGGCAAGTATCTTTACTCGTTTCGTAATACATCATCTCACAACTAACTCATTAGTTGTAATGCTTGCAAGGCTTATGTGATGTGCATTACCGAGAGGGCCCAGAGATACCTCTCCAACAATCGGAGTGACAAATCCTAATCTCGAAATATGCCAACCCAACATGTACCTTTGGAGACACCTGTAGAGCTCCTTTATAATCACCCAGTTACGTTGTGACGTTTGGTCACACACAAAGTGTTCCTCCAGTAAACGGGAGTTGCATAATTTCATAGTCATAGGAACATGTATAAGTCATGAAGAAAGCAATAGCAACATACTAAACGATCGGGTGCTAAGATAATGGAATGGGTCATGTCAATCACATCATTCTCCTAATGATGTGATCCCGTTAATCAAATGACAACACATGTCTATGGTTAGGAAACATAACCATCTTCGATTAACGAGCTAGTCAAGTAGAGGCACACAAGTGACGTTTAGTTTGTCTATGTATTCACACAAGTATTATATTTCTAGATAATACAATTCTAGCATGAATAATAAACATTTATCATGATATAAGGAAATAAATAATAACTTTATTATTGCCTCTAGGGCATATTTCCTTCAGTCTCCCACTTGCAATAGAGTCAATAATCTAGATTACACAGTAATGATTCTAACACCCATGGAGCTTTGGTGCTGATCATGTTTTGCTCGTGGAAGAGGCTTAGTCAACGGGTCTGCTACATTCAGATCCGTATGTATCTTGCAAATCTCTATGTCTCCCACCTGGACTAGATCCCGGATGGAATTGAAGTGTCACTTGATGTGCTTGGTTCTCTTGTGAAATCTGGATTCCTTTGCCAAGACAATTGCACCAGTATTGTCACAAAAGATTTTCATTGGACCCGATGCACTAGGTATGACACCTAGATCGGATATGAACTCCTTCATCCAGACTCCTTCGTTTGCTGCTTCCGAAGCAGCTATGTACTCCGCTTCACATGTAGATCCCGCCACAACGCTTTGTTTAGAACTGCACCAACTGACAGCTCCACCGTTTAATGTAAACACGTATCCGGTTTGCGATTTAGAATCGTCCGGATTAGTGTCAAAGCTTGCATCAACGTAACCATTTACGACGAGCTCTTTGTCACCTCCATATACGAGAAACATATCCTTAGTCCTTTTCAGGTATTTCAGGATGTTCTTGACCGCTGTCCAGTGATCCACTCCTGGATTACTTTGGTACCTCCTTGCTAGACTTATAGCAAGACATACATCAGGTCTGGTACACAGCATTGCATCCATGATAGAGCCTATGGCTGAAGCATAGGGAACATCTTTCATTTTCTCTCTATCTTCTGCAATGGTCAGGCATTGAGTCTTACTCAATTTCACACCTTGTAACACAGGCAAGAATCCTTTCTTTGCTTGATCCATTTTGAACTTTTTCAAAATTTTGTCAAGGTATGTGCTTTGTGAAAGTCCAATTAAGCGTATTGATCTATCTCTATAGATCTTTAATGCCCAATATGTAAGCAGCTTCACCGAGGTCTTTCATTGAAAAACTCTTATTCAAGTATCCCTTTATGCTATCCAGAAATTCTATATCATTTCCGATTAGTAATATGTCATCTACATATAATATCAGAAATGCTATAGAGCTCCCACTCACTTTCTTGTAAATACAGGCTTCTCCAAAAGTCTGTACAAAACCAAATGCTTTGATCACACTATCAAAGCGTTTATTCCAACTCCGAGAGGCTTATATCAAGTAGTAAACCGGATTCGTATAATAGAGCAGTTATTTGGAATAGCTCCAAGTAGCGCGTGGTAGCTGCATCTACAAGATGACATAGAGATTTGTAAAGCACACATGGATCTGAAAGCTTCACACCCATTGACTAATAAACCTCTCTCACAAGCAAGATATGAACAAACCCCATGGGTGTTGGATTCATTACAATCACATAGTGATGTGAACTAGATTATTAACTCTAGTGCAAGTGGGAGACTGTTGGAAATATGCCCTAGAGGCAATAATAAAATGGTTATTATTGTATTTCCTTGTTCATGATAATTGTCTATTGTTCATACTATAATTGTATTAACTGGAAACCATAATACATGTGTGAATACATAGACCACAACATGTCCCTAGTAAGCCTCTAGTTGACTAGCTCGTTGATCAATAAATGGTCATGGTTTCCTGACCATGGACATTGGATGTCATTGATAACGGGATCACATCATTAGGAGAATGATGTGATGGACAAGACCCAATCTTAAGCGTAGCACTAGATCGTGTAGTTCGTTTGCTAAGAGCTTTTCCAATGTCAAGTATCATTTCCTTAGACCATGAGATTGTGCAACTCCCGGATACCGTAGGAATGCTTTGGGTGTACCAAACGTCACAACATAACTGGGTGGCTATAATGGTGCACTACAGGTATCTCCGAAAGTGTCTGCTGGGTTGGCACGAATCGAGACTGGGATTTGTCACTCCGTATGACGGAGAGGTATCTCTGGGCCCACTCGGTAATGCATCATCATAATGAGCTCAATGTGACTAAGGAGTTAGCCACGGGATCATGCGTTACAGAACGAGTAAAGTGACTTGCCGGTAACGAGATTGAACGAGGTATTGGGATACCGACGATCGAATCTCGGGCAAGTAACATACCAATTAACAAAGGGAATTGTATACGGGATTGATTGAATCCCCGACATCGTGGTTCATCCGATGAGGTCATTGTGGAACATGTGGGAGCCAATATGGGTATCCATATCCCACTATTGGTTATTGGCCAGAGAGATGTCTCGGTCATGTTTGCATGGTTCCCGAACCCGTAGGGTCTACACACTTAAGGTTCGGTGACGCTAGAGTTGTTATGGGAAATAGTATGTGGTTAATGAAGGTTGTTCAGAGTCCCAGATGAGATCCCGGACATGACGAGGAGTTCCGAAATGTTCCGGAGGTGAAGATCGATATATTGGACGAAGGGTATTGGAGTCCGGAATTGTTCCGGGGGTACCGGGTGACGACCAGCGTGTCCGAAAGTGGTTTTGGAGGCCCCGACAAGCGTTGGGGGCCTTATGGGCCAAGGGGAAGGGGCACACCATCCCACTAAGGGGTTGTGCGCCCCTCCCACCCCTTCTCACCTAACTTGGAGAGGTGGGGGCGCCTCCCCTAGGGCAGCCACCCCTCCACGCTTGGGGGGCAAGTTTCCTAGGGGTGGGGGCGCCCAAACCCATCTAGGGTTTTCCCTATGGCCGCCGCCCCTCCCCTAGGGAACCCTAGGGCGCCTCCTCCACCCCCTTCCCCCTATATATTGTGAGGGAGAGAGAGGGCAGCCGCACCCCTTCCCTGGCATAGCCCTCCCTCCTCCAACTCTTCCTTCTCCTCCGTAGAGCTTGGCAAAGCCCTGCAGGAATACCACAAGCTCCACCACCACGCCGTCATGCTGCCGGAGTTCTCCCTCAACTTCTCCTCTCCTCTACTAGATCAAGAAGGAGGAGACGTCCCCGGGCTGTACGTGTGTTAAATGCGGAGGCGCCGTTGTTTGACGCTTAGATCGGAATCGACCGCGATCTGAATCGCTGCATGTACGACTCAACCAACCTAGTTCTTGCAACGCTTCCGCTTAGCGATCTTCAAGGGAATGAAGATGCACTCCCTCTCTCTCGTTGCTAGCATCTCCTAGATTGATCTTGGTGACACGTAGGAAATTTTTGAATTATTGCTACGTTCCCCAACAGGGAGAGGGAAGGAAGGGGGAATCCTATTCCTCTCTTTCCTTTCGCTTCCCCTCTTTCCTTCTCCTCATAGGCCGGTGTAGCGACCCGACCTCAAACAGTCAAGTCTCTATGCTTCAGTGTCATCCCTAGATCGGTAATGCTGACACACACAATACTCGAAGGATTTATAATAGAGTGGCAATCACACACTTATTACATCGAATGTCTCAATAGAGAACTTATTACAATAAATACTGCTTAAGGCCATCTAATACGATAACATCGGAAGGCATGGAAGATAGAGTGAGTCCATCAACTCCAACGGCATAGCTGAGTGCATGACAAACGACCTATCGCATCTTACTCCCCGTCTGAAAAGTCTGCAACATGATACGTTGCAGCCCGAAAACGGGTCAGCACATGGAATATGCTAGCAATGTAACACAGGAGAGTAATGAACAGATAAATGCTATCACTACATGCATATATGGCTGGTGGAGGCTGTATGGTTAATATGTTTTACGAAAAGCCAATTTTTTCCTACAACAAAGGAATATATTTTATTTAACTATCATGGTAGTTGAACAATATTGAGAAGGTTCCTCGAACTCAATCCCAATTAAAATTAATTATCAACCCAACAAAATTTATTTAGAGTGATGAGATCCATATGATAATCCAAGAACCAGATACTCAAGATGTCCATAACCGGGGACACGGCTAACCATGATTAGTTTATACACTCTGCAGAGGTTTGCGCACTTTTCCCCACAAGACTCGATCTCCTCCGTTGAATTTCTCGCACTACAGGGTATTTGAGAAATGGATGACCGAGACACAATCTTTCAGAAGCATTTGCTCTCTACTCCGGGCGGACCGGTACACCTACAATCCCCTACATCTGCTAGTCCACCTCTTCAAGAGCTCATGCAACTTACTCAACTATGCCAGAGCCCATAATGGCTTGTGGCTGCACACGGAAGTTTCTAGCATGTATAGTCTTATGATCCCTTTGATCCTGGGTGGTGGACCGTAGGATGATCACACGGGTACTCCGGGATATCCTAGGACAACTCTGGATTCTCCAGGTGCCCACAAGCAATCCACCCAAATGTGTATTAAAGTTGCCACCTTAAGTTGAACCATTAATTAACATCTCACATCTGTCATGGATACACTCAAACCCAATCCTCGTCTACGAGCATAGCATGGCAATGTAAGCATAACGTAGAAGTAACTCCCAAGGGTTTGATAATAAAACAGGTAATAGGTTCTACCTCATCATCTACTTCCCAGACCCACATGTTAAGATATCCTACTCATGCAATGTGTGAAAGTTGAAACTAATGCATAAAAACTGGGTGATAAAGGGGTAGGATCAAAGTGTTACTTGCCTTGCTGATGATCTGCAAATCCTAAAGACTTGTAGTAGCACGCTTCGCACTCCGGTTGTTCTATCAAAAATAAACAATAGCATACATAAGCAATCAAGCAAGGTTGCACGGGTAAATCTCAAATAAGAAGATCAAACCAGAAAGTTCAACTGAAGAACTCCGGTTTGCAAAAAGAATCAAATCAAACGGAGCAACGAAGCTCAAACTGCGAAAGAAACAAGATCTGATTACTAATCTGGACTAAAGTAAAATTTTACATTACCAAAATCTTGTTCAAGTTGGTTAAACAAAAAGAGGGCTTCGAGACGAAGATCTAGGCGCTTGAATCGTCTGATTCCGATAAAGGAGAGAAAAGATAAACTAAAACTAAGATCAGGGAAGAAATCGCGGTCGAAAATAATCGCGGGAAACCCTGGAAAAAGAAAAACTGCCGAACAGGCTAACGAACGAATGTTCGCTGTCTGTGACTAACGGATGAACGGTGTTCGTTAAAACGAACGTACGGACGAACGTCCGCAAAACAAATAAACCGACGGAAAAACCGATCTAATAGAAAAAAACGAGATCTAGGGTTTTGAAAGAAAACCAAATGGTTTTCTCGCGAAAACCGGCGGCGGCGGCTACCTCCGGCGGATTGGGTGGCGAGGCGGCGGTGGGACGGCGGTGCGGCGGCGGCGCGGCTCCGGTGGATTGGGCGCGGGGCGGCAAGGCGGCGGGACGGCGGTGAGGCGGCGGTGCGGCTCCGGTGGATCGGGCGCGGGGAAGCAAGGCGGCGCGGTGGCGAGCGAGGCGGCGGCGGCGAGCGGGGTCGACGGCGGCACGGCGGGAGGCGCGCGGCGGCGCACGACGGTAGGGTTTCGGGGGCTGGGGCGACTTGGGCCTCGGGCCTCGGGGGCGCGGCTTATAAAGCCCCGGGCTAAGTGTCCTAGCCGGACACGGCCCGGTAAGTCGGTTTGCACCTTTTTTTAAATATTCCGACACGCAGAAAAACGAAGAAAAGAAATACTAAACGGACTCCAAAAATCCTGAAATAGATTTTCCCCGTCCTCTAAAAATACGTCGGACAAGGTGAACATTTATTTGGGCCTCTAATGCAATTTTGAAAAACACATATTTTTCCTAATCCAAATAAAATAGCGATAAAACCCCAAATAAGAAAAATACAGATTGATTTTAATATTTTTCCTCCAACATTTCATTTTTTTGGAGAAGTCATATTATCTCCTCTCATATAATTATAATATGAAATATTTTTAGGGAGAAAAATAATTAAAAACAAAGTGATCCTTGTTTCAATATTTGAGAAAAGTTCAAATATGAGAACTAAGAAAATCCCCAACTCTCTCTGAGGGTCCTTGAGTTGCTTAGGATTTGGAGGATCGCAAAACGAAATGCAATAAAATATGATATGCATGAATGACCTATGTATAACATTCCAAATTGAAAATTTGGGATGTTACAAACCTACCCCCCTTCAGATGAATCTCGTCCTCGAGATTCGGGTTGGCTAGAAAATAGGTGTGGGTGGTCTTTGCGTAGATCATCCTCTCTTTCCGAAGTGGCTTCGTCCTCGGTATGGTGGCTCTACTGTACTTTGCAAAACTTGATAACCTTGCTGCGGGTAACTGGACTGGCAAATTCGAGAATCTTGACTGGTTTCTCCTCATATGTCAAATCACTGTCTAACTGTATTACTTCCAGGGGCACTGTATCTCTTAGAGGAATATCGACCATCTTAGCATGGCACTTCTTCTACTGGGAAACGTGAAATGCATCATGAACTCCTAACAATCCTTCAGGTAACTCCAACTTGTAGGCAACCTCTCCCATGCGTTCCAAAACACGATACGGTCCTACAAATCTCGGTGCTAACTTTCCCTTAACTCCGAAACGCTTAACTCCTCGCAGAGGTGACACTCGCAGATATTCTCCTTGCGTTTTCATTGACTACCTCCTTGCGTTTCGAGTCTGCACAACTCTTCTGTCTGGACTGAGCTACCTTCAGTCTATCTCGAATTAGCTTAACCTTCTCCTCGGACTCCTTAATCAAATCTGGTCCAAACAACTGGCGGTCTCCAACTTCATCCCACATCAACGGTGTTCGGCATCTTCTTCCGTACAGGGCTTCAAACGGTGCCATCTTCAAACTGGCCTGGTAGCTGTTGTTGTATGAGAACTCCACGTAGGGTAAATTATCATCCCAACTAGACCCGTAGGCTAGCACACAAGCTCTCAACATGTCCTCCAGAATCTGATTGACTCTCTCAGTCTGTCCATCCATCTGCGGGTGAAAAGCTGTACTGAACTCCAGCCTGGTTCCCAAAGTATGGTGCAGTTGGTGCCAAAACTTTGAAGTAAACTGTGTTCCTCTGTATGATACGATGGTCCTCGGAACTCCATGCAGACATACGATCCTGGTCATATATATCTTGGCCAACTTCACACTTGTATATGTGGTTTTCACTGGGATAAAGTGAGCTACTTTGGTCAAGCGGTCCACTACTACCCAGATAGAATCATATCCTGGTCGGGTCCTGGGTAATCCGGTGATAACGTCCATGCCAAGCTTATCCCACTTCCATTCGGGTATCGGCATAGGCTGCAGTAATCCTGCTGGCTTCTGATGTTCTGCCTTCACTCTTTGACATACATCACATACGGCTACATAATTGGCAATATCCTTGTTCATTCCAATCCACCAGAAACGCTCCTTCAAATCCAAATACATCTTGGTGTTTCCGGGGTGTATTGAGTATGGTGAGTCATGAGCTTCCTGTAATATCAACTTCCTGATCTCGGCATTATTGGGCACAAATACACAGTCCTCAAACCATAAGGTGTCGTGCTCATCCTCACGAAAACCTTTGGCTTTGCCTTCACTCATCTTCTCCTTATCTCGGCAATTTCTTTGTCATCCTTCTGGGCTTCTCGAATCTTTCCCAACAACGTCAACTGAACTTCCATGGTTGTAACAAAACCTCTAGGAACAATCTCTAAACATAGCTCCCTGAAATCTTCTGCTAACTCCCTTGAAAAACCTCCTGTTACTAAGGTATTGGCATAACTCTTTCGGCTCAAAGCGTCTGCTACGACATTGGCCTTTCCCGGATGGTAGTGCAACTTCATATCATAATCCTTTATAAGCTCCAACCATCTCCTTTGCCTGAGGTTCAACTCCTTCTGTGTGAAAATGTACTTCAAACTCTTATGATCCGTGTACACATCACAATGGTTCCCAATGAGAAAATGTCTCCAGGTCTTGAGTGCATGCACTACGGCTGCCAACTCCAAGTCATGTGTGGCATAATTCAACTCATGCGGTCAAAGTTGTCGTGAGGCATATGAAACAACTCTTCCGTCTTGCATAAGTACTCCTCCAAGTCCTAAGCGAGAGGCGTCACAATACACCTGGAAATCCTAGCGTATATCCGGCAGAATTAGCACTGGGGCTGTAGTCAAATGTTTCTTTAACTCCTGGAAACTTGCTTCACATTCCTCAGTCCAATGGAACCTGGTGTCCTACTTCAACAACGTCGTCATAGGCTTCGCAATCTTAGAGAAATTTTCAATGAATCTCCGATAGTATCCCGCGAGTCCATGAAAACTGCGGATCTCTCCAACCGAGGTGGGTGCCAACCACTCAGTGATCGACTGAACTTTGGTGGGGTCTACTGCTATAACTTCTCCTGATATAACATGTCCAAGAAATCCAACTTCCTTCAACCAAAACTCACATTTGCTGAATTTGGCATACAACTGATGTTCCCTGAGTTTCTCGAGAACTAAACGCAAATGCTCCTCATGTTCCTCTTCATCCTTTGAGTATACTAAAATATCATCAATGAACACCACGACAAAGTTATCCAAGAACTCCATGAACACCGTATTCATCATACTCATGAAATAGGCAGGGGCGTTAGTCAATCCAAATGACATAATTGTATACTCATAAAGCCCATACCTTGTGGTAAAAGCTGTCTTTGGTATATCCTTTTTCGAATCTTCAGCTGGTGGTAACCTGATCGCAGGTCGATCTTCGAAAACACTTTAGCTCCTTGCAGCTGGTCAAACAGATCATTGATCATCGGCAGTGGGTACTTGTTCTTGATTGTCACTTCATTCAATGCCCAATAATCAACAACCATTCTCAGAGACTTATCCTTCTTCTCAACCAATAGCACTGGGGCTCCCCATGGTGATGAACTCCGTCGAATATAACCTTTCTCCAATAACTCCTTAATCTGTTTCTTGATCTCCTCTAGATCATTCGCGGGCATCCGGTATGGTCTCTTTGATATAGGCCCGGTGCCTGGCAACAGCTCTATCAAAAACTCGATGTCTCGATCTGGCGGCATGCCTGGTAACTCCTCTGGAAATACATCTGGGTAATCCTTCACAACAGGCACTTCTTCCTAAACAACTCCCGTC
This sequence comes from Triticum urartu, assembly GCF_056163025.1. Taxonomy (NCBI): domain Eukaryota; kingdom Viridiplantae; phylum Streptophyta; class Magnoliopsida; order Poales; family Poaceae; genus Triticum; species Triticum urartu. The sequence goes on along the minus strand of NC_141876.1, from coordinate 587,093,562 downwards.
AGGGAATGTACTTGGGTTCTCCTTGGCGCATGCCTGGATACATACTTGATCCTTTTTCCCTCCGGGGTAGTGAGCAGAATTGACTTACTGGCGCAATCGTTGTTTCCTCCATACATCGACAACCAATCCATTCCTAGTATCACATCCAATCCTTGTGACTCCAGAATTATCAAGTCAAAAGGGAAAACATGACTACCTATGGTTAATGGCATGTGAAAACATCCACTGCTTGCCATATACTCAGCTCCGGGTGAGGTTACTAGCATAGGTGTCTTAAGAACTCTAGTGGGCAACTTATACTTATCCACAAATCCCCTTGATATGTATGAATGTGATGCACCAGTATCAAAAAGAACGATTGCAGTAAACGACATAACTAAAAACTTACCGATAATACATCTGTTTGCTCTTCAACCTCGTCCACGTTCATGTGATTCACTTGTCCTTTGTTAAATGGATTGGGCTTCTTCCCAAAGCTCCCATTACCATTTCCGTTCTTCGCTTCAGGGCACTCAGTGGCATAGTGTCCAGTCTTCCCGCACTTGAAACAAGTAACGTAGCTTAGGTCCCTCTTGGCGGGTGTGGCTAGATTGGAACGGTTCTGATTGCTGCTTGCTCCATTCCCATTCCCATTCTTTGGGCCATTATGATTATGGGAACTTCCTCCATTGTGAGCATGGCCTCCATGGTTATGGGTAAGCCCTCCCGATTTCAGGGTAAAGCGAGGCTTCTGCTGAGCTCCTGAATTGTACTTCCCTTGTCCATATTTCCTCTTGCGGATCCCTATATGCTGCTGCTTCCCTTCGATCATGAGAGCTTTATCTACCAACTCCTGGTAGTTGTTGAATGTGGCCACCATTAACTGCATACTCATCTCATCATTCAGCCCTTTCCATAAACTTCTCCTGCTTCACGGCATCTGTGGCCACATCATCTGGAGCATAGAGGGATAACTTACTAAACTCCTCCACGTACTGGCCTACAGTACGGTTCCCTTGGCATAAGTTGCGAAACTCACGCTTCTTCATGCTCATAGCTCTAGTCCATACGTCGGCTGTGCAGAATGCTTGCTGAAACTGCTCCCAAGTGACATTGCCTATAGGAAAAGTGGCTGTGTAATTATCCCACCATGCGGCTGCGGGTCCATCCAATTGGTGTGCGACAAAACACACCTTCTCAGCATCTGTGCAACCTACGGTAGTCAACTTCCTTCCAATCCTGCGCAGCCAATCATCAGCAACTATTGGCTCGGTGCTACTAGAAAACACCGGTGGCTGCAGCCTCAGAAAACGAGCTAAGTTGTCAACTAGGGGTGGTGGCGGTGGGTTGTTGTTGCCTTGGTTCTGAACTAACAACTGCATCAAGGCATTCTGCTGCTGGATCCACTTAGTGAGCTCCGGTGGGAAAGAAAAACCGGGGTCACGTGTCGGAGGCATCTAATGGGTTTAGAGGGAAGAGATTAGAATAGAATGAGGTCTAATGAGAAAACACTACCCATATGCACATGAGACAAACACAATCACATCATATCACTGACAACCCATAAGTATAGGGGATCGCAACAGCTTTCGAGGGTAGAGTATTCAACCCAAATTTATTGATTCGACACAAGGGGAGCCAAAGAATATTCTCAAGTATTAGCAGCTGAGTTGTCAATTCAACCACACCTGGAAACTTAGTATCTGCAGCAAAGTGTTATTAGCAAAGTAATATGGTAGTGGCGGTAGCGGCAACAAAAGTAAAGACGACAAAAGTAATGTTTTTGGTATTTTGTAGTGATTGTAACAGTAGCAGCAGGAAAGTAAATAAGCGAGAACCAGTATATGGAAAACTCGTAGGCACCGGATCAGTGATGGATAATTATGCCGGATGCGGTTCATCATGTAACAATCATAACATAGGGTGGCACAGAACTAGCTCCAATTCATCAATGTAATGTAGGTATGTATTCCGTATATAGTCATACGTGCTTATGGAAAAGAACTTGCATGACATCTTTGGTCCTACCCTCCCGTGGCAGCGGGGTCCTATTGGAAACTAAGGGATATGAAGGCCTCCTTTTAATAGATAACCGGAACAAAGCATTAGCACATAGTGAATACATGAACTCCTCAAACTATGGTCATCACCGGGAGTGGTCCCGATTATTGTCACTTCGGGGTTGCCGGATCATAACACATAGTAGGTGACTATAGACTTGCAAGATAGGATCAAGAACTCACATATATTTATAAAAACATAATAGGTTCAGATCTTAAATCATGGCACTCGGGCCCTAGTGACAAGCATTAAGCATAGCAAAGTCATAGCAACATCAATCTCAGAACATAATGGATACTAGGGATCAAACCCTAACAAAACTAACTCGATTACATGATAAATCACATCCAACCCATCACCGTCCAGCAAGCCTATGATGCAATTACTCATGCACGGCGGTGAGCATCATGAAATTGCTGATGGAGGATGGTTGATGAAGACGACGGCGACGAATCCCCCTCTCCGGAGCCCCGAACGGACTCCAGATCAGCCCTCCCGAGAGGTTTTAGGGCTTGGCGGCGGCTCCGTATCGTAAAACGCGATGATTTCTTCTCTCCTATTTTTTTCTCTCCGAAAGCAAATATATAGAGTTGGAGTTGGCGTTAGAGGGTTTCCAGGGGGCCCACGAGGTAGGTGGGCGCACCCTAGGCCCCCCCCCTCGTGAGAAGGGTGTGGGCCCCCTGGTCTTCATCTTTGGCGAGGATTTTTTATTGTTTTTTCTAAGATGTTTCGTGAAGTTTCAGGTCATTCCGAGAATATTTGTTTTCTGCACATAAAAGAACACCATGGCAATTCTGCTGAAAACAACGTCAGTCCATGTTAGTTCCATTCAAATCATACAAGTTAGAGACCAAAACAAGGGCAAAAGTGTTTGGAAAAGTAGATACGACAGAGACGTATCAACTCCCCCAAACTTAAATCCTTGCTTGTCCTCAAGCAATTCAGTTGACAAACTAAAAGAAAGAATGAAAAACTTTTACAAACTCTATTTGCTCTTGTTGTTGTAACTATGTCAAGCCAGCATTCAAGTTTTTAGCATAGATCATAACTAACCACATTTGCAATAATTCCCAGGTCTCACAATTACTCATATCAATAGCATAATCAACTAGCAAGCCATAATAATAAATCTCGAATGACAACACTTTCTCAAAACAATCATAATATGATATAACAAGATGGTATCTCGCTAGCCCTTTCTGGGACCACAAAACATAAATGCAGAGCACCTTTAAAGATCAAGGACTGACTAGACATTGTAATTCATGGTAAAAGAGATCCAATCATAGTCATACCCAATATAAATTAACAGTGATGAATGCAAATGATGGCTGTGCTCTCCATCTAGTGCTTTTTAATAAGAGGGTGATGACTCAACATAAAAGTAAATGGATAGGCCCTTCGTAGAGGGAAGCAGGGATTTGTAGAGGTGCCAGAGCTCGGTTTTGAAATAGAGATAAATTGTATTTTGAGCGGTATACTCTCATTGTCAACGTAACAACTAAGAGATGGCGATATCTTCCATGCTAAACACATTGTAGGCGGTTCCCAAACAGAATGGTAAAGTTTATACTCCCCCTCCACCAACAAGCATCAATCCATGGCTTGCTCGAAACAACGAGTGACTCCAACATACATCAGGTCCCAGGCGAGTTTTGTTTGCAATTAATTTTGATTTAGTTTGCATAAAGCATGGGACTGGGCATCCCGGTGACCAGCCATTTTGTCGTGAGTGAGGAGCGGAGTCCACTCCTCTTGAGAATAACCCGCCTAACACGGAAGATAAGGACAGCCTTTGTTGATACATGAGCTATTCGAGCATACAAAACAGAATGTTTATTTGAAGGTTTAGAGTTTGGCACATACAAATTTACTTGGAACGGCAGGTAGATACCGCATATAGGAAGGTATGGTGGACTCATCTGGAATAACTTTGGGGTTTAAGGGATTGGATGCAAAAGCAGTATTCCCGCTTAGTACAAGTGAAGGCTAGCAAAAGACTGGGAAGCGACCAACTAGAGAGCGACAACAGCCATGTACATGCATTAAAATTAATAAATATTGGATGAAAGCATGAGTAGGATATAATCCACCATGAACATAAATATCGTGAAGGCTATGTTGATTTTGTTTCAACTACATGCGTGAACATGTGCCAAGTCAAGTCACTCAAATCATTCAAAGGAGGATACCACCCCATCATACCACATCATAATGATCTCAATAGCATATTGGCACACAAGGTAAATCATTATAACTCATAGCTAATCAAGCATGGCACAAGCAACTATGATCCCTAATTGTCATTGCAAACATGTTTATTCATAATAAGCTGAATCAAGAACGAGGGACTCATCATATTTACAAAAACAAATGAGGTCGAGTTCATACCAGCTTTTCTCATCTCAGTCAGTCCATCATATATCATCATAATTTCCTTTCACTTGCACGACCGAATGGTATGAATAATAATAAGAGTGCACGTGCATTGGACTAAGCTGGAATCTCCGAGCATTCAATAAACAGGAGAAGACAAGGCAATATGGGCTCTTGGTTAAATCAACAATAATGCATATAAGAGCCACTTCAACAATTTAATTATGGTCTTCTCCTACCGCCCCCAAAGAAAAGAAAAGAAATAAAACTATTTACACGGGAAAGCTCCCAACAAGCAAAAGAAGAACGGGAAATATTTTTGGGTTTTATTTTTAATTATTACTACTACAACAGAAAAATAAACTACTACTAATATTTTTGGTTTTCTTAAGGTTTAACAAACACACAAGAAGAAAACAGGAAACGGAAAATAAACTAGCATGGATATTACAGTGAAAAAGTATGAGCAACGACATCTAGCAATGAGTGTGTGTGAACATAAATGTAATGTCGGTGAGAAATACGTACTCCCCCAAGCTTAGGCTTTTGGCATAAGTTGGTCTTTGGCCACGGCTGGCCTGGCGGATATCCATAATAATAGTTGTTGGGGTCGTACTGTGATGAGGAAGAATAGTTGGGATCATACTGTGATGAAGAAGAAGACTCTGACTGCCACTGGCTGATAGTCATCTCTGGATCCCAAGAATAAACAGATTGTCGTGGAGGCTCATCTTGTGGCTCCTGTTCCGAGGCTAGTGCAGGATTCTTGTAAGCTTGGACGGCATCCCACGTGACGAGGTAGGGTCCTACAAAATTAAACAAAGAAGGAGCAAGCAGGGTAATAGTCTCAGGATGATGTTTGTTAAAGAACAATGGATATTTAAGCTCTCCTGTCCTATTCTTAACAATAAAATCATGTGCCACCATACTTTTATGATCTAGATAAACACGGGGCAGCACCTTTTCTTCCTTCTCAACATGCCTAATAGGTATGTTAAAATGTGCAGCTAGGCGTGTGGCATAGCTGCCTCCAAAGATGGGACCCTTAGTACGGTTCATACTTAACCGTCTAGCAATAATACTGCCCATACTAAAAGTGTTATCACTATATAAACCGTGGTGCAAAATAATTATATCAGGGATACTCAGGTTTCCACTGTTTCCGTGTCCAATTAAACAACGACTAGCAAATAATGCAAAGTAGCATAAGACAGGAAAATGTATGCTAGTGATTCGTGCATCGGAAACCTTTCTAGTTTCTCCTACAGTGATAGTATCAATAAACCCAGCCACATCATCATGATGTGGCTCTTCTGTCTTGCCCTCAAAAGGGATTAGACAAATCCGACAGAAATCATAAAGTGACATCTCCTTATGCTCATCATATAAATGAAACTCCACCGTAGGTGGTGAGTTCCTAGAATGAAAATGAAAGTTTTGCACAAAAGTATTTGTGAGCAAGAGATACTGATCGCATTGGTCGTGGAGGAAAGCGGTGAGGCCTGCATTGTGAGCCAATTCATGAAAATCTTCATAGATACCGGCTGCTCTCAAGAAATCTTTAGAAGGCCATTCACACGCCCGAATCTCCACGGTGCGCGGCAAGTTATACTTAGGCTTCGGTGCCTTTTCCTTCGAGCTTTGGCTCGATGAGCCCCTCAAAAATCTCCTCATTATTTTTTCTAAAACAATCTGAAATTTTTAGTGGCTTCAAACAAAAGTGAACCAACTTTAATAAAACTGATAGCAACTACTCTTACATGTGCCTAGAGCCTATATCAAGCATTAGAACTACTTAGAACCATATAAATTTGACATGCAAGCTCAAGAACATGGTCACCTATGCAGCACAAATTTGCAAAGAATAAAGCACTAGAACAAAAACTAATTGTACCAATGGAGGAGTCACATACCAAGGAACAATCTCCCCAAGCAGTTTTGCGAGAGGTGCTTTGAGCAAGGAGATCGAAAATCACAGCAAAAGTGGTTGGAACTCGTGCTTGAGTTGGTTTTTCGGGTTTGTGTGAGATAGAGGAAGAAGATGGGTGCTAGGATAAGTGGAGGAGGGCCACCGTGGGCCCACGAGGCAGGGGGCACGCCCTATATGGGGGCGCCCACCACCCTCGTGGCCAGGTGGCAGCTCCTCCCGCGGTAATTTTTGCACAGTAAATCCTCAAATATTCCTGAAAAAATCATATTAAATTGGCATGGCATTCTGAGGACTTTTATTTTCGGGATATTTTTATATTGCACGGATAAGTCAGGAAACAGACAGAAAATACTATTTTTACTTTCTTTAATATAAATAACAGAAAGTAAAAGTGGGGTACAGAAGTTTGTGCTTCTAGTTTCATCCATCTCATTCTCATCAAAAATAATCCACTAACAAGGTTGATCAATTCTTGTTAACAAACTCATTCCGATAATCATGAAACCGGAGAAATTTCGAATAACACTAAGTTACCTCAACGGGGATATGCACATCCCCTGTAATAAGTATATCATATTTCTTCTTGACAGTAGGAAGAGGAAATTCAAAACCTCCAATTATAATCGTTGGAATTTTTCCAATAGAGTTGATACTATGAACTTGAGGTTGTTTCCTCAGAAAGTGTACTGTATGCTCATTACCATTAACATGAAAAGTGACATTGCCTTTGTTGCAATCAATAACAGCCCCTGCAGTATTAAGAAAAGGTCTTCCAAGAATAATAGACATACTATCATCCTCGGGAATATCAAGTATAACAAAGTCTGTTAAAATAGTAACGTTTGCAACCACAACAGGCACATCCTCACAAATACCGACAGGTATAGCAGTTGATTTATCAGCCATTTGCAAAGATATTTCAGTAGGTGTCAGCTTATTCTAGTCAAGTCTACGATATAAAGAGAGAGGCATAACACTAACACCGGCCCCAAGATCACATAAAGCAGTTTTAATATAATTTCTTTTAATGGAGCAAGGTATAGTAGGTACTCCGGGATCTCCAAGTTTCTTTGGTATTCCACCCTTAAAAGTATAATTAGCAAGCATGGTGGAAATTTCAGCTTCCGGTATTTTCTTTTATTAGTAATGATATCCTTCATATATTTAGCATAAGGATTTGTTTTGAGCACATCAGTTAATCTCATACGCAAAAAGATAGGCCTAATCATTTCAGCAAAGCGCTCAAAATCCTCATCATCCTTTTTTTGGATGGTTTCGGAGGAAAGGGCATGGGTTTCTGAACCAAAGGTTCCCTTTCTTTACCATGTTTCCTAGCAACAAAGTCTCTTTTATCATAACGTTGATTCTTTGATTGTGGGTTATCAAGATCAACAACAGGTTCAATTTCTACATCATTATCATTACTAGGTTGAGCACCATCATGAACATCATCATTAATATTTTTATTAGGTTCATGTTCATTACCAGATTGTGTTTCAGCATCAGACATAGAAATATCATTTGGATTATCAGGTGGTTCAGCAATAGGTTCACTAGAAATTTGCACAGTTCTATCATTTTTCTTCTTCTTCTTTTTAGAAGAACTAGGAACATCAATATTATTTCTTTGAGAATCTTGCTCGATTCTCTTAGGGTGGCCTTCAGGATACAAAGGTTCCTGAGTCATTCTACCAGTTCTTGTAGCCACTCTAACAGCATAATCATTTTTCTTACTATTCATTTCATTAAGCACATCTTTTTGAGCCTTAAGTACTTGTTCTACTTGAGTGGTAACAATAGAAGCATGTTTGCTAACAAGTTTAAGTTCACCTTTAATATTAGCCATATAATCACCCAAGCGTCTAATCATATAAGCATTTTCTTTTAATTGTCTACCAAAATAAGCATTGAAGTCGTCTTGCTTAAACATAAAGTTATCAAACTCATCCAAGCACTGACTAGCAATTTTAGTAGGAGGGACTTCAGCTTTATCATATCTATAGAGAGAATTTACCTTTACTACCTGTGTCGGGATATCGGGATCAGGAGGTTCTTCAGTAAATAAATAATTGAGATCATATGTTTCTTCAACAGGCGGTATATTAAGACCATGTATTTCTTCAATAGGAGGTAAATTCTTAACGTCTTTAACTTTAATACCTTTTTCTTTCATAGATTTCTTTGCCTCTTGCATATCTTCAGGACTGAGAAATAAAACACCTCTCTTCTTCGGAGTTGGTTTAGGAATAGGCTCAGTAATTGGAGCAGGAGTTGGCTCCGGAGCTGGCTCAGGAGGTTCCCAATTATTTTCATTTGTCAACATATTATTCAATAGAATTTCAGCTTCATCCGGTGTTCTTTCCCTGAAAAGAGAACCAACACAACTATCCAGGTAATCTCTGGAAGCATCGGTTAGTCCATTATAAAAGATATCAAGTATTTCAGGTTTCTTAAGAGTATGATCAGGCAAAGCATTAAGTAACTTGAGAAGCCTCCCCAAGCTTGTGGGAGACTCTCTTCTTTAATTTGCACAAAGTTGTATATTTCCCTCAAAGCAGCTTGTTTCTTATGATCAAGGAAATATTTAGCCGAGAAGTAAACCATATCTTAAAATCACCCTTTAATGAGAACGGAAAATATTTTGAATATATAGAAGTAACGCGATCTCTCGTCATTAGTGAACAAGGCAGCTATATCATTTAACTTGGTAAGATGTGCCACAACAGTTTCAGATTCATAGCCATAAAACGGATCAGATTCAACCAAAGTAATTATATCAGGATCAACAAAGAATTCATAATCCTTATCAGGAACACATATAGGTGAAGTAGCAAAAGCAGGGTCAGGTCTCATTTTATCTCTAAGTGATTCTTTGTTCCATTTAATTAATAACCTCTTAAGCTCATATCTATCTCTGCAAGCAAAAATAGCGGCAGAAGATTCCATATCAGAAAGATAACCCTCAGGAATAACATGCATATTTTCATCATCACTATCATCATCGTATTCAGATTCAATAATTTCTTTTTCTCTAGCCCTATCAATTTGTTCATCTAGAAATTCACTAAGGGGCACAGTAGTATCAGGCATAGAAGCAATTTCATCATAAGTATCATGCATAGCAGAAGTGGCATCATCAATAACATGCGACATATCAGAACGAATAGCAGAAGCAGGTGTAGGTGTCGCAAACTTACTCATAATAGAAGGTGAATCAAGTGCAGAGCTAGATGGCAGTTCCTTACCTCCCCTCGTAGTTGAGGGATATATCTTGGTTTTTGGATCTCTCAAATTCTTCATAGTGTCCAGCAGATATAAATCCCAAGTGACTCAAACAATAGAGCTATGCTCCCCGGCAACGGCGCCAGAAATTAGTCTTGATAACCCACAAGTATAGAGGATCGCAACAGCTTTCGAGGGTAGAGTATTCAACCCAAATTTATTGATTCGACACAAGGGGAGCCAAAGAATATTCTCAAGTATTAGTAGCTGAGTTGTCAATTCAACCACACCTGGAAACTTAGTATCTGCAGCAAAGTGTTTAGTAGCAAAGTAATATGATAGTGGCAGTATTGGCAACAAAAGTAAAGACAGCAAAAGTAATGTTTTTGGTATTTTGTAGTGATTGTAACAGTAGCAGCGGGAAAGTAAATAAGCGAGAACCAGTATATGGAAAACTCGCAGGCACCGGATCAGTGATGGATAATTATGCCGGATGCGGTTCATCATGTAACAGTCATAACATAGGGTGACACAGAACTAGCTCCAATTTATCAATGTAATGTAGGCATATATTCCGTATATAGTCATACGTGTGCTTATGGAAAAGAACTTGCATGACATCTTTTGTCCTATCCTCTCGTGGCAGCAGGGTCCTATTGGAAACTAAGGGATATTAAGGCCTCCTTTTAATAGAGAACCGGAACAAAGCATTAGCACATAGTGAATACATGAACTCCTCAAACTATGGTCATCACCAGGAGTAGTCCCGATTATTGTCACTTCGGGGTTGCCGGATCATAACACATAGTAGGTGACTATAGACTTGCAAGATAGGATCAAGAACTCACATATATTAATGAAAACATAATAGGTTCAGATCTGAAATCATGGCACTCGGGCCCTAGTGACAAGCATTAAGTATAGCAAAGTCATAGCAACATCAATCTCAGAACATAATGGATACTAGGGATCAAACCCTAACAAAACTAACTCGATTACATGATAAATCTCATCCAACCCATCACCGTCCAGCAAGCCTACGATGCAATTACTCATGCACGGCGGTGAGCATCATGAAATTGGTGATGGAGGATGGTTGATGATGACGACGGCGACGAATTCCCCTCTCCGGAGCCCCGAACGGACTCCAGATCAGCCCTCCCGAGAGGTTTTAGGGCTTGGCGGCAGCTCCGTATTGTAAAACGCGATGATTTCTTCTCTCCTTTTTTTTCTCTCCGAAAGCAAATATATACAGTTGGAGTTGGCATCGGAGGGTTTCCAAGGGGGCCACGAGGTAGGGGGGCGCGCCCTAGGGGGGGGCACCCTCATGAGAAGGGTGTGGGCCCCCTGGTCTTCATCTTTGGCGAGGATTTTTTATTGTTTTTTCTAAGATGTTCTGTGAAGTTTCAGGTCATTCCAAGAATATTTGTTTTCTGCACATCAAACAACACCATGGCAATTCTACTGAAAACAGCGTCAGTCCGGGTTAGTTCCATTCAAATCATACAAGTTAGAGTCCAAAACAAGGTCAAAAGTGTTTGGAAAAGTAGATACGACGGAGACGTATCAATCACTCACTCAATCAAGCAAGGGTACACAATCGGTCTAACTATCGTTATAGTGCTCGGACTACTAATATTGACATGGGGGAGTACTACTAATAGTATGGTGGTCTACTAGAAATTTTGATCGGTGGAAGACTCAATGATATCCGCTCGAGCTTCGTCTTCATAGTAATCGTCACTACTTTCCGGGTCGGTGTCGGTGTCGTCGATGATGATGTAGTCTTAAGAACGAATCTCCTTGGGTTCGTCGTCTTCTCCTCCTGGCGTGGGGTCTCTGAAAGTGCAACTATCCCTAGGTGGTTTTGGTAATTCCTAACAACATATAGCTCATTGAGCTAATGCTATTCCAAGATTAATATTTCAGGAAAAGCTCAATGAATGGCATGGCATCGATGAGGAATGTGGAACCCTCAAAATATTAAGGACAAAAAGATTGGCTCAAGCTCAAAGCTGAAGACTCTACATTTTATATTTTAGTGATCCAAGATCACATTGAGTCTATAGGAAAAGCCAATACTATCAAGGAGGGATGAGGTGTTGTTTAATGAGGTTCTTGCTTCATAGTGCTTAGTGATATGCTCCAAAACCCTCAACTACCTTCCCACATCCACATATGACCTAAACCAAAAGTCAAACTCGGCCCCACCGATCCTTTCTATCCGGCGCCACCGAGTTTCAAATGTCATAGCCACTGCCACAAACCCTAGGCAAATCGGTCTCACCGATAGGGATTTCGGTCACACCGAGATGGGGTTGTAATCTCTCAGTTTCCTTTCGTAACGTTTCGGTCCTACCGAGATGAGCGATCGGTCCCACCGAGATTGCAATGTAAACTCTCTGTTTCTTTTTCATAACATTTCGGTCCCACCGAAATGAGCGATCGGTCCACCGAGTTTACCTGACCAACTCTCTAGTTAGCTTATTACCAAAATCGGTCCCACCAAAATGAGCGATCGATCCCACCGAGTTTACCTGACCAACTGTCTGGTTAGCTTATTACCAAAATCGGTCCCACCGAGTTTGTGTAATCGGTCACACCGAGATTACGTTATGCCCTAACCGTAACCATATAGGTCCTACCGAGTTGCATCTCGGTCCCACCAAAAATCCTAACGGTCACTAGGTTTGCTGAATCGGTCTGACTGAGTCTTTCACTTAGGTCTCACCGAGATTGGTAAATTATGTGTAACGGTTAGTTTTTGTGTGGAGGCTATATATACCCCTCCACCCACTCTTCATTCAAACAGAGAGCCATCAGAACATACATACACTTCCAATACACATTTTCTGAGAGAGAACCACCTACTCATGTGTTGAGGCCAAGATATTCCATTCCTACCATATGAATCTTGATCTCTAGCCTTCCCCAAGTTGCTTTCCACTCAAACCTTCTTTCCACCAAATCCATATCCTGTGAGAGAGAGTTGAGTGTTGGGGAGACTATCATTTGAAGCACAAGAGCAAGGAGTTCATCATCAACACACCATTTGTTACTTCTTGGAGAGTGGTGTCTCCTAGATTGGCTAGGTGTCACTTGGGAGCCTCCAACAAAGATTGTGGAGTTGAACCAAGGAGTTTGTAAGGGCAAGGAGATCGCCTACTTCATGAAGATCTACCGCTAGTGAGGCAAGTTCTTCATGGGCGATGGCCATGATGGGATACACAAGGTTGCTTCTTTGTGGACCCTTCGTGGGTGGAGCCCTCCGTGGACTCGCGCAACCGTTACCCTCCGTCGGTTGAAGTCAACATCAACGTGGATGTACGATAGCACCACCTATCGGAACCATGACAAAAACATCCGTGTCTCCAATTGCGTTTGAATTCTCCAAACCCTTCCCTTTACATTCTCGCAAGTTGCATGCTTTACTTTCCGCTGCTCATAGACTCTTTGCATGCTTGCTTGAATTGTGTTAAGATTGCTTGACTTGTGCTAAGATAGCTAAAATCTGCCAAATACTAAAATTGGGAAAAGGATAGATTTTTATTTGGTCAAGTAGTCTAATCACCCCCCCTCTAGACATACTTTCGATCCTACAAGTGGTATCAGAGCTTTGGTCTCCATTTGCTTTGATTTCCATAGCTTTTGGTGGTCATAGCCTTTGGTTTCACAACCTAGGAGAGTATGGCGTCTAGCAAGGGAAATTATCACCGTAGAGGTCCTTACTTTGATGGTACTAATTTTGCTAGTTGGAAGCATAAGGTGAAAATGCATATTCTTGGACATAACCCCGCTGTTTGGGCTATTGTATGTGTTGCCTTGCAAGGTGAATTCTTTGATGGGAGAGAACCGAATCATGAAGCTACCACGGATGAGTTGAAGATGCTACAATAAAATGCTCGAGCTTGTGATATCCTCTTCAACGGATTGTGCCCCGAAGAATTCAACAAAATCAGCCGTCTTGAGAATGCAAAGGAAATTTGGGATACTTTGATTGATATGCATGAAGGTACCGACTCCGTCAAGGAATCCAAGTTGGATGTGCTTCAAAGTCAACTTGACAAGTTCAAAATGAAGGATGGTGAAGGTGTCGCTGAAATGTACTCTAGGCTTGCTCTTATCACAAATGAGATTGCCGGCTTAGGAAGTGAAGAGATGACCGACAAATTCATCATCAAGAAAATCCTAAGGGCCTTGGATGGAAAATACGATACCGTATGCACATTGATCCAAATGATGCCAAATTACAAAGATCTCAAGCCAATGGAAGTTATTGGAAGAATTGTTGCCCATGAGATGTCACTCAAGGATAAGGAGGAGCTCCATAACAAGTGAAGTGGTGCTTACAAAGCCTCATGTGAAGCTCCCACATCATCAAGTGAGAAACAAACCTTCAATGAAGAATTGAGCCTAATGGTGAAGAACTTCAACAAGTTCTACAAGAGTAGAAGCAAGGAAAGAAGTTCCAAGTCAAGGTCCTATAATGACAAAAGATCTTCTAATCGAGAGCGAAACTGCTACAATTGTGGAAGACCCGGGCACTACTCCAATGAGTGTACGGCTCCCCTCAAGAGAAGAGAAGAATTTCCCAAAAGAAGAAGTAGAAGAGAAGAATCACCATCAAGGGAGAGAAGGAGTAGGGATGATCGATATGAATGAAGTCACCCTCGGAGAAGCAAGGATTCGGAAAGGAAGGACAAGTCATCAAGGAGCTACACAAAATGAAGACATCACGTTCATGTTGGTGAATGGGTATCCGACTCCGACTCCGACAATGACTCCGAGAGAAGCTATCACTCCGACTCCGAATATACTCAAGATGAAGGTGTTGCCGGACTAGCACTTGTGTCAACCAACTCCTACGACATATTTGATTCACCAAATGAAGGAATTGGAAGATGCTTCATGGCCAAAGGTCCAAAGGTATCACACCCCAAGTATGTTGATTTCAATAGTGATGAAGATGACTTGTTAGGTGATGATGAGTTACTTGTTGAAAACTATAGTGATGAATACTATAATGAAATGAATGCCAATGATAAGAGAAGATTGAGTCTCTAACTAAAGAAATAAACACTCTTAAGTTAGCTCATGAAACTATCTTAGGAGATCATCGAGAACTTTTAAGGACTCATGAGAAATTACGTTTTGAAAAGCTCAACCTTGAGCAAGAGCATGAGTTCTTAAAGGCAATCAATGATGATCTTCGCAAGAAAAGTTCTTACATTGCCAAGCGTTTATTCTTATCCACTTACATGCCTCAAGTCATGTCTAGTAACAAGAACAAGAAAGATTCTTCCTCTAGTAGTAACAATAATCATGCTAAATCCAATGTTGTTGCTTCTAGTAGTTCTCTTGATTCCACTAATGATTCTCTTAGCCAAGTTACACTTGAGCAAGAAAATAGCTTATTGAAGGGAATTATAGAGAAAGGTGTTTACAAGAGCCTTGCTGGGAGTAAGCAATTCGAGGAAATTGTACGCAAGCAAGGAAGGCACCGGAAGAATGAAGGTATTGGTTTTGAACGGAAGTTCAATGCCAATGGAGTTGAGTGGGAAGAAGATCAATACCCCAAGATAAAGTTTGTTCCTCAACAAGAGAAGTATGATCCTACTTCATCCAAAGGGACACAAGCTCAAGATGATCTTCCACCACAAGACCACAAGCAAAAATGCAAGGACAAGCTTCAAGAGGAAATTGATGCATTTGAAGAAGCTCCTAAGGCCTTGGTCAAGTGGGTTCCCAAGAATACATCAAGTTCCACTTCATCAAGTACAACTACAACTCCGAGGATTCCCATCAAGATGGTGTGGATCCCGAAGAAGAAGAACTAGAAGAGTTCTTGAGGGTGAATGTTGGGGTTATACCCTGCGGTATGACCCGGCCGGAGTCGTAACCCGGCCGGGACTTGGTAAACCGGCGGATGGTAAACCGGGGGACAGTTAAGACAGATGGCTAAGACAGACGGTAAACCGGGGAGTGTTAAACCGGCAGAGTTAAGAGAGATGGTAGCACCGGTAGGCAATCATAACCCGGCAGACAATGTTAAACCGGCAGACAATGTTAAACCGGCATACAATGTTAAACCGGCAGACAATGTTAAACCGGCACACAGTGATAACTGGGTTGTCAGGGGTTATGAAGCCCGAGATGTTATGAAGCCCAAGATGTTAAGAAGCCCATGAAGATAAGTTAGAATAGTTAAGTCTTAAGTCCGAGTTGGACTCTACATGTAACCCGCCCCTTCAACATATATAAGGAGGGGTAGGGCTCCCCAAAGAGGGACAAGGAAGAAAGAAACAATCTCTAGGGCTAGAGACAACTAGAGGAGAGCCGGTTTACGGCGACTCCCTCGTGATGATAATGAGAACTAGCCTCAAACAACATGTAGGGTTGTTACCGGATGATGTTTCCCGGGGCCCGAAGCTATCTAAACCCTTGTCTTATGTTGCGTCTCTCGATTCCGCTCAACCCCTCTCAAGCTACCACATAGATGCGTTGGCCTCGCGACTAAGTCCTGACACTAAGGACATCTGCCGTGACAAATCCACGACAGTGACTCCGCCAACATACTTCACTCTTATCATTTTGGCAAGAACAAGTGCAATCAACTTCCACATGTTGCACTAGTTCAAGGAATCACAAACCCTCTTATTGGTAAGACAAGGGACAAGGTAACCTAAAGCTTTCATAGACATCATCTTGTGTGTGCATCACTCTATGTCTATGGATACCCTTGTTTGTTCCTTGTGGGACTAACCCGTGTAGGTATTGAAAGTGCAACTCACTCCAAAGGATAGTTCCAAATGATCTACATCAACATAGAGCATCCACATCTTCAACACCTACATGAAGTCATCATCGACAAAACCCAAGGTTAGTTCATCCCTCTTAGGGGGGATCTCACATCTAGGGGGAGATTTACTCTAACAATTGAGTTAAAGCAACTCTAATGGTGTGAACACAACAACGCTTTATGTAAAAGTGGTAACCCCACTTGTGCTTAAACGATGAGTATGACCTATGATCAAATGTTCTCATTTGACTCCTAAGTTAATATACTCATATATAGATGACCTAGTCATCGCCAATTGCTTGATAGATGCTAGAATTGTTAGTGCATGCTTTGCCACATATTTCATTTGCCATTTTATTGTGTGAGCATGTTGGTTGCATAATTTACTCATTCGAGGACATCCATTTATTGTTTTGATTGATTGGTTTCCTTTTTTTTGGCCAAGTGGATGGACAAGAATGCCTAAGAACCTTCTCTAGCTATCTATGCTTTTCTCGTCTCAAACTCTATTCATGTTGCATCACAAAATTTGATCAAGTCAGATTCGAACCACTCTGTGTGAGGAGCACTCGGAGTCCCTGATACGTCGTAGACTTAAACTTCCAAAACTTCTTTGTGCGTTTCGGTCTGACCGATTCATCCATTTCGGTCATACCGAGATCACTAAGTCGATCTAGGTTTTCAACCTCGGTGCAACCGATTCAAACCTTTCGGTCACACCGAGTTTTAGTAACTGCTTGCAGTTATGAATCTCGGTGCCACCAAGTTGTTCCACTCGGTCACACCGACAGGGTCGGGCTATATATACCCACGGGTCAAATTTTGGAAAACTTTCCGAACCTCCTCGACCCGCGCTTAGCCCGCTCTGCCACCAGGGTCTCCGGATCGTCTTCTTCGTCGCCAGCCGCCTCCTACCGCTGGTCTCCGCCGCCGTCAATGGGAATCATCCCCGCCGTTGCCGCCGTAGCGAGTTCTCCGCTGAACTAGGGTACGAACTCGATCACTGTGCTATCCCCTTCTGATTCCTAGCACATTGTGTTCGCCATGTATCTTGCCACGATTGAGATCATTCTTATCCACTCAAAACACTCCGTAGTTTAGTCGTGAATTGAGAATTTAGGATTAGGTTTCTGCCGAAACCATCTCGGACCCACCGAGTTGTGGAACTCGGTACCACCGATTCAGCTTAGGCCACTGCACATGTAATTTTCGGTCTGACCGAGAATTGCAAATCGGTGTGACCGAGTTCAGGACTTTGTGAAACCCTAGCAGTCTCGGTGCCACCGAACTATGACTCGGTCTGACCGAGTTCACTAGTTTAGGTTCCAACAGCTGCTTCGGTATCATCGAGTTTACAAATCGGTTGATCCGAAATGCTTTCTGTGGAAAACTAAAACTAAGTTTTTGACTCATTCTTTTGCAAAAACCTCTACATTTTGTGATGCTCATCCACTCTATCTCATCTATATCTATTCGCAGGGTCTGCTGTTAGTGTTTGCAATATGTCTGATCAGAGTGACAACCAGAACAGGTCAGAGGAGTAGTTTCACCTGAGTGAGGGCACTAGTCCCTCTAGCAGATCAAATGATGGTAGCAGGAGCACCCCAAGCAACTTTCCCAAAGCTGCCACCAGGGCCAGAAAGAAGAAGACCTCTGAATGTGAGGATGAAGACTATGTGGCAGTTGAGGATGAGGCCACTTCCAAGAACAAAGTGGTTAAGAAGGAATACAGCACTGCTGCTGCCACTAAGCCTGGCATGAAAACCAAGATGCCTGCAAAGAGAATTCCAATGTCTAAGGCCAGAGCATCTACTCAAGTCCCTTTGGAATCTGAACCCAAAGAGGCTGCTGCAGAAGGGAAGAAGAGGAAGGAGAGGGTCAAAAAGACCACTGCTAGAGTGCTTGGGAGGTCCTCAATCATGAGAGATTGTGAAGAGGAAGAGGAAGAGGAAGAAGATGCTGCACCAGCACCCAAAGCTCAGAAGCTTATGGGTGATGCCATCAGGGCAGGGGCTGTTCCATCTAAGCCTAAGACTGCTCCAAAGGCTGCTGCTCCAGCTCCAAAGCCAAAACCGAAGAGGAGCACCTGGAACATCCCTGCTGAGGAAAAGAACAAGGCCCCAGTGCCTGAAGCTGAAATGGGAGAAGAAGATGATGAGTTACATGTCTTGAGGAAGCTGAAGCCAAAAATTCCAGATCACAATGATGCTCATCCAGTAGCTGAGAACATGAAGATAAGGAAGGACTCGGGTCTGAGGCTATGGAGAGAGTCTGATCCATATGCCACCAGGAGGAGGACTGCTATGGATTACAGGTTCCATACAAAGGAATAGCAGGACTTCTATGAGCCAGTGTTGCTTGACAAGAAGCCCATAGTGTGTGACATGAGATGGGTCGACTGGGACTACATCAAGGAGAATGAGGATCACTATCCAGGTGTACATGATAGTTTCAAGGCTTGTGGAGTCGATGAGTTTGTGGCTCAGAAGCTCACAAAATGGAATGATGAGCTCATCATGCAGTTCTACTCCACAGCTCATTTCTACCCAGATGGAAGGATTATCTGGATGTCCGAAGGTACGAGGTACCAGTCCACGATTGCTGAATGGGCGAAGTTGATCAATGCCCCAAAAGAGAGTGAAGATGACTTGGATGTCTATGCCAACAGGAAGAAGGATCACAACACAATGGCACACATGTACAAGGAGATCCCAGATGCTGCTCTTGAGACACATAAGTTTGGATCTGTACATTACCTTCTGTCAGGCTTGCCAACCATCAACTGGATCCTCAGGCACACTCTCTTGCTAAAGTCAGGTGATCACAAGATGATCAGAGGCCATGCAATTAACTTGCTTCACATCTTTGATGTCCCACAGAAGTTCAATGTCATGAGCCTAATAGTTGAAACTATCAAGAGGACAGCTGCAGATCAGAAGAGGAGTTGTGGGTATGCCCCACAGATCCAGGAGCTAATCAACTCCAAGATGGGCACTAGTACATATCTGCTGGACAAGGAGCACATGCCTATCTATCCAGACTTCGAGGACAACACTGTGGTTTTGAATGAGGATGAACCATCTTCTGTGCACGCACAAGCCAAGAAGGAGAAGGCAAAAGCTGAAAAGGCTGCAAGGATGCCAACTACTGAAGAAGCATCTCAGTATCTCCTGAAGAGCAAGCAAGATCAGCTTGGCTACCTGATTGCATCCACTCTGAGGATTGAGAAGGGACTGGCCACCCTGACTCAAAACCAGGAGAGCTTGGAGAGGATTGTGGACCAAAAGTTCTATGACTTGGATGCGAAGGTAACTGAGATTCAGTCTATTGTGGAGCAACTTCAAGATGATATGCAGGAGAGGAAGGGCAAGACAACCACTGATGCATTTGCCAGAGTGCCTAGAGCTCAGAGGTATGCTGCAGTGCCTGTTCCAGACACCAGAGCCACGCCATCTGCACCAGCTACAGCTTCAGTGCCACCAGCTCCAGCACCTACTCCATCAGTTCCATCTACTTCGACTGAAGCCTTCGTTCTTGGAGTTATTTGGACACCACCACCTGAACACCAAGCCTGAGAGACGCTCTAGTGCTATGCATTTTCTAGGAACTTTTTGGTAACTTGTTGCCAAAGGTGGAGAAAAATGTATAGAACATAGGCTTCGAGAGAGAGTGTTGCTTTTTATTATCTCTTGCTTTGGTGCTTGAACTTTGTTTGCTTTGCTTGTTTGAGATATACCTTTTGTCCTTGTGATACTTGGATGATCATGTGTTTGATCATATGCTACATTAATGCTTGTTGGATGACATTATATTTTTATCCCTATATGGTCATTCACTTTGCTTGGTGATGAGTGCATGCATTTAATTATTATCATTTTGAGCGCTCCACCAAGATGTATGTGACATGGAACAGTAACCCATGAGCCTAACTCTTTGTGCATTTGCAGTCCAAAGCAAACCATAAACTATGCACAAATTTAGGAGGAGCTCTTGCCTTTCACATACTTCTCAAAGTGACAATGTTTTTCACTCTTATTATCATTTGTCGAAGCTTTGATCTATATGTTGTCATCAATTACCAAAAAGGGGGAGATTGAAAGTGCAACTATCCCTAGGTGGTTTTGGTAATTCCTAACAACATATAGTTCATTGAGCTAATGCTATTCCAAGATTAATATTTCAGGAAAAGCTCAATGAATGGCATGGCATGGATGAGGAATGTGGACCCCTCAAAATATTAAGGACAAAAAGATTGACTCAAGCTCAAAGCTGAAGACTCTACATTTTATATTTTAGTGATCCAAGATCACATTGAGTCTATAGGAAAAGCCAATACTATCAAGGAGGGATGAGGTGTTGTTTAATGAGGTTCTTGCTTCATAGTGCTTAGTGATATGCTCCAAAACCCTCAAATACCTTCCCACATCCACATATGACCTAAACCAAAAGTCAAACTCTGCCCCACCGATTCTTTCTATCCGGCGCCACCGAGTTTCAAATGTCATAGCCACTGCCACAAACCCTAGGCAAATCGGTCTCACCGATAGGGATTTCGGTCACATTGAGATGGGGTTGTAATCTCTCTGTTTCCCTTTGTAACGTTTCAGTCCTACCGAGATGAGTGATCGGTCCCACCAAGATTGCAATGTAAACTCTCTGTTTCTCTTCCGTAACATTTTGGTCCCACCGAAACGAGCTATCGGTCCCACCGAGTTTACCTGACCAACTCTCCGGTTAGCTTATTACCAAAATCGGTCCCACCGAGCTTGTGTAATCGGTCACACCGAGATTATGTTATGCCCTAACCCTAACCATATCGGTCCTACCGAGTTGCATCTCAGTCCCACCGAAAATCCTAACGGTCACTAGGTTTGTTGAATCGGTCTGACTGAGTCTTTCACTTCGCTCTCACTGAGATTGGTAAATTGTGTGTAACGGTTAGTTTTTGTGTGGAGGCTATATATAACCCTCCACCCACTCTACATTCGAAGAGAGAGCCATCAGAACATACCTACACTTCCAATACACATTTTCTGAGAGAGAACCACCTACTCATGTGTTGAGGCCAAGATATTCCATTCCTACCATATGAATCTTGATCTCTAGCCTTCCCCAAGTTGCTTTCCACTCAAACCTTCTTTCCACCAAATCCATATCCTGTGAGAGAGAGTTGAGTGTTGGGGAGACTATCATTTGAAGCACAAGAGCAAGGAGTTCATCATCAACACACCATTTGTTACTTCTTGGAGAGTGGTGTCTCCTAGATTGGCTAGGTGTCACTTGGGAGCCTCTGACAAAGATTGTTGAGTTGAACCAAGGAGTTTGTAAGGGCAAGGAGATCGCCTACTTCGTGAAGATCTATCGCTAGTGAGGCAAGTCCTTCATGGGCGATGGCCATGATGGGATAGACAAGGTTGCCTCTTCGTGGACCCTTCGTGGGTGGAGCCCTCCGTGGACTCGCGCAACCGTTACCCTCCGTGGGTTGAAATCTCCAACAACATGGATGTACGATAGCACCACCTATCGGAACCACGACAAAAACATCCGTGTCTCCAATTGCGTTTGAATTCTCCAAACCCTTCCCTTTACATTCTTGCAAGTTGCATGCTTTACTTTCCGCTGCTCATAGACTCTTTACATGCTTTCTTGAATTGTGTTAAGATTGCTTGACTTGTGCTAAGATAGCTAAAATCTGCCAAAGACTAAAATTGGGAAAAGGATAGATTTTTATTTGGTCAAGTAGTCTAATCACCCCCCTCTAGACATACTTTCGATCCTACAGTCTCCCATAAAAACTCCTAGCTTCCTGGTCATGTCGTCATTCCTCTCCACAAATATCATCATTTCCTCCTCATATCCATCGCATGTAGACTTAAGCTCCTCTTCTAGCTCTGTGATCCTAATCATCGCCTTCTTCAAATCTATCATGCTTGCGCACATCTGGTTCTCCTAGCAACGAATGTGATGGTTTAATTCCTGGATGAATGCTGCAATGGACCTGCCCTTCCTGGTGTCGATCATCTCCCATTGCTCATCTCGGCGCCCCCATATCTGGTAGATAGTGTCCTTAAGCTCCTTGTGGTAAACTTCGCCGATGCGTCCTATAGCAATGTGGGATGCCATACACTTGCCTAGACTCCAAGTTGGTGCATCTAAGGAAAACTCTATGGGTTTAGTGACTGGCGTGAACGTCCTTCCTGGAACTTGAACTCGAATCATCCAGCGCTCCTCTTGTGGTAAAGTGGCGGTATAGGTCCCGGTGAAGCTTGGTATTCCAATGTTCAGGTACTTAGTGACTTCCTTCAAGTGTTGTCCAAAAGGTGTGTCATCATCCGGTTGTGCAAACTTGTTCCTCGAGTCTGCCATCCTAAAGAGTAGAAAATGGAGAGGAGTCAGAAATAAGTAGAGAAGAGTGGCCTATGGCTTTTCTTAGTGGTCGTGTCCTACATTCAGCGTGTACTCTAATACCATCTTGTAAGGACCCGACCTCAAACGGTCAAGTCTCTGCGCTTCAGTGTCATCCCTGGATCGGTAATGCTGACACACAGTACTCAAAGGATGCATAACAGAGTGGAAATCACACACTTATTACATCAAATGTCTCAAGAGAGAACTTATTACAATAAATATGGCTTAAGGCCATCTAATACGATAACAGCGGAAGGCTTGGAAGATAGAGTGAGTCCATGAACTCCAACGGCATAGCTGAGTGCATGAAAAACGACCTATCACATCTTACTCCTCATCTGAAAAGTCTGTAACATGATACGTTGCAGCCCGAAAATGGGTCAGCACATGGAATATGCTGGCAATGTAACACATGAGAGTAATGAACAGATAAATGCTATCACTACATGCATATATGGCTGGTGGAGGCTGTATGGTTAATATGTTTTGCGAAAAGCCAATTTCTTCCTACAACAAAGGAATATATTTTATTTAACTATCATGGTAGTTGAACAATATTGAGAAGGTTCCTCCAACTCAATCCCAATTAAAAGTAATTATCAACCCAACAAAATTTATTTAGAGTGATGAGATCCATATGATAATCCAAGAACCAGATACTCAAGATGTCCATAACCGGGGGACCCTGCTAACCATGATTAGTTTATACACTCTGCAGAGGTTTGCGCACTTTTCCCCACAAGACTCGATCTCCTCCATTGAATTTCTCGCACTACAGGGTGTTTGAGAAACGGATGACCGAGACACAATCTTTAAGAAGCATTTGCTCTCTACTCCGGGCGGACCGGTACACCTACAATCCCCTACATCTGCTAGTCCATCTCTTCAAGAGCTCACGCAACTTACTCAACTATGCCAGAGCCCATAATGGCTTGTGGCTGCACATGGAAGTTTCTAGCATGAATAGTCTTATGATCCCTTTGAGCCTGGGTGGCGGACCGTAGGATGATGACACGGGTACTCCGGGATATCCTAGGACAACTCTGGATTCTCCAGGTGTCCACAAGGAATCCACCCAGATGTGTATTAAAGTTGCCACCTTAAGTTGAACCATTAATTAACATCTCACATCTACCATGGATACACTCAAACCCAATCCACGTCTATGAGCATAGCATGGCAATGTAAGCATAACGTTGAAGTAACTCCCAAGGGTTTGATAATAAAACAGGTAATAGGTTCTACCTCATCATCTACTTCGCGGACCCACATGTTAAGAGATCCTCCTCATGCAATGTGTGAAAGTTGAAACTAATGCATAAAAACTGGGTGATAAAGGGGTATGATCAAAGTGTTACTTGCCTTGCTGACTATCTGCAAATCCTAAAGACTCGTAGTAGCATGCTTCGCACTTCTATCGCAAACAAACAATAGCATACTTAAGAAATCAAGCAAGGATGCACGAGTAAATCTCAAATAAGAAGATCTAACCAAAAAGTTCAACTAAAGAACTCCGGTTTGCAAAAAGAATCAAATCAAAAGGAGCAACGAAACTCAAACTGCGAAAGAAACAAGATCCGATTACTAATCTGGACTAAAGTCAAATTTTAAAGTACCAAAATCTTATTCAAGTTGGTTAAACAAAAAGAGGGCTTCGAGACGAAGATCCAGGTGCTTGAATCGCCTGATTCCGATAAACAAGTGAAAAGATAAACTCAAACTAAGATCAGGGCAGAAATCGCGATAAAAAATAATCACGGAAAACCCTGGAAAAAGAAAAACTAACGAACAGGCTAATGAACGAACATTCGCTCTCTGTGACAAACAGATGAACGATGTTCGTTAAAACGAACATACGGACAAATGTCCGCAAAATAAATAAACCGAAGGAAAAACCGATCTAATAGAAAAAAGAGATCTAGGGTTTCAAAAGAAAACCAAACGGTTTTCTCGCGAAAACCGGCGGTGGCAGCGGCTACCTCCGTCGGATCGGGCAGCGAGGCGAGGCGGCGGCAGGACGGCGGTGCGGTGGCGGCGGCACGGCTACGGCGGATTGGGCGTGGGGAGGCAAGGCGACGGCGGTGGCGAGCGGGGTCGGCGGCGGCACGGCGGGAGGCGGGCGGCGGCGCGCGGCGCTGGCGGTGATGAGCGGTGCTAGGGTTTCGGTGGCTGGTGCGACTTGGGCCTCGGGCCTTGGGGGCGCGGCTTATAAAGCCCCTGGCTAGGTGTCCTAGCCGGACATGGCCCAGTAAGTCGGTTCACACTTTTTATTTAAATATTTCGACACGCAGAAAAAACAAAGAAAAGAAATACTAAACGGACTCCAAAAATCCTGAAATAAATTTTCCCCGTCCTCTAAAAATACGTCGGACAAGGTGAACATTTATTTGGGCCTCTAATGCAATTTTGAAAAACACATATTTTTCCTAATCCAAATAAAAGAGCGATAAAACCCCAAATAAAAAATACAAATTGATTTTAATATTTTTCCTCCAACATTTCATTTATTTTGGAGAAGTCATATTATCTCCTCTCATATAATTTTATTATGAAATATTTTCAGGGAGAAAAATAATTAAAACCAAAGTGATCCTTGTTTCAATATTTGAGAAAAGTTCAAATATGAGAATTAGGAAAATCCCCAACTCTCTCCGAGGGTCCTTGAGTTGCTTAGGATTTCGAGGATCGCAAAACGAAATGCAATAAAATATGATATGCATGAATGACCTATGTATAACATTCCAAATTGAAAATTTGGGATGTTACAACCGGCCCATATGGGGGGGCGCACCAGCCCCTTGTTGCTGCTGCGTTTCCCCTCTTGGCCCATAAGGCCCATATCTTTTGTCGGGGGTGCCCGGAACCCCTTCCGGTGACCCGATAAGTACCCGGTACCCCCCGAAACACTTCCGGTGTCTGAATACCATCGTCCTATATATCAATCTTTACCTCTCGACCATTTTGAGACTCCTCGTCATGTACGTGATCTCATCCGGGACTCCGAACAACATCCGGTCACCAAATCACATAAATCATATAATACTATATCGTCATCAAACGTTAAGCGTGCGGACCCTACAGGTTCGAGAACTATGTAAACATGACCGAGACACCTCTCCGGTCAATAACCAATAGCGGAACCTTGATGCCCATATTGGCTCCTACATATTCTACGAAGATCTTTATCGGTCGAACCGTTATGACAACATACATAATTCCCTTTGTCTATCGGTATGTTACTTGCCCGAGATTCGATCATCGGTATCTTCATACCTAGTTCAATCTCGTTGCCAGCAAGTCTCTTTACTCGTTCCGTAATACATCACCTCGTGACTAACTCCTAAGTCGTTCGCTTGCAAGCTTATGATGTGTATTACCAAGAGGGCCCAGAGATACCTCTCTGATACTCGGAGTGACAGATCCTAATTTCGATCTATGGCAACTCAACAAACACCTTCAGAGATACCTGTAGAGCATCTTTATAATCACCCAGTTACATTGTGATGTTTGATATCACACAAGGTATTCCTCCAGTATCCGGGAGTTTCATAATCTCATAGTCGAAGGAAAGTGTATTTGACATGAAGAAAGCAATAGCAATAAACTAAATGATCATTATGCTAAGCTACCGGATGGGTCTTGTACATCACATCATTCTCCTAATGATGTGATCCCATTATCAAATGACAACACATGTCTATGGTTAGGAAACCTTAACCATCTTTGATCAACGAGCTATTCTAATAGAGGCTTACTAGGGACACAATATTTTTTTATGTATTCTCCTACCTCTTGAGCACTGCGTTGCTTTTCCCTTGAAGAGGAAAGGGTGATGCAGCAAAGTAGCGTAAGTATTTCCCTCAGTTTTTCAGAACCAAGGTATCAATCCAGTAGGAGGCTACGTGCGAGTCCCTTGCACCTGCACAAAACAAATAAATTGTCGCAACCAACGCGATAAGGGGTTGTCAATCCCTACACGGTCACTTATGAGACTGAGATCTGATAGATATGATAAGGTAATATTTTTGGTATTTTTATAATAAAGATGCAAAGTAAAATAAAAGCAAAGTAAAAAGCAAAGGAAATAACTAAGTGTTGGAAGATTAATATGATAAAGATAGACCCGGGGGCCATAGGTTTCACTAGTGGCTTCTCTCAAGAGCATAAGTATTTTACGGTGGGTGAACAAATTATTGTTGAGCAATTGACAGAATTGAGCATAGTTATGAGAATATCTAGGTATGATCATCTTTATAGGCATCACGTCCGAAACACGTAGACCGACTCCTGCCTGCATCTACTACTATTACTCCACACATCGACCGCTATCCAGCATGCATCTAGAGTATTAAGTTCATAAGAACGGAGTAACGCCTTAAGCAAGAAGACATGATGTAGAGGGATAAATTCATGCAATATGATAAAAAAACAACTTGTTATCCTCGATGGCAACAATACAATACATGCCTTGCTGCCCCTACTGTCACTGGGAAAGGACACTGCAAGATTGAACCCAAAGCTAAGCACTTCTCCCATTGCAAGAAAGATCAATCTACTAGGCCAAACCAAACTGATAATTCGAAGAGACTTGCAAAGATAACCAATCATACATAAAAGAATTCAGAGAAGATTCAAATATTGTTCATATATAAACTTGATCATAAACCCACAATTCATCGGTCTCAACAAACACACCGCAAAAGAAGATTACATCGAATAGATCTCCACAAGAGAGGGGGAGAACTTTGTATTGAGATCCAAAAAGAGAGAAGAAGCCATCTAGCTAATAACTATGGACCCAAAGGTCTGAGGTAAACTACTCACACTTCATCGGAGAGGCTATGGTGTTGATGTAGAGGCCCTCCGTGATCGATTCCCCCTCCGGCGGAGCTTCGGAACAGACCCCAAGATGGGATCTCGTGGATACAGAAAGTTACGGTGGTGGAATTAGGGTTTTGGCTCCGTCCGTGATCGTTTGGGGGTACGTAGGTATATATAGGAGGAAGGAGTATGTCGGTGGAGCAACATGGGGCCCACGAGGGTGGAGGGCGCGCCTGGGGGGGTGGGTAGGCACGCCCCCCTACCTCGTAGCTTCCCTGTTGGTTGCTTGACGTAGGGTCCAAGTCTCCTGGATCTTGTTCGTTCCAAAAAATCATGTTCCCGAAGGTTTCATTCCGTTTGGACTCTGTTTGATATTCCTTTTTCTTTCGAAACGCTAAAATAGGCAAAAAAAACAACAGTTCTGGGCTGGGCCTCTGGTTAGTAGGTTAGTCCCAAAAATAATATAAAAGTGTGTAATAAAGCCCAATAATGTCCAAAACAGAAAATAATATAGCATGGAGCAATCAAAAATTGTAGATACGTTGGAGACATATCAAGCATCCCCAAGCTTAATTCCTGCTCGTCCTCGAGTAGGTAAATGATAAAAACAGAATTATTGATGTGGAATGCTACTTGGCATATTTTCAATGCAATACTTCTTAATTGTGGCATGAATATTCAGATCCGAAAGATTCAAGATAAAATTTTAATATTGACATAGAAATAATAATACTTCAAGCATACTAACTAAGCAATTATGTCTTCTCAAAATAACATGGCCAAAGAAAGTTCATCGCTACAAAATCATATAATTTAGTCATGCTCCATTTTCGTCACACAAGAATGCTCTCATCATGCACAACCCCGTTGACAAGCCAAGCAATTGTTTCATACTTTAGTAATCTCAAACTTTATAAACATTCACGCAATACATGAGCGTGAGCCATGGATATAGCACTATGGGTGGAATAGAGTATAATGATGGGGGTTATGTGGAGAATACAAAAAAGGAGAAAGCCTCACATCAACGAGGATAATCAATGAGCTATGGAGATGTCCATCAATTGATGTTAATGCAAGGAGTAGGGATTGCCATGCAACGTATGCACTAGAGCTATAAATGTATGAAAGCTCAACAAAATAAACTAGTGGGTGTGCATCCAACTTGCTTGCTCATGAAGACCTAGGGCACTTGAGGAGGCCCATTGTTGGAATATACAAGCCAAGTTCTATAATGAAAAATTCCCACTACTATATGAAAGTGACAAAACAAGAGACTCTCTATCATGAAGATCATGATGCTACTTTGAAGCACAAGTGTGGATAAAAAATATAGTTGCATTGTCCCTTTTCATTTCTCTTTTTTTTTCAGGCCTTCTTTTTTTATTTGGCCTTTCTCTTTTTTTATTGGGACAATGCTCTATTAAATGATGATCATCACACTTCTATTTATTTACAACTCAATGATTACAACTCGATACTAGAACAAGGTATGACTCTATATGAATGCCTCCGGCGGTGTACCAGGATATGCAATGAATCAAGTGTGACATTAATAACCCACAAGTATAGGGGATCGCAACAGTTTTCGAGGGTAGAGTATTCAACCCAAATTTATTGATTCTACACAAGGGGAGCCAAAGAATATTCGCAAGTTTTAGCAGCTGAGTTGTAAATTCAACCACACCTGGAAACTTAATATCTGCAGCAAAGTGTTTAGTAGCAAAATAATGTGATAGTAGTGGTAACGGTAACAAAAGGTAACAGTAGTAAAAGCAATGTTTTTGGTATTTTGTAGTGATGATAGCAATAGCAACAGGAAAGTAAATAAGCGAAGAACAATATTTGGAAAGCTTGTAGGAAATGGATCGGTGATGGAGAATTATGCCAGATGCGGTTCATCATGTAACAGTCAAAACCTAGGGTGACACAAAACTAGCTCTTGTTCGTCAATATAATGTAGGCATGTATTCCGAATATAGTCATACGTGCTTATGGAAAAGAACTTGCATGACATCTTTTGTCCTACCCTCCCGTGGTAGCGGGGTTCTTACGGAAACTAAGGGATATTAAGGCCTCCTTTTAATAGAGAACCGGAACAAAGCATTAACACATAGTGAATACATGAACTCCTCAAAATATGGTCATCACCGGTAAGTATCCCGATTATTGTCACTTCGGGGTTAACGGATAGGTGACTATAGACTTGCAAGATAGGATCAAGAATACTCATATATTGATGAAAACATAATAGGTTCAGATCTGAAATCATGGCACTCGGGCCCTAGTGACAAGCATTAAGCATAGCAAAGTCATAGCAACATCAATCTCAGAACATAGTGGATACTACGGATCAAACCCTAACAAAACTAACTCGATTACATGATAGATCCCATCCAACCCATCACCGTCCAGCAAGCCTACGATGGAATTACTCACGCACGGCGGTGAGCATCATGAAATTGGTGATGGAGGATGGTTGATGATGACGATGACGACGGATTCCCCTCTCCGGAGCCCCGAACGGACTCCAGATTAGCCCTCCGAGAGGTTTTAGGGCTTGGCGGCGGCTCTGTATCGTAAAACATGATTATTTATTTTCTCTGATTTTTTTATCCCCAAAACATAATATATGGAGTTGGAGTCGGAGAGGCAACAGGGGGCCCACGAGGTAGGGGGCGCTCCCCCCACCCTCGTGGACAGGTGGTGGACCCCCTGGCCTTCATCTTTTGCAGGTATTTTTCATATTTTCTGAAAAGTCGCTCCGTGAAGTTTCCGGTCATTCCGAGAACGTTTGTTTTTGCACATAAATAACACCATGGTAATTCTGCTGAAAACAGCGTCAGTCCGGGTTAGTTCCCTTCAAATCATGCAAGTTAGAGTCCAAAACAAGGGCAAAAGTGTTTGGAAAAGTAGATACAACGGAGACATATCAACTCCCCCAAGCTTAAACCTTTGCTTGCCCTGAAGCAATTCAGTTGACAAACTAAAAGTGATAAAGAAAAACTTTTACAAACTCTGTTTGCCCTTGTTGTTGTAAATATGTAAAGTCAGCATTCAAGTTTTCAGCAAAGATTATAACTAACCACATTTTCAATAACGCATAGGTCTTAAGTTTACTCATATCAATAGCATAATCAACTAGTGAGCCATAATAATAAATCTCGGATGACAACACTTTCTCAAAAAAATCATAATATGATATAACAAGGTGGTATCTCGCTAGCCCTTTCTGAGACCGCAAAACATAAATGCAGAACACCTTTAAAGACCAAGGACTGACTAGACATTGTAATTCATGGTAAAAGAGATCCAGTCAAGTCATACTCAATGTAAACTAACAGTAATGAATGCAAACGACAGTAGTGCTCTCCAACTGGTGCTTTTTAATAAGAGGATGATGACTCAGTATAAAAGTAAATAGATAGGCCCTTCGTAGAGGGAAGCAGGGATTTGTAGAGGTGTGAGAGCTCGGTTTTGAAACAGAGGTGAATAATATTTTGAGCGGTATACTTTCATTGTCAACATAACAACCAAGAGATGGCGATATCTTCCATGCTACATACATTATAGGCGGTTCCCAAACAGAATGGTAAAGTTTATACCCCCCTTCCACCAACAAGCATCAATCCATGGCTTGCTCAAAACAATGAGTGCCTCCAACTAACAAGAGTCCCGGGGGGAGTTTTGTTTGCAATTATTTTGATTTAGTTTGCATAAAGCATAGGACTGGGCATCCTGGTGACCAGCCATTTATCTTGTGAGTGAGGAGCGGAGTCCACTCCTCTTGAGAATAACCCGCCTAACATGGAAGATACAGACAGCCCTAGTTGATACATGAGCTATTCGAGCATACAAAATAGGATATTTATTTGAAGGTTTAGAGTTTGGCACATACAAATTTACTTGGAACGGCAGGTAGATACCGTATATAGGTAGGTATAGTGGACTCATGTGGAATAACTTTGGGGTTTAAGGGATTGGATGCACAAGCAGTATTCCCGCTTAGTACAGGTGAAGGCTAGCAAAAGACTGGGAAGCGACCAGCTAGAGAGCGACAATAGTCATGAACATGCATTAAAATTAATCAACACCGAATGCAAGCATGAGTAGGATATAATCCACCATGAACATAAATATCATGAAGGCTATGTTGTTTCAACTACATGCATGAACATGTGCCAAGTCAAGTCACTTAAATCATTCAGAGGAGGATACCACCCTATCATACCACATCATAACTATCTCAATGGCATGTTGGCACGCAAGGTAAACCATTTTAACTCATAGCTAATCAAGCACGACACAAGAAACTATGATCTCTAATTGTCATTGCAAACATGTTTATTCATAATAGGCTGAATCAGGAATGATGAACTAATCATATTTACAAAAACAAAAGAGGTCGAGTCCATACTAGCTTTTCTTATCTCAGCCAATCCATCATATATCATCATAATTGCATTTCACTTGCACGACCGAACGATGTGAATAATAATAATAGTGCACGTGCATTGGACTAAGATGGAATCTGCAGGCATTCAATAAACAGGAGAAGACAAGGCAATATGGGCTCTTTTGTCAGATAAACAATAATACATATAAGAGCCACTTCAACAATTTAATTATGGTCTTCTCCTATCGACCCCCAAAGAAAAGAAAAGAAATAAAACTATTTACACGGGAAAGCTTCCAACAAGCAAAAGAAGAACATGAAATATTTTTGGGTTTTCTTTTTAACTACTACTACAAGCATGGAAAGTAAACTAATTAAAACCACAACTAATTTTTTTGGTTTTTCTTAAGGTTTATTAAACACGCAAGAAGAAAGAATAAAGAGGAAATTAAACTAGCATGGATGATACAATGAAAAAGTATGAGCACCGACATCTAGCAATGAGTGTGTGAACATAAATGTAATGTCGGTGGGAAATACGTACTCCCCCAAGCTTAGGCTTTTGGCCTAAGTTGGTCTATGGCCACGACTAGCCTGGCGGATATCCATAATAATAGTTGGGGTCGTACTGAGAAGAAGAAGAGGAAGACTCCGATTGCCACTGGCTGACAATCATCTCCTGATCCCACTGGTAATTAGACTGTCGTGAAGGATCAACTTGTGGTTCCGGCTCTGGCTCCATAGCTGGTGCAGGGTTCCGGTAGGCGTGAATAGCCCTCAATGGAACAAGGTACTGGCCTACAGATAAATCAAACAAAGAAGGAGCAGGCAGGGTAATAGTGTCAGGATGATGTTTATTAAAGAACAATTGATATTTAAGCTCTCCTTCCCTATTATTAACAATAAAATCATGTGCCATGATACTTTTATAATCTAGATAAACATGAGGCAGCCCTTTTTCTTCCTTCTCATAATGCCTAATAGGTATGTTAAAATGTGTAGCTAGGCGTGAAGCATAGATGCCTCCAAAGATGGGGCCCTTTGGCAATAATGCCGCCCATACTAACAGAGTTATCACCATATAAACCGTGGAGCAAAATAATAATATCAGGGATACTAAGGTTTCCACAGTTTCCGCGACCAATTAAGCAACGACTAGCAAATAATGCAAAATAACGTAAAACAGGAAAATGCATGCTAGTGATTCGTGCATCGGAAACCTTCCTTGTTTCCCCTACAGTGATAGTATCAATAAACCCCTCCACATCATCGCGATGTGGTTCTTCTGTCTTGCCCTCAAAAGGGACTAAACAAACTCGACAAAAATCATAAAGTGACATCTCCTTATGCTCATCATATAAATAAAACTCCACCGTACGTGGTGAGCTCCTAGAATGGAAATGAAAGTTTTGCACAAAGATATTTGTGAGTAAGAGATACTGATCGCATTGGTCATGGAGGAAAGCGGTAAGGCCTGCATTCTTAGCCAATTCATGAAAATCTTCATAAATCCTGGCTGCTCTCAAGAAATCCTCGGAAGGCCATTCACACGCCCGAACCTCTGTGGTGCACGTCAGATTATACTTAGGCTTCGGTGCCTTTTCCTTCGAGCTTTGGCTCGATGAGCTCCTCAAAAGTCTCCTCATCATTTTCTGAAAAATTCTGAAATTTTTAGTAACTTCAAAATAAAAGTAAACCAAACTCAATAATATTGATAGCAACTACTCCTACAAGTGCCTAGAGCCTATATCATGCATCAAAACTACTTTTGACCATATAAATTTGACATGCAAGCTCAAGAACAGGGTCACCTAAGCAGCAAAATTTGCAATGAATAAAGTACTAGAACAAAAACTAATTGGACCAATGGAGGAGTCACATACCAAGGAACAATCTCCCCAAGCAGTTTTGTGAGAGGTGCTTTGAGCAAGGACATCGAAAATGGCAGCAAAGCGAGCAAGAACTCGTGCTTGAGCTGGATATTCATGTTTGGGGGAGGAAGAAGGAGTGTATGGTTGAAAGGATAAATGGAGGAGGGCCTCCGTGGGACCACGAGGCAGGGGGCGCGCCCAGGGGGGTAGGGCGTGCCCTCCACCCTCGTGGGCAGGTGGTTGACCCCCCCCCTCATGTGTTCTCACTGCCAAATATTCACAAATATTCTAGAAAAAATCATATTTAAATTTCAGGGCATTTGGAGAACTTTTATTTTCGAGGTATTTTTATATTGCACGGATAATCAGATAATAGACATAAAAATATTTATTTTTCTTTTATTTAATATAAATAATAGAAAGTAAAAGTGGGGTACAGAAGGTTATGCCTTCTAGTTTCATCCATCTCATGATCATTAAAAGGAATCCACTAACAAGGTCGATCAAGTCTTGTTAACGAACTCATTCCGAATAACATGGAACCGGAGAAATTTCGAATAACACTATGTTACCTCAACGGGGATATGCACATCCCCAATAATAAGAATATCATATTTCTTCTTGACAGTAGGAAGAGGAAATTCAAAACCACCAAATATAATCGATGGAATTTTTCCAATAGAGTTGATGCTATGAACTTGAGGTTGTTTCCTCGGAAAATGCACCGTATGCTCGTTACCATTAACATGAAAAGTGACATTGCCTTTAGTGCAATCAATAACAGCCCCTGCAGTACTCAAAAAGGGTCTTCCAAGAATAATAGACATACTATCGTCCTCGGGAATATCAAGAACAACAAAGTCCGTTCAAATTGTAACATTTGCAACTACAACAGGCACGTCCTCACAAATACCGATAGGTATAGTAGTTGATTTATCAGCCATTTGCAAAGATATTTCAGTAGGTGTCAACTTATTCAAATCAAGTCTATGATAAAGAGAGAGGCATAACACTAACACCGGCTCCAAGATCACATAAAGCAGTTTTAACATAATTTCTTTTAATGGAGCATGGTATAGTTGGTACACCGGGATCTCCAAGTTTCTTTGGTATTCCACCCTTAAAAGTATAATTAGCAAGCATGGTGGAAATTTCAGCTTCCGATATCTTTCTTTTATTTGTAATAATATCTTTCATGTACTTAGCTGTCACATCCCTGTTTTGAGTCATGCATTAGGATTGATTGAACATGTGCATCATGTTTAAATTCCCAGAAAACTGAAATGGGGATGAGAGAACCCCCAGCACCCCCCTGGAACAAGTAGGGTTTACTAAAAACTTTTTCAATGAACCTGAAATGCCCTTCTAAAAAGCCCACCCTTTTTGTTTTGGGTTAAAACCTTTGACAAAAATGGTGCACATTTTTCTAGGACATCTTAAGGTCATTGGATTAATTCTTATAGTATTTGCATTTGGGCATTTAAATGCTATAAAATATTTTAAATGCTCAAATAATCATAAACTAAAATGTTTGCTGTTGGATATATTCTAAGAAGTAGCCATGATTAATTTTATGATTTTTGGAAATGCCCTGGCATTTTTAATAAAGCCCTGAAGTTACAGAAATAATAGAATAAATAAAAAACAGAAAAAGAGAGAGAAAGAAACTAACCTGGCAAGTCACCAGCCGTCCCACCTGGCGGCCCAGCACTGTGTTGGCCCGCGCTAGCCAGCTGCTTCTTCCCCGCCAGGCAGGCAGGGAGGTGACGACGGCGTGCCTGAGCTCGCCACGGCGCCACCTGCTTGCCGCCCGCACCCCTGGACGTTTGGACGACCTCCACGTCGTCGCCCCGACCCCCTGGACCCCTCCATTCGTCCCCAACGCCTCTCCCTCGCCGTTCGTCGTCACCTGCCGCCGCACCATCGTCATAGCCGCGCGCTCCGTCGTCCTCGTGCCGCGCCATCGTGTCCACGAGCTCCGCCATCGTCGACTACATCGAGCAGGCTGAGCCCCGAGCGCTCGCCCGCTCCGGAATCGCCCTGACCCCGTCTTCCCAAACTCCGGCCACCGGAGATCCCCTTCGCCGTCCCCGCCGCATCATCTCGTCCCCGACCTCGCCGACTGCCTCGACGTGACCCCTGTGAGCTCATCCACCTCCCCATCCTCTCCATTTAACTTCTCGAGCACCGCAGCGACCGCACCAAGCTCGGCCGCACCCACTGCCGCCACCGCACGTCGCCATCGTGGCCACAACCACGTTGGGTCGCAACCGAGCATGTCATCGTCTTCAACACACTCGCAGGAGCCCGTAGCACCCCCGCACGCCCCTCGCCGTGCCTGCTAGCGACTAGTTCGACCTCGCCCGAACTCCGGCAGTCGTAATGCTCGTCGCCGCCGGTGTTTCCGGCCACCCCAGCTCCACCCACTGCCACCACTCGACACGGCTCACTCCCTGCATCACGTAGATGGTCTCCGCCGTCGTTTTGGTCGCCGGAGTGCAAAACCCACGCTGCTCCGCCACGTCTGGCCTCGCCGGCGGCTAAACGCCGGCGAGTTTGACCCTGTTTGACCCTGTGTGGGCCCAGGTTGACCTCCCCTGAGTCTCTGACACGTGGGACCGCCCAGCTAATTAACTTAGATTAGCACTAATCAAAAATTAGTTAGTTAATTAACTACTGACACGCGGGTCCCACTGGTCAGGTTTGACTTGGACCGGCCCGTTGACCCTTGACGTCACTCTGACGCAATGCTGACGCAGTAAATCCATTTCTGGATTTATTCTTCAATAGGAAATTCCAGAAAATAGCCAAAACTTCTAAAAATCATAGAAAATCAACCATAGCTCCAAATCAAACAATTTATATATGAAAAATGATCAGAAAAATTCAATCTATCCATCTGTAGTGGTTTCATGCATGACAAAACAAGATAACTTTGCTGTTTAAGAAAAATAAGATAATGCACTAATAAGGC
This sequence comes from Triticum urartu, assembly GCF_056163025.1. Classification (NCBI taxonomy): domain Eukaryota; kingdom Viridiplantae; phylum Streptophyta; class Magnoliopsida; order Poales; family Poaceae; genus Triticum; species Triticum urartu. The sequence goes on along the minus strand of NC_141876.1, from coordinate 587,056,725 downwards.
TATGTTAAATGAACTAACATTTGAATCTTTGATTTAAATGAGTTCATTCCTTTCTATTTTAGCTTGCATTAGGCCAAGACACATTTATTTTGCCATGTCATAGCATGCATCATATTGTTGCATATTGTCATGTGTTGATTATGTTCGGTGTGTCTTTCGTGGTAGGTTCTGCCTCCGAGCATAACCCCGAGTATCCGTCTGAAGGGCGGTACCCTAGTACCACTACATCAGGCAAGCAACCCATTGATCATTCCGATACAAACCCATGTTCTCGCTTCTGCTCTTGTTATTGCATTAAGACAACGCGATTCAAACTGCTATGTGCTACGGTAGTTGAACCCTTATCCTCTGCATGACCTGTCATTGCCACAGTAACTAGATGAAACCCACTAGCATGTGTAGGAGTTGATTGAGCCATGTATGTGATTCCTACCTTGCTATGCCTGCTATGCTTAGAGTTGTGTCAGGTCTGGTTCATCTGGGTGATGGGCTAGAGTGAAATGATTATGTCGGTAATGTGAGGGATGTGTTGAACATGTTTTGGTAAAGGTATCGATGAGAGGCCATGTAGGAGTACATGGTGGGTTGTTTCATTGAGTCCGTCCATAAGAACTGAGATCTGTATGCATGATTTAAGATTCAGCTACTACCACACATTGGGCCCTGAAATATGACCCCGCTCGACTTACTAACCCCTCTCGCCCTCTGTCCAGGAGTTGCAACTAGTTTCTGGTGTTGTAGGTTATGTGTTGGCGGCTGTGCGTAGCGCTGACCCTAGGGGTGGGCTATGATGCGGTAGATACACCGTGGCCGGTTATGCCGGGCGCCCGTTTGGCATCTCGGGACCCTGTACACATCGTTTGGGGCCGTTGAGGACACCCCAGCCGGATTTCCTTGCGGATGGAACCTGAATAGGCGATAAACCTGGACTAGAGACTTGTGCGGTTAGTTAGGTCGTGGTCTACACCCACGTCGGTTTTCGCTTGAAGTCTGCCGAGCACATGTCGTGTGCAGACGCTAAGTGGTGGAAACATGTGTGATGAAGTACACCCCTACAGGGTATAAAACTATTCGAATAGCCGCGTCCGCGGTAAAGGACTACTTGGTTGCCTATACAGTTCATAGACAAGTTAATGGATACTACTAAAAGACTCAAGATAAGTGTGAGTACCGAGGCTGGCCCTCTCGTAGGATGACGAGGGAGGATGCCCGGTGGAGTATTGTGTTGGTGAGTAGTGGACTCGTGTGCGAAAACTATTTTACTAGTGGAGTCTCGTAGGATAGCTTAGCCAAGAGTCAAAGTTGGCTTGCTGCAATAACTCCACCACCTTCTTGAGAATGAGCATGTATAGTAGGTTCTGATGTAAGACTTGCTGAGTACCTTTGTACTCATGTTTGCTTAATTATTATTTTGCGATGACAACACCGCCCCCTCCGATGGGTTCTACGTAGACCCTGATGTCGACGATTGACTAGCCACCCAGGTGGTGATCCTGGCCATGGAGGGCCCTATGTAGATAGACAGGCTTCGAGAAGCCTTCTTTCTTTCTAGTGTCTGTACTCAGACTAGTTGCTTCCGCATGTGCTTGTATGATTGTATGACATGAGTGTCGGGTCGTGTGACCCCTACCTGTATGAATATGTTATGTATGGCTCCTCGGAGCCTTTTTAAATAAAGTACTTGAGTTGTAGAGTTTTGTTGTGATGCCATGCTGTATGTACTCATATCGGGCATATTGTGTGTATGATTGAAATGCTTGGTATGAGTGGGATCCGACAATCTAGTTGTTTATCCTTGGCAGCCTTTCTTGTGGGGAAATGTAGTCTAGTGTTCCTCGAGCCATAGTAGTCCGCTACAGCTCGGTTCACCGGAGTCCTGCTAGCCCAGCACTACTGCTCAGGACACATGACTGGTCGGCTTGTGTTTCACTTCGTTCCTATGTCTGCCCCTTCGGGGAAATGCCACGCGATGACATCCGGAGTCCTGCCTAGCCTGCTACAGCCTGGGTTCCCCGGAGTCCTGTTAGCCCAGTGCTACAGCCCGGATTCACTCGCTGATGACCGACATGCTCGATGTGATTCATGTATGCCTATCTCCATAGGTCTGCGCCGCTTTGGGTTCACGACTAGCCATGTCGGCCCGGGTTCTCTGTCATATGGATGCTAGCGACACTATCATATATGTGAGCCAAAAGGCGCAAACGGTCCCGGGCCATGGTAAGGCGACACCCATGGGGATACTGTGCGTGAGGCCGCAATGTGATATGAGGTGTTACCGGCTAGATCAATGTGACTTGGAATCGGGGTCCTGACAGCGTTGGCATCAAAGCCGGACTGCCTGTAGGTTCGTTGAGCCAAACTGGTCGATGTCGAGTCTAGAAATGCTTTAGTTATATGTAGGGGAATTGATTGTGGGAGGGAACATAAGGCTCTTTTAATCCTTTACCTTATGCCCTCTGATCTGAGTCATTCTCTTCTCATTGAACGTGGGTTAAGGACTAGGCTCTCTTCTTCTGTCAGGTTCACGTGTTACTAATCTGTAGTAGCTTATAGGATTGTTGTTACAAGCCTCAGTACAGTTTCTACTACTTTTAGTATGTTGCCAGTTGAATCAGAACCCTGATATGATGTTGTTGAGTGGTATTGCAAACTGTTGTGGATGTCTCAAATCTTTTTCTGAGCATTTACAGCTGTTATGCTGTCAAATTTTCACTAGGAATTCTAATGTCTTTGCATTGTGGTTGTGCTTTCAGATGGCCACTCATGCTCAAAACCAAGTGGTTCGCCTAATCCGGTGCCTCGATGTGCCCGGTCATACTGCTATGTTAGTCCGGGTAATGATCGAGACGGGTTACCGTTGGTATCCAGAATACACTGTCGAAGAGCAATTCCGAGACTTTAATCAAAGCCAATATTTCTGCACCGTCAGAATATTTCCTTCTTATCCTGGATCTACCAAGCCCCTCCACTGTTCCTATGGACTCGGGGTTACTGTTGAGATGGCTGTGCAGGATGCTGCCTATTCCATGATGACCATCATGCGAGTCCGGACTGGCCTACTTCGGAACACCGACTTCCGTTATATGCCAGCCTCACTCCCGGGAGCGCAAGGGTATCTCCAGCCTATCTATGCTGACCCCACTCAGGAGGACTTACTAACTCGTACCACTGCCGAGATGCTCAAGGATAAGGACCGAGAGAATCGGGCCTTGAGACTGGGGCTTTTCAACACCCGTGCTGATCATTGGGCCGCTTTGACTCGGTTTGCACCGGCTGTGCAAGCTGGATGTATGCATACGAGGGATCTGTATCCTGTGAGATCTGCTCTGCCAGTCATGGTGGATTGGCGTGATGTGGGAGGCATCACCCCACCCCGTGGTCCCCGTAGGCCACCGTTTGTTGGTCCAAGACCTCATCCTAGCCCCTTTGGTCCACAAGCTCCTTAGGACCGTCTGTTCCCGAATGATCACGTTGCACTTCCAGGCTATGGAGGTGACTTCTATGAGGACTACTACGGAGCTATCTGAGTTAGTAGTAGTATCACTAGTATTGTAATAGTTGTATCTCCATTGTCCTACGTGACTTGTGGAATATGACTTTGTGTGTAATCAATTTCGGAGGTGTAGACAAATAATGTATAGGAGCTTGGAATGCCTCCGATGAGATGTAACGTCTTTCATCATAGTTGTACTATAGCCTGGGCTTGTACTAAACTATGTATGGTGTGTATGACCGTTGGTATATATATGGCAGTTTTATATTACCATGACATACGGATGAACATCTCTGCATTCTGGGTTTTCCATTACATTCTGCACTTCCTTGCTAAGTTTGTGCCATCCTTATCTAAACCGTTGTCTTGTTTTCTCCTAGGATGGTCAACACCCGCAGCAACCCTGCTGCCCTAGAGCAGGGGGAAGCCAGTGCAGCTAGGGGTGAAAATCTGCCTCACCCGCCTTCTCCGGCCGAAGTGATGCTGGAGGCGGAAAGAAACAAGCGTGAGACTAACCGCTTGCTGGAGCGGATTGATTAGAACACTGCACGCCATCAGTGAAATGACTTGGTGTCAATCAATGACTTTATCAAGCTATACCCACCAAAGTTTAACCATTCCGTCGAGCCCCTCGACGCGGATGACTGGCTTCGCAGCATCACCCACGAGCTACGTTCTGCCAATGTAGCCGAAGCTGATAATGTTACTTATGCTGCCTATCACCTCGAAGGCCCTGCTAGCCTTTGGTGGGAAAATTTTGAAGCTATGCGCCCGGTCGGACAAATCACTACTTAGGCTGAATTCAGTGAGGCTTTCCGTGAGCATCACATCCCGGAAGGTCTCATAGATCGCAAGAGGGAAGAGTTCTGCAATTTCACCCAAGGAAGACTGACTGTGGATGCATATAGTCATGAATTTGGGAATCTGGCACGTTATGCTCCTGAAGAAGTATCTACCGACGCTAAGAAGAAGGCAAGGTTCTGCAAGGGACTTAGCGCTGAGCTTCGCCGCGATCTTCGTCTGCACGAGTGCGCCTCAGTGCTGAGACAGGCTAGTCTGATTATGACGCTTCACGCAAGCACTCCCATGATTTTGGCTCTTCATCCGGCTCTGGATCTCAGAAGCATCGGGTGTGGATTCCAAGCACGGCACTGCCACCTAGGTTCATTCCGAGGCCATCCTTTGAGGCTCCTCGTCCCAACCAGCAGTTTGCACCGTCCAAGCCCTATGGTGGCCCCGCTGCTAATGCTGCTCCACGCCCCAATGTTGTGACATTTTTCAAGTGTGGAGAGCCGGGTCATTATAGCCGAGAGTGTCCTCAGAACAACAACCCCAATCAGTCTGGAAAGTCCGTTGGTCGTGGTAAGCTAGCGGGAAAGACAATCTACGCCAAGTCGGTCACCACTGCACGTGGCCATGTCAACTATGTTTCAGCCGAGGAGGCTCATGAGGATCCTAACGTCGTCCTTGGTACGCTCCTTGTTAATTGCCATCCGGCATCTGTTCTTTTCAATACTGGAGCATCTCATTCATTCATATCCGAGAACTATGCTCGATTGCATAACACAACATTCTGTGACATGCCCGCTACCATGGAAATTCAAACCCCTGGCTCTAGATGGAAAACTTCTAGAGTAAGCCATGGGAACGAAATTCTTGTTGATAGACTTGTCTTCCTTGCATCCTTAATATCTCTCAAGTCCTCGGACATAAACATCATCTTGGGTATGGACTGGATGTCAGCTCATTATGCTAAGATTGATTGTGCCACTAGAACCGTTCAACTTACTCACCCATCGGGCAAGACAGTCAATGTCTTAACTGGAGTGGCCAAGCGCCAGCTTTACTCCCTAAATGCCAAACCCCTTCCAGACCTTGAGGATGTTCCGGTAGTCCGAGACTTTCTGGATGTCTTTCCAGAAGAACTGCCAGGTGTTCCACCTGACAGGGATGTCGAGTTTGTGATAGACCTTGTTCCAGGAACCGTTCCAATTTCTAGAAGACCCTATAAGATGGCACCCTTAGAACTAGCCAAGCTTAAGAACCAACTCGATGAGTCCTTGAAAAAGGGTTTCATCCGTCCTAGTTCCTCTCCTTGGGCTTGCCCCGTCCTCTTCATCAAGAAGAAGGATGGAACGGATCGGATGGTTGTAGATTACCGACCTGTCAACTTGGTCACCATCAAGAACAAGTATCCGCTTCCCAGGATCAACGATCTGTATGAACAGCTCACTGGATCCTCAGTCTTTTCCAAGATGGATTTGAGGTTGGGCTACCATCAAATCAAAATCAGAAACGGGGACATTCCCAAAACGGCCTTTGTTACTCGTTATGGCCAATACGAGTACACCGTTATGTCCTTCGGTTTAACCAATGCCCCAGCCACCTTCTCTCGGTTAATGAACTCGGTCTTCATGGAGTATTTGGATAAATTCGTCGTAGTATACCTCGACGACATACTCATCTACTCCAAGAATGAAGAGGAACATGCCGAACATCTAAGGCTGGTATTGACGAAACTTCGAGAGCATCGCCTTTATGCCAAATTCTCCAAGTGTGAATTTTGGTTGCCAGAAGTGACCTATCTAGGCCATGTAATCTCTGGTAAGGGTACTGCTGTCAATCCCGAGCGAGTTCAAGCCGTCCTTGATTGGACTCCACCTGAGACGGTCAAGCAAGTTCAGAGCTTCCTTGGCTTAGTGAGCTATTGCCGCCGCTTCGTCGAGAATTTCTCCAAGGTTGCTAAACCTCTAACTGAACTCCTCAAGAAAGATAAAAGTTCGAGTGAACTCCACAGTGCGAGTTTAGCTTTCAGGAACTGAAAAGACGCCTGACATCTGCTCCCGTACTGGTACCACTAGATTTCTCCAAGGAATTTATTATCTATTGCAACGCCTCGCGACAAGGACTAGGTTGCATACTCATGCAAGATCGTCAGGTAATTGCCTATGCTTCACGGCAATTACACCCACATGAGGAAAACTATCCCACACATAATCTAGAGCTTGCAGCTGTAGTCCATGCACTCAAAACTTGGCGACATTACCTCCTCGGTAATCGTTGCGAGATCTTCACTGATCACCAAAGTTTGAAATATATCTTAACCCAACCGGATTTGAATCTCAGGCAAAGACGTTGGGTCGAGTTGATCTCGGATTACGACTTATGAATAACTTACACCTCGGGCAAAGCCAATGTCATGGCTGATGCACTAAGTCGTAAGTCCTTTTGCAACAACCTGATGTTACAACAAAGTCAACCACTTCTCCATGAGGAATTTCGCAAGCTTAATCTTCACATTGTTCCTCGAGGATTTCTATCCACCCTGGTGGCGAAGCCTAACCTTACGGATCAAATTATAATGGCCCAGAAACATGATAAAGGCCTATCCCGGATTAAGGGAAAACATCGCTAGCGGAGCTGCTAAATGTTTTTCCATGGATGAGCGAGGTGTTGTCTTCTTCGAGAACCGCTTGGTGGTTCCCAAGAAACAACATCTACACCAGTTGATTCTTAAGGAAGCTCATGAATCCCCTCTCACCATTCATCCCGGTAGTACTAAAATGTATCAAGACCTATGCCAGAGGTTTTGGTGGACTAGGATGATGAGAGAAATTGCTCAATACATTGCTAGCTGCGACGTCTGTCGTCGTGTTAAAGCAGAGCATCAACGGCCTGCTGGCACCCTTCAACCTCTGGCTATTCCTGAGTGGAAATGGGATAAAATCAGTATGGATTTCATTGTTGGGTTTCCCAGGACCAAGAGAGGGAATAATGCCATCTTCGTCGTGATCGACCGTCTGTCCAAAGTAGCCCATTTCCTACCTGTTCGTGAGAGTATCACCGCTAGCCAGCTAGCTGACTTATACATCTTCCGAATAGTGTCTCTTCATGGTGTTCCATTGGAAATTAACTCAGACCGTGGGAGTCTCTTCACCTCTCGATTTTGGGAAAGTTTCCAAAATGCTATGGGAACTCGTCTCTCTTTTAGCACCGCCTTCCATCCTCAATCAAGTGGTCAAGTAGAGCGAGTCAATCAAATTTTGGAAGATATGCTCCGAGCTTCTGTCATCTCATTCAGAATGGGTTTGGAGAAATGCCTTCCATTCGCGGAGTTTGCTTATAACAATAGTTATCAAGCTAGCTTGGGCAAAGCTCCTTTCGAAGTTCTCTATGGACGAAAATGTCGAACGCCTCTTAACTGGTCAGAAACCGGGGAAAGACAACTCTTTGGTCCGGATATGATTCAGGAAGCAGAGGAGCAGGTTCGCGTTATTCATGAGAAATTGAAAACAGCCCAATCTCGTCAAAAGAGCCAATGATCGTAAACATAAGCTCATGACTTATGAAGTCGGCGAGAAGGCTTACCTTCGGGTTACTCCGTTAAAGGGAACCCATCATTTCGGTATCAAAGGCAAATTGGCTCCTCGTTACATTGGACCTTTTCGCATTCTTGCCAAACAAGGAGAAGTTGCGTACCAATTGGAACGACCTTCGCATCTTTCCAGAGTTCATGATGTCTTCCACGTTTCTCAACTCAGGCGTTGCTTCGCGGATCCTATCCATGGAGTGGACCACGAAACGCTTGATCTACAAGATAACCTCTCATATCGGGAATATCCCGTTCGTATCCTTGATCAAGCCGAGCGTACCACTCGACGCCATAATATCAAGTTCATCAAGGTTCAATGGTCACACCATTCTGAAAAGGAAGCCACTTGGGAAAGGGAGGATCGACTTCGACTCGAGTACCCCACCTTCTTCCCGGAGGATCCTAAATCTCGGGACGAGATTCTTTTGAGTGGGGGTGAGTTGTCACATCCCTGTTTTGAGTCATGCATTAGGATTGGTTGAACATGTGCATCATGTTTAAATTCCCAAAAAACTGAAATGGGGATGACAGAACCCCCAGCACCCCCCCTGGAACAACTAGGGTTTACTAAAAACTTTTTCAATGAACCTGAAATGCCCTTCTAAAAAGCCCACCCTTTTTGTTTTGGGTTAAAACCTTTGACAAAAATGGTGCACATTTTTCTAGGACATCTTAAGGTCATTGGATTAATTCTTATAGTATTTGCATTTGGGAATTTAAATGCTATAAAATATTTTAAATGCTCAAATAATCATAAACTAAAATGTTTGCTGTTGGATATATTCTAAGCAGTAGCCATGATTAATTTTATGATTTTTGGAAATGCCCTGGCATTTTTAATAAAGCCCTGAAGTTACAGAGATAATAGAATAAATAAAAAAACTGAAAAAGAGAGGAAAGAAACTAACCTGGCAAGTCACCAGCCGGCCTACCTGGCGACCCAGCACTGTGCTGGCCCGCGCCAGCCAACTGCTTCTTCGCCGCCAGGCAGGCACGGAGGTGACGCCGGCGTGCCTGAGCTCGCCACGGCGCCACCTGCTTGCCGCCCGTGCCCCTGGACGTCTGGACGACCTCCACGTCGTCGCCCCGACCCCCTGGACCCCTCCATTCGTCCCCAACGCCTCTCCCTCGCCGTTCGTCGTCACCTGCTGCCGCACCATCGTCATAGCCGCGCGCTCCGTCGTCCTCGCGCCGCGCCATCGTGTCCACGAGCTCCGCCATCGTCGACTACATAGAGCAGGCTGAGCCCCGAGCGCTCGCCCGCTCCGGAATCGCCCTGACCCCGTCTTCCCAAACTCCGGCCACCGGAGATCCCCTTCGCCGTCCCCGCCGCATCAGCTCGTCCCCGACCTCGCCGACTGCCTCGACGTGACCCCTGTGAGCTCATCCACCTCCCCATCCTCTCCATTTAACTTCTCGAGCACCGCAGCGACCGCACCAAGCTCGGCCGCACCCACTGCCGCCACCGCACGTCGCCATCGTGGCCACAACCACGTTGGGTCGCAACCGAGCATGTCATCGTCTTCAACACACTCGCAGGAGCCCGTAGCACCCCCGCACGCCCCTCGCCGTGCCTGCTAGCGACTAGTTCGACCTCGCCCGAACTCCGGCAGTCGTAATGCTCGTCGCCGCCGGTGTTTCCGGCCACCCCAGCTCCACCCACTGCCACCACTCGACACGGCTCACTGCCCGCATCACGTAGATGGTCTCCGCCGTCGTTTTGGTCGCCGGAGTGCAAAACCCACGCTGCTCCGCCACGTCTGGCCTCGCCAGCGGCTAAACGCCGGCGAGTTTGACCCTGTTTGACCCTGTGTGGGCCCAGGTTGACCTCCCCTGAGTCTCTGACACGTGGGACCGCCCAGCTAATTAACTTAGATTAGCACTAATCAAAAATTAGTTAGTTAATTAACTACTGACACGCGGGTCCCATTGGTCAGGTTTGACCTGGACCGGCCCGTTGACCCTTGACGTCACTCTGACGCAATGCTGACGCAGTAAATCCATTTCTGGATTTATTCTTCAATAGGAAATTCCAGAAAATAGCCAAAACTTCTAAAAATCATAGAAAATCAACCATAGCTCCAAATCAAACAATTTATATATGAAAAATGATCAGAAAAATTCAATCTATCCATCTGTAGTGGTTTCATGCATGACAAAACAAGATAACCTTGCTGTTTAAGAAAAATAAGATAATGCACTAATAAGGCTATGTTAAATGAACTAACATTTGAATCTTTGATTTAAATGAGTTCATTCCTTTCTGTTTTAGCTTGCATTAGGCCAAGACACATTCATTTTGCCATGTCATAGCATGCATCATATTGTTGCATATTGTCATGTGTTGATTATGTTCGGTGTGTCTTTCGTGGTAGGTTCTGCCTCCGAGCATAACCCCGAGTATCCGTCTGAAGGGCGGTACCCTACTACCACTACATCAGGCAAGCAACCCATTGATCATTCCGATACAAACCCATGTTCTCGCTTCTGCTCTTGTTATTGCATTAAGACAACGCGATTCAAACTGCTATGTGCTACGGTAGTTGGACCCTTATCCTCTGCATGACCTGTCATTGCCACAGTAACTAGATGAAACCCACTAGCATGTGTAGGAGTTGATTGAGCCATGTATGTGATTCCTACCTTGCTATGCCTGCTATGCTTAGAGTTGTGTCAGGTCTGGTTCATCTGGGTGATGGGCTAGAGTGAAATGATTATGTCGGTAATGTGAGGGATGTGTTGAACATGTTTTGGTAAAGGTATCGATGAGAGGCCATGTAGGAGTACATGGTGGGTTGTTTCATTGAGGCCGTCCATAAGAACTGAGATCTGTATGCATGATTTAAGATTCAGCTACTACCACACATTGGGCCCTGAAATATGACCCCGCTCGACTTACTAACCCCTCTCGCCCTCTGTCCAGGAGTTGCAACTAGTTTCTGGTGTTGTAGGTTATGTGTTGGCGGCCGTGCGTAGCGCTGACCCTAGGGGTGGGCTATGATGCGGTAGATACACCGTGGCCGGTTATGCCGGGCGCCCGTTTGGCATCTCGGGACCCTGTACACATCGTTTGGGGCCGTTGAGGACACCCCAGCCGGATTTCCTTGCGGATGGAACCTGAATAGGCGATAAACCTGGACTAGAGACTTGTGCGGTTAGTTAGGTCGTGGTCTACACCCACGTCGGTTTTCGCTTGAAGTCTGCCGAGCACATGTCGTGTGCAGACGCTAAGTGGTGGAAACATGTGTGATGAAGTACACCCCTACAGGGTATAAAACTATTCGAATAGCCGCGTCCGCGGTAAAGGACTACTTGGTTGCCTATACAGTTCATAGACAAGTTAATGGATACTACTAAAAGACTCAAGATAAGTGTGAGTACCGAGGCTGGCCCTCTCGTAGGATGACGAGGGAGGATGCCCGGTGGAGTATTGTGTTGGTGAGTAGTGGACTCGTGTGCGAAAACTATTTTACTAGTGGAGTCTCGTAGGATAGCTTAGCCAAGAGTCAAAGCTGGCTTGCTGCAATAACTCCACCACCTTCTTGAGAATGAGCATGTATAGTAGGTTCTGATGTAAGACTTGCTGAGTACCTTTGTACTCATGTTTGCTTAATTATTATTTTGCGATGACAACACCGCCCCCTCCGATGGGTTCTACGTAGACCCTGATGTCGACGATTGACTAGCCACCCAGGTGGTGATCCTGGCCATGGAGGGCCCTATGTAGATAGACAGGCTTCGAGAAGCCTTCTTTCTTTCTAGTGTCTGTACTCAGACTAGTTGCTTCCGCATGTGCTTGTATGATTGTATGACATGAGTGTCGGGTCGTGTGACCCCTACCTGTATGAATATGTTATGTATGGCTCCTCGGAGCCTTTTTAAATAAAGTACTTGAGTTGTAGAGTTTTGTTGTGATGCCATGCTGTATGTACTCATATCGGGCATATTGTGTGTATGATTGAAATGCTTGGTATGAGTGGGATCCGACAATCTAGTTGTTTATCCTTGGCAGCCTTTCTTATGGGGAAATGTAGTCTAGTGTTCCTCGAGCCATAGTAGTCCGCTACAGCCCGGTTCACCGGAGTCCTGCTAGCCCAGCACTACTGCTGAGGACACTTGACTGGCCGGCATGTGTTTCACTTTGTTCCTATGTCTGTCCCTCCGGGGAAATGCCACGCGGTGACATCCGGAGTCCTGCCTAGCCTGCTACAGCCCGGGTTCCCCGGAGTCCTGTTAGCCCAGTGCTACAGCCCGGATTCACTCGCTGATGACCGACATGCTCGATGTGATTCATGTATGCCTGTATCCATAGGTCTGCGCCGCTTTGGGTTCACGACTAGCCATGTCGGCCCGGGTTCTCTATCATATGGTTGCTAGCGACGCTATCATATACGTGAGCCAAAAGGCGCAAACGGTCCCGGGCCATGGTAAGGCGACACCCGTGGGGATACCGTGCGTGAGGCTGCAATGTGATATGAGGTGTTACCAGCTAGATCGATGTGACTTGGAATCGGGGTCCTGACATTAGCATAAGGATTGGTTTTGAGCATATCAGTTAATCACATACGCAAAAAGATAGGTCTAATCATTTCAGCAAAGCGCTCAAAATCCTCATCATCCTTTTTCTTGGATGGTTTGGGAGGAAAAGGCATGGGTTTCTGAACCCAAGGCTCTCTTTCTTTACCATGTTTCCTAGCAACAAAGTCTTTCTTATCATAACGTTGATTCTTTGATTGTGGGTTATCAAGATCAACATCAGGTTCAATTTCTATGTCATTATCATTACTAGGTTGAGCATCATTATGAACATTATTATTAACATTATCACTAGTTTCAGGTTCATTTCCAGATTGAGTTTCAGCATCAGAAATAGAAATATCATTTGGATTCTCAGGTGTTTCAGTGATAGGTTCACTAGAAGCATGCACAGTCCTATCATTTTTCTTTTTCTTCTTTTTAGAAGAACTAGGTGCATCTATATTATTTCTCTGTGAATCTTGCTCAACTGTCTTAGTGTGGCCTTCAGGATACAAAGGTTCCTGAGTCATTCTACCAGTTCTAGTAGCCACTCCAACAGCATTTTCATTATCCTTACTATTCAATTCATTGAGAAAATTATTTTGAGCTTTAAGTACTTGTTCTACTTGAGTGGTAACCATAGAAGCATGTTTACTAATAAGTTTAAGTTCACCTTTAACATTACCCATGTAATCACCCAAGTGTTCAAGCATATTTGAATTGTTTTTCAATTGTCTACCAAAATAAGCATTAAAGTCTTCTTGCTTGGCCATAAATTTATCAAACTCATCTAAGCATGGGCTAGCAAATTTAGTAAATTGGATTTCAGCCTTATCATATCTGTAGAGAGAATTTACCTTTACTACCTGTGTCGGGTTATCAAGACCATGAGTTTCTTCAATAGGTAATGGATTAAGATTATATGTTTCTTCAACACGCGGTAAATTAAGACCATGTATTTCTTCAATAGGAGGTAAATTCTTAACATCTTCAGCTTTAATACCTTTTTCTTTCATAGATTTCTTTGTCTCTTGCATATCTTCAGGACTGAGAAATAGAATACCCCTCTTCTTCGGAGTTGGTTTAGGAATAGGCTCAGGAATTGGCTCCGGAGGTGTCCAATTATTTTCATTTGTCAACATATTATTCAATAGAATTTCAGCTTCATCCGGTGTTCTTTCCCTGAAAACAGAACCAACACAACTATCTAGGTAATCTCTGGAGGCATCAATTAGTCCATTATAAAAGATATCAAGTATTTCATTTTTCTTAAGAGGATGATCAGGCAAAGCATTAAGTAATTGGAGAAGCCCCCCCCCCCCAAGCTTGTGGGAGACTCTCTTCTTCAATTTGCACAAAATTATATATATCCCTTAAAGCAGCTTGTTTCTTATGAGCAGGGAAATATTTAGCAGAGAAGTAATAAATCATATCCTGGGGACTATGCACACAACCAGGATCAAGAGAATTAAACCATATCTTAGCATCACCATTTAATGAGAACAGAAATATTTTAAGTATGTAAAAGTAACGAGTTCTCTCATCTTTAGTGAACAGGGTGGCTATATCATTCAATTTAGTAAGATGTGCCACAACAGTTTCAGATTCATAACCATGAAAAGGATCAGATTCAACCAAAGTAATTATATCAGGATCAACAGAGAATTCGTAATCCTTATCAGTAACAAAGATAGGTGAAGTAGCAAAAGCAGGGTCAGGTTTCATTCTAGCATTTAGAGATTGCTTACTCCATTTAGCTAATAGCCTTTTGAGTTCATTTCTATTTTTGCAAGCTAAAATAGCTAAAGAAGCTTCTTGATCAAAAACATAACCCTTAGGAATAACAAGTGATTCTTCATCATCACTTTCATCCGTATCATCAGATTCAATATTTTCAATTTATCTAGCTCTAGCAAGTTGTTCATCAAGAAATTTACCAAGTGGCACAGTAGTATCAAGCATAGAAGTAGTTTCATCATAAGTATCATGCATAGCAGAAGTGGCATCATCAATAACATGCGACATATCAGAACGAATAGCAGAAGCAGGTGTAGGTGTCGCAAGCTTACTCAAAACAGAAGGTGAATCAAGTGTAGAGCTGGATGGCAGTTCCTTACCTCCCCTTGTAGTTGAGGGATAGATCTTGGTTTTTGGATCTCTCAAGTTCTTCATAATGATAAGCAGATATATATATCCCAAGTGACTCAAGAATAGAGCCATGCTCCCCGGCAACGACGCCAGAAAATAGTCTTGATAACCCACAAGTATAGGTTATCGCAACCGTTTTCGAGGGTAGAGTATTCAACCCAAATTTATTGATTCGACACAAGGGGAGCCAAAGAATATACTCAAGTATTAGGAGCTGAGTTGTCAATTCAACCACACCTGGAAACTTAATATCTGCAGCAAAGTGTTTAGTAGCAAAATAATGTGATAATAGTGGTAACGGTAACAAAAGGTAACAGTAGTAAAAGCAATGTTTTTGGTATTTTGTAGTGATGATAGCAATAGCAACGGGAAAGTAAATAAGCGAAGAACAATATTTGGAAAGCTTGTAGGAAATGGATCGGTGATGGAGAATTATGCCGGATGCGGTTCATCATGTAACAGTCATAACCTAGGGTGACACAGAACTAGCTCTAGTTCGTCAATATAATGTAGGCATGTATTCCGAATATAGTCATACGTGCTTATGGAAAAGAACTTGCATGACATCTTTTGTCCTACCCTCCCGTGGCAGCGGGGTCCTTACGGAAACTAAGGGATATTAGGGCCTCCTTTTAATAGAGAACCGGAAGAAAGAAAGCATTAACACATAGTGAATACATGAACTCCTCAAACTACGGTCATCACTGGTAAGTATCCCGATTATTGTCACTTCGGGGTTAACGGATCATAACACATAATAGGTGAATATATACTTGCAAGATAGGATCAAGAACACTCATATCACTGGTAGAAAAAGGGCCTGTTGTCCCGGTTCATAAGGGCCTTTTGTCCCGGTTCCTGGACCGGGACTAAAGGGTCGGTACTAATGCCCTATCCCTTTAGTCCCGGTTCAATCCAGAACCGGGACAGATGGGCCTCCACATGGCCTGTGCGTGGAGCCCAGGCAGGAGACCCTTTGGTCCCGGTTGGTGGCACCAACCGGGACCAATAGGCATCCACGCGTCAACATTTCTGTGGCTGGGGGTTTTTTGAAAGGGGGGGTTTGGGGGTTTTGGGGGTTAATTTAGGTGTTTTTTGTGTTAGCTAGCTATAATTAATAGAGAGAAGTGTCCTCTCTTATGTCCGTGCTTGGTCGACGCTACGTACTATACATACGTATAGAGAGGACTAGACATGCTAGCTAGCTAGTAAGCAAACTAAGGAAACAGAAGATCGTCATGAACATATTGCATACAAAGAGAAGTGATATCGACCACCTCTCCTTCTCTGGGAGATTGGTCGAACAACAAGTTCTCGTATATCTATCCGACACTACCGGCTACATATATACAATAATTATCTCTTACAAATATAATCATACGGACTCATGGTCCACATAGTATTCTCCGTCTTCAGCTATCACGTGGTCAAGAAAGAATGCCGCCAATTCCTCTTGAATTGCTCGCATGCGAGCTGGTGCTAGGAGTTCATCCTGCTTCCGAAACATCTAATTTGAAGAAGGGGGTCAATACATATATATATGAATGAATGAAACTCAACACAAATGATGGTAATAAAATAAAATTGTGAATGTTGTTATTTACGTACTTCATATTGTTTGTCAGTGTAGCCCCGCTCACAGGTCGTGTGGCAGATGGACTCGCAAATGTAGTATCCACAGAAATCATTCCCTTGTTCCTGCCATAACCAATTTACAAGAAATAGAGGTCAATCAAACTAATAAGCAAGAATGCCAAATGGTATTGATGAAACTAGCGCTTGAATCAATAGGAGATGCGCGGAACATGCTACTATAGTACTTACTTTCGGGTGTCTAAATTGCAGCTTCTTCGGGAGTCCTAGAGCTTTTTTGGAGAATTTTTTCCAAACCCTGCCAGACAAAGAAAACAATTAATTGATATATCAGGAAATGAACAAAGTTGTTGATATGGTGGATAATGATCGATTTAACTTACTTCTCGAGCATTTGAGTCATGTCCGCATAGTCCTGGGGATCTTTTCATTTTGAGTCTAAGACGGTTACTAGTCCCTGCTCAAGCTTAATCTCTAGGAGAATATAGTGGTAACTGCACACGCATGCATAACTCATCAATTACATTACTATAACCTTGACTAATATATAAGGGAAACCGAATACGCACAAGACAGTAACACTCACTTGAAGTTGTAAGGAAAGAGTATTATATCTTTGTTTTCATTTATTACCAACGATCGTAGCAAGTTGGCCTAGGTATCTGCGGCATGAAATTTAACCTGAGTTGCATCTATGAGATATGTCTTAATGAGCCCAATATCACCGACTTGTCTTTTCTTCAATTCGGCGATCTTCAATCTGCATAATATAGTGAGGATGATTATAAATACATGCAATGAAAGAGCTGAGCTATATAGAGAGACTTAATGACAGAAGTAGTACTACTTACAGATAGTAGCAGGTGACTGTTGTTTTATCGAGGGCCAATTGATTGAAAAACTAAAAGAACTCCTCAAATGGAACAGGCAACAGTTCAATTCCAACGAGGTCATGCTCCTTTTTAACTTCCACATACAAAGTACTGAAGGAAATATGCCCTAGAGGCAATAATAATGTTATTATTTTATTTCCTTATATCATGATAAATGTTTATTATTCATGCTAGAATTGTATTATCCGGAAACATAATACTTATGTGAATACATAGACAAACCAAACGTCACTAGTATGCCTCTACTTGACTAGCTCGTTAATCGAAGATGGTTATGTTTCCTAACCATAGACATGTGTTGTCATTTGATTAATGGGATCACATCATTAGGAGAATGATGTGATTGACATGACCCATTCCATTAGCTTAGCACCCAATCGTTTAGTACGCTCCTATTGCTTTCTTCATGACTTATACATGTTCCTATGACTATGAGATTATGCAACTCCCGTTTGTCGGAGGAACACTTTGTGTGCTACCAAACGTCACAACATAACTGGGTGATTATAAAGGAGCTCTACAGGTGTCTCCAAAGGTACATGTTGGGTTGGCGTATTTCGAGATTAGGATTTGTCACTCCGATTGTCGGAGAGGTATCTCTGGGCCTTCTCGGTAACGCACATCACATAAGCCTTGCAAGCATTACAACTAATGAGTTAGTTGCAAGATGATGTATTACGAAACGAGTAAAGAGACTTGCCGGTAACGAGATTGAACTAGGTATTGAGATACCGACGATCGAATCTCGGGCAAGTAACATACCGATGACAAAGGGAACAACGTATGTTGTTATGCGGTCTGACTGATAAAGATCTTCGTAGAATATGTGGGAGCCAATATGAGCATCCAGGTTCCGCTATTGGTTATTTACCGGAGACGTGTCTCGGTCATGTCTACATTGTTCTCGAACCCGTAGGGTCCACACGCTTAAGGTTTTGATGACAGTTATATTATGAGTTTATGCATTTTGATGTACCGAAGTTTGTTCGGAGTCCCGGATGTGATCACGGACATGACGAGGAGTCTCGAAATGGTCGAGACATAAAGATTGATATATTGGAAGCCTATATTTGGATATCGGAAGTGTTCCGGGTGAAATCGGGATTTTACCGGAGTACCGGGAGGTTACCGGAACCCCCCGGGAGGTATATGGGCCTTAGTGGGATTTAGTGGAAGAGAGGAGAGATGGCCAGGGCTGGGCCGCGCGCCCCTCCCCCCTAGTCTGAATAGGACAAGGAGAGGGGGCGGCGCCCCCCTTCCTTCTCTCTCTCCTATTTCCCCCTCCCGAATCCTATTCCAACTAGGAAAGGGGGGAATCCTACTCCCGGTGGGAGTAGGACTCCTCCTGGCGCGCCCTCCTCCTGGCCGGCCGCACCTCCCCCTGCTCCTTTATATACGGGGGCAGGGGGCACCCCTAGACACACAAGTTGATCCACGTGATCATATTCTTAGTCGTGTGCGGTGCCCCCTACCACCATAATCCTCGATAATATTGTAGCGGTGCTTAGGCGAAGCCCTGCGACGGTAGTACATCAAGATCGTCACCACGCCGTCGTGGTGACGGAACTCTTCCCTGACACTTTGCTGGATCGGAGTCCGGGGATCGTCATCGAGCTGAACGTTTGCTAGAACTCGGAGGTGCCGTAGTTTCGGTGCTTGATCGGTCGGGCTGTGAAGACGTACGACTACATCAACCGCGTTGTGCTAACGCTTCCGCTGTAGGTCTACAAGGGTACATAGATCACACTCTCCCCTCTCGTTGCTATGCATCACCATGATCTTGCGTGTGCGTAGGAAATTTTTTGAAATTACTACGTTCCCCAACAGTGGTATCAGAGCCTAGGTTTTATGTGTTGATGTTATATGCACGAGTAGAACACAAGTGAGTTGTGGGCTATTTAAGTCATATTGCTTACCAGCATGTCATACTTTGGTTCGGCGGTATTGTTGGACGAAGCGGCCCGGACCGACATTACGCGTACGCTTACGCGAGACCGGTTCTCCCGACGTGCTTTGCACAAAGGTGGCTAGCGGGTGACAGTTTCTCCAACTTTAGTTGAACCGAGTGTGGCTATGCCCGGTCCTTGCGAAGGTTAAAACAACACCAACTTGACAAACTATCGTTGTGGTTTTGATGCGTAGGTAAGATTGGTTCTTGCTTAAGCCCGTAGCAGCCACGTAAAACTTGCAACAACAAAGTAGAGGACGTCTAACTTGTTTTTGTAGGGCATGTTGTGATGTGATATGGTCAAGACATGATGCTAAATTTTATTGTATGAGATGATCATGTTTTGTAACCGAGTTATCGGCAACTGGCAGGAGCCATATGGTTGTCGCTTTATTGTATGCAATGCAATCGCGCTGTAATGCTTTACTTTATCACTAAGAGGTAGCGATAGTCGTGGAAGCATAAGATTGGCGAGACGACAATGATGCTACGATGGAGATCATGGTGTCGCGCCGGTGACGATGGTGATCACGACGGTGCTTCGAAGATGGAGATCACAAGCACAAGATGATGATGGCCATATCATATCACTTATATTGATTGCATGTGATGTTTATCTTTTATGCATCTTATCTTGCTTTGATTGACGGTAGCATTATAAGATGATCTCTCACTAATTATCAAGAAGTGTTCTCCCTGAGTATGCACCGTTGCGAAAGTTCTTCGTGCTGAGACACCATGTGATGATCGGGTGTGATAGGCTCTACGTTCAAATACAACGGGTGCAAAACAGTTGCATACGCGGAATACTCAGGTTATACTTGACGAGCCAAGCATATACAGATATGGCCTCGGAACACGGAGACCAAAAGGTCGAGCGTGAATCATATAGTAGATATGATCAACATAGTGATGTTCACCAATGAAACTACTCCATCTCACGTGATGATCGGACATGGTTTAGTTGATTTGGATCACGTAATCACTTAGAGGATTAGAGGGATGTCTATCTAAGTGGGAGTTCTTTAAGTAATATGATTAATTGAACCTAAATTTATCATGAAACTTAGTACCTGATAGTATGGCCCGTGCTGTTGTTCTGTTGAATTTTAATGCGTTCCTTGAGAAAGCAAAGTTGAAAGAAGATGGTAGCAATTACATGGACTGGGTCCGTAACTTGAGGATTATCCTCATTGCTGCACAGAAGAATTACGTCCTGGAAGCACCGCTGGGTGCCAGGCCTACTGCTGGAGCAACACCAGATGTTATGAACGTCTGGCAGAGCAAAGCTGATGACTACTCGATAGTTCAGTGTGCCATGCTTTATGGCTTAGAATCAGGACTTGAACGACGTTTTTGAACGTCATGGGGCATATGAGATGTTCCAGGAGTTGAAGTTAATATTTCAAGCAAATGCCCGGATTCAGAGATATGAAGTCTCCAATAAGTTCTATAGCTGCAAGATGGAGGAGAACAGTTCTGTCAGTGAGCATATACTCAAAATGTCTGGGTATAATAATCACTTGCTTCAATTGGGAGTTAATCTTCCAGATGATTGCATCATTGACAGAATTCTCCAATCACTGCCACCAAGCTACAAGAGCTTCGTGATGAACTATAATATGCAAGGGATGAATAAGACTATTCCTGAGCTCTTCGCAATGGTGAAAGCTGCGGAGGTAGAAATCAAGAAGGAGCATCAAGTGTTGATGGTCAACAAGACCACTAGTTTCAAGAAAAAGGGCAAAGGGAAGAAGAAGGGGAACTTCAAAAAGAACAGCAAGCAAGTTGCTACTCAAGAGAAGAACAAAAACCTGGACCTAAGCTTGAAACTAAGTGCTTCTACTGCAAGCAGACTGGTCACTGGAAGCGGAACTGCCCCAAGTATTTGGCGGATAAGAAGGATGGCAAGGTGAACAAAGGTATATGTGACATACATGTTATTGATGTGTACCTTACTAATGCTCGCAGTAGCACCTGGGTATTTGATACTGGTTTTGTTGCTAGTATTTGCAACTCGAAACAGGGACTACGGATTAAGCGAAGATTGGCTAAGGACGAGGTGACGATGCCCGTGGGAAATGGTTCCAAAGTCGATGTGATCGCAGTCGGCACGCTACCTCTACATCTACCTTCGGGATTAGTATTAGACCTAAATAATTGTTATTTGGTGCAAGCATTAAGCATGAACATTATATCTGGATCTTGTTTGATGTGAGACGGTTATTCATTTAAATCAGAGAATAATGGTTGTTCTATTTACATGAGTAATATCTTTTATGGTCATGCACCCTTAAAGAGTGGTCTATTCTTATTAAATCTCGATAGTAGTGACACACATATTCATAGTTTTGAAACCAAAAGATGCAGAGTTGATAATGATAGTGCAACTTATTTGTGGCACTGCCGTTTGGGTCATATCGGTATAAAGCGCATGAAGAAACTCCATACTGATGGGCTTTTGGAACCACTTGATTATGAATCACTTGGTACTTGCGAACCATGCCTTATGGGTAAGATGACAAAAACACCGTTCTCCGGTACTATGGAGAGAGCAACAGATTTATTGGAAATCATACATACAGATGTATGTGGCCCGATGAATGTTGAGGCTCGTGGCGGATATCATTATTTTCTCACCTTCACAGATGACTTAAGCAGATATGGGTATATCTACTTAATGAAACATAAGTCTGAAACATTTGAAAAGTTCAAAGAATTTCAGAGTGAAGTTGAAAATCATCGTAACAAGAAAATAAAATTCCTACGATCTGATCATGGAGGAGAATATTTGAGTTACGAGTTTGGTGTACATTTAAAGCAATGTGGAATAGTTTCGCAACTCACGCCACCCGGAACACCATAGCGTAATGGTGTGTCCGAACGTCGTAATCGTACTTTACTAGATATGGTGCGATCTATGATGTCTCTTACTGATTTACCGCTATCGTTTTGGGGATATGCTCTAGAGACGGCCGCATTCACGTTAAATAGGGCACCATCAAAATCCGTTGAGACAACGCCATATGAACTGTGGTTTGGCAAGAAACCAAAGTTGTCGTTTCTGAAAGTTTGGGGCTGCGATGCTTATGTGAAAAAACTTCAACCTGATAAGCTCGAACCCAAATCGGAGAAATGTGTCTTCATAAGATATCCAAAGGAAACTATTGGATATACCTTCTATCACAGATCTGAAGGCAAGACTTTTGTTGCTAAATTCGGAAACTTTCTAGAGAAGGAGTTTCTCTCGAAAGAAGTGGGTGGGAGGAAAGTAGAACTTGATGAGGTAACTGTACCTGCTCCCTTATTGGAAAGTAGTACATCACAGAAACCAGTTTCTGTGACACCTACACCAATTAGTGAGGAAGCTAATGATAATGATCATGAAACTTCAGAACAAGATACTACTGAACCTCGTAGATCAACCAAAGTAAGATCCGTTCCAGAGTGGTATGGTAATCCTGTTCTGGAAGTCATGCTACTAGATCATGATGAACCTACGAACTATGAAGAAGCGATGGTGAGCCCAGATTCCTCAAAATGGCTTGTAACCATGAAATCTGAGATGGGATCCATGTATGAGAACAAAGTATGGACTTTGGTTGACTTGCCCAATGATCGGCAAGCAATTGAGAATAAATGGATCTTCAACAAGAAGACTGACGCTGACGGTAATATTACTGTCTACAAAGCTCGACTTGTCGCAAAAGGTTTTCGGCAAGTTCAAGGGATTGACTACGATGAGACCTTCTCACTCGTAGCGATGCTTAAGTCTTTCCAAATCATGTTAGCAATTGCCGCATTTTATGATTATGAAATTTGGCAAATGGATGTCAAAACTGCATTCCTGAATGGATTTCTGCAAGAAGAGTTGTATATGATGCAGCCGGAAGCTTTTGTCGATCCAAAGGGAGCTAACAAAGTGTGCAAGCTCCAGCGATCCATTTATGGACTGGTGCAAGCCTCTCGGAGTTGGAATAAACGCTTTGATAATGTGATCAAAGCATTTGGTTTTGTACAGACTTTTGGAGAAGCCTGTATTTACAAGAAAGTGAGTGGGAGCTCTATAGCATTTCTGATATTATATGTAGATGACATATTGCTAATCGGAAATGATATAGAATTTCTGGATAGCATAAAAGGATACTTGAATAAGAGTTTTTCAATGAAAGACCTCGGTGAAGCTGCTTACATATTGGGCATTAAGATCTATAGAGATAGATCAAGACGCTTAATTGGACTTTCACAAAGCACATACCTTGACAAAGTTTTGAAGAAGTTCAAAATGGATCAAGCAAAGAAAGGATTCTTGCCTGTGTTACAAGGTGTGAAATTGAGTAAGACTCAATCCCCGACCAATGCAGAAGATAGAGAGAAAATGAAAGATGTTCCCTATGCTTCAGCCATAGGCTCTATCATGTATGCAATGCTGTGTACCAGACCTGATGTGTGTCTTGCTATAAGTCTAGCAGGGAGGTACCAAAGTAATCCAGGAGTGGATCACTGGACAGCAGTCAAGAACATCCTGAAATACGTGAAAAGGACTAAGGATATGTTTCTCATATATGGAGGTGACAAAGAGCTCATCGTAAATGGTTACATTGATGCAAGCTTTAACACTGATCCGGACAATTCTAAATCGCAAACCGGATACGTGTTTACATTAAATGGTGGAGCTGTCAGTTGGTGCAGTTCTAAACAAAGCGTTGTGGCGGGATCTACATGTGAAGCGGAGTACATAGCTGCTTCAGAAGCAGCAAACAAAGGAGTCTGGATTAAGGAGTTCATATCCGATCTAGGTGTCATACCTAGTGCATCGGGTCCAATGAAAATCTTTTGTGACAATACTGGTGCAATTGCCTTGGCAAAGGAATCCAGATTTCACAAGAGAACCAAGCACATCAAGAGACGCTTCAATTCCATCCGGGATCTAGTCCAGGTGGGAGACATAGAGATTTGCAAGATACATACGGATCTGAATATAGCAGACCCGTTGACTAAGCCTCTTCCACAAGCAAAACATGATCAGCACCAAAGCTCCATGGGTGTTAGAATCATTACTGTGAAATCTAGATTATTGACTCTAGTGCAAGTGGGAGACTGAAGGAAATATGCCCTACAGACAATAATAATGTTATTATTTTATTTCCTTATATCATGATAAATGTTTATTATTCATGATAGAATTGTATTATCCGGAAACATAATACTTATGTGAATACATAGACAAACCAAACGTCACTAGTATGCCTCTACTTGACTAGCTCGTTAATCGAAGATGGTTGTGTTTCCTAACCATAGACATGTGTGTCATTTGATTAATGGGATCACATCATTAGGAGAATGATGTGATTGACATGACCCATTCCATTAGCTTAGCACCCGATCGTTTAGTATGTTGCTATTGCTTTCTTCATGACTTATACATGTTCCTATGACTATGAGATTATGCAACTCCCATTTGCCGGAGGAACACTTTGTGTGCTACCAAACGTCACAATGTAACTGGGTGATTATAAAGGAGCTCTACAGGTGTCTCCAAAGGTACATGTTGGGTTGGCGTATTTCGAGATTAGGATTTGTCACTCCGATTGTCGGAGAGGTATCTCTGGGCCCTCTCGGTAATGCACATCACATAAGCCTTGCAATCATTACAACTAATGAGTTAGTTGCAAGATGATTTATTATGAAACGAGTAAAGAGACTTGCCGGTAACGATATTGAACTAGGTATTGAGATACCGACGATCGAATCTCGGGCAAGTAACATACCGATGACAAAGGGAACAACGTATGTTGTTATGCCGTCTGACCGATAAAGATCTTCGTAGAATATGTGGGAGCCAATATGAGCATCCAGGTTCTGCTGTTGGTTATTGACTGGAGACGTGTCTCGGTCATGTCTACATTGTTCTCGAACCCGTAGGGTCCGCATGCTTAAGGTTTTGATGACAGTTATATTATGAATTTATGCATTTTGATGTACCGAAGTTTGTTCGGAGTCCCGGATGTGATCACGGACATGACGAGGAGTCTCGAAATGGTCGAGACATAAAGATTGATATATCGGAAGCCTATATTTGGATAGCGGAAGTGTTCCGGGTGAAATCGGGATTTTACCGGAGTACCGGGAGGTTACCGGAACCCCCCGGGAGGTATATGGGCCTTAGTGGGCTTTAGTGGAAGAGAGGAGAGGTGGCCAGGGCTAGGCCGCGCGCCCCTCCCCCTAGTCCGAATAGGACAAAGAGAGGGGGCGGTGCCCCCCTTCCTTCTCTCTCACCTCTTTCCCCCTCCCGAATCCTATTCCAACTAGGAAAGGGGGGAATCCTACTCCCGGTGGGAGTAGGACTCCTCCTGGCGCGCCCTCCACCTGGCCGGCCGCACCTCCCCCTGCTCCTTTATATACAGGGGCAGGGGGCCCCCTAGACACACAAGTTGATCCACGTGATCATATTCTTAGCCGTGTGCGGTGCCCCCTTCCACCATAATCCTCGATAATATTGTAGCGGTGCTTAGGCGAAGCCCTGCGACGGTAGTACATCAAGATCGTCACGACGCCATCGTGCTGACGGAACTCTTCCCCGACACTTTGCTGGATCGGAGTCCGGGGATCGTCATCGAGCTGAACGTGTGCTAGAACTCGGAGGTGCCGTAGTTTCGGTGCTTGATCGGTCGGGCCGTGAAGACGTACGACTACATCAACCGCGTTGTGCTAACTCTTCCACTGTCGGTCTACAAGGGTACATAGATCACACTCTCCCCTCTCGTTGCTATGCATCACCATGATCTTGCGTGTGCGTAGGAATTTTTTTGAAATTACTACGTTCCCCAACAAGTACTCCTCCCCCGAGAGTCTCTACAGATTTTCAAGTACCAATCATGCAATCTTCGCATCATCGTTGATAGAGATCTTTCATCTTTGAAGAGAGGCTTCCCATACTCGTATCTTTGTATCTGCACCTCCATGAAATCATAATGTACATCGTCGGGCAGGTAATCGCCAAGATTGCTATAACCGGGCACCATCCTCGGATCATTAGTGACGTTGTCGCTAGGCACCTTGAGCGGGGGGCACGATTGCTTCGCTTGTTCGCCGAGCTGGGAAATTTGTTTCCCAGCTCGTCGTTCTTTCAGCCTTTGATCACTTATAGTACTTCCCGACCACTCCTCTTCGGCAAATTCCTTTCCAATAATGCGCTCATAGTTTCCTTTCGGCAGAGACTTGGGTGGTTTTGTCAGGGCAGCCAGAGTGCGCTTTGCTTTCACCGGATCTACCTTCTCCTCCGGAGGTGGATGTTTCTTTTCTTTCACCCCTTCAAAGTAGTTCCTCACTTCTTCTTGTGCGATCTCGGCATTCTCCTCAGGGGTCCTCTCATATGGTAACTTCTCTGGAGTCTTCAGAGAAGGACCGAATCTATATTTCCTCCCGCCTCTGGCTGTACTTCTAGACGCCGGCAGAGCAGACGGAGCGGTTGTCTTCTTTACTTGCTTATGATGCGGAGGAGAAGGACTACGACGCGCCGGAGCAGCCGGAGCGGCGGCAGGTCTCTTCCGCCCTTGCTGACGAGGCAGAGAAGGAGGAGGCTGGCTGCTCGGGCGCGTCGGCGCTGGCGGAGAAGGAGGCGGAGTGCCGCCACGCGCCGGAGAAGGAGCCGGTCGAGTGCCCTGATCGTCACTCGCCGGAGGAGGAGGCGGTGGAGGAGGCGGAGTGCCCTGACTCGTCGTAGGAGGAGGCGGTGGAGGAGGCGGAGTGCCCTGACTTGCCGGAGGAGGAGGCGGAGTGCCCTGACTTGCCGGAGGAGGAGGCGGAGTGCCCTGACTTGCCGGAGGAGGAGGAGGAGGCGGAGGCATCCAGTTCGGAAGGTTGATGAGCTCCTTCCGCCATAGGCATGGAGTCTTCAGAGCAGACCCCATCCTAGTCTCCCCTTCACCCGTAGGGTGGTCAAGCTGGAGGTCCTCAAATCCCTCCGTTATTTCATCCACCATCACCCTAGCATATCCTTCTGGAATCGGCCGGCAGTGAAAAGTTGTGCCGAGTTCAGTAGGATAAACAGAGCCAACAGCCGCCTTGACCTTCAAATTCATCCATTGCGTCATAAGGTGGCAATTTTGACACTCCGTGATAGCATCCACGGGATAGCTGGCAGGAGCCGTCAAGGCATGCTCCGGCTGAAGTAGCTCGGTGGAAGCCACACTGCTTCTCCGCTGAGATGGCAGGGTAGCTTCGGGGGAAGCTTCGGCAGTACGTTTGCTGCGATTTGCTTCTCGTTCCTCTATCGCTTGTACCCTTGCTTGCAGCGCCTGCGTTTGGGTCTGCTCCAATTTTTTCCTCCTCTCCTGGGATTTGTAACCGCCTGCGTCCGGAAACCCAACCTTCCACGGAATGGAGCCTGGCGTGCCTCATGTACGTCCAGGGTGCTCAGGATTCCCGAGGGCCATTGTGAGCTCATCGTTCTCTCTGTCTGGAAAGAACGTCCCTTGATGCGCTGCTTCGATATACTGCTGAAGCTTCCTGACTGATATGTCCATTTGATCGTTCGTCCAAATGCACTTCCCTGTTACAGGGTCCAAGGTTCCGCCAGCCCCGAAGAACCAAGTCCGGCAACGGTCTGGCCAGTTAATTGTCTCTGGTTCGATCCCTTTATCAACCAGATCATTCTCAGTCTTGGCCCACTTAGGCCGGGCTACGAGGTAGCCACTTGACCCCGTGCGATGGTGATGCTTCTTCTTCGCAGCATTTTGCTTGTTTGTCGCCGACATCTTCTTACTCTTTTCCTATGTCTTATGGGCCACAAATGCGGGCCAGTGATCTCTGATCTTCTCATATCTGCCCTTGAATTCTGGTGTCTCTTTATTTTCGACAAACTTATTCAGCTCTTTCTTCCACCTCCTGAATAGTTCTGCCATCCTCTTGAGAGCAAAAGACTTGATTAATTGCTCTTTAACTGGCTTCTCTGGATCATCCTCTGGCGGTAGGGTGAAATTTGACTTCAGCTCAGTCCAAAGATCATTTTTCTGCATATCATTGACATAAGACACCTCAGGGTCTTCTGTAGCTGGCTTTAACCATTGCTGGATGCTGATCGGGATCTTGTCCCTAACCAAAACCATGCACTGAGCAACAAATGCGCTCTTTGTCCGGAGGGGTTCAATCAGTTGGCCGTCAGGTGCGATTGCTATGATCTCAAACTTTTCATCCGAGCTCAACTTTTTCTTCGGGCCTCGTCTCTTTACCGAAGTTGTGCTCGATCCGGAGGGCTAAAAAAAGAACAAAGACTTAATTAATATGTGTACATACCAAAACAATGAATGCATCAATTAGCTAGTCAGTAGAAGCTTAACTAATATATATACCTGGCCGGACTCGGTTCGGTCACCGGAGACATCATCACGGTCACCTTCTTGCACCCGCATTGGGTCACCAAAGCCTTCCTCACGGTCTCCTTCTTGTACCGGCATTAGGTCACCGGAGCCATCATAATCATAGCCAGCTGCTTCCAGACCATCGGTGTCGTTGAGAAACAACAAGCAGACGGCATAACTTCCTCGTGCGATTATGTCCCCTAACAACTCTTCTTGTACTTCGTGTCGGGCGGTGTCCATAGTTTCTACAAATATTGACAACATGGCAATTATTATTCAAGCATGACAGATGGATATATTAGTGGCAAACGTAGAACTAATATTAATTAGTGGCCTCGACGCTGCTTCTCTAGGGTTTGGGGAGGCCTCGATAACGCTTCAAGGATAAAAAAAGAAGAGGAAGAAGAAAAAAAAGAGGAGAAGAAAGAATAGAGGAGTAAGAAGTTGTAGGATCGAAAGTATGTCTAGAAGGGGGGGTGATTAGACAACTTGACCAAATAAAAACTTAACCTTTTCCCAATTTTAGTTCTTGGCAGATTTTAGCTATTGTAGGACAAGTCAAACAATCATCACACAATTCAAGCAAGCATGCAAAGAGTATATTGGCAGCAGAAAGTAAAGCATGCAACTTGAAAGAATGTAAAGGGAAGGGTTTGGAGAAATCAAACGCAATTGGAGACACGGATGTTTTTCCCGTGGTTCGGATAGGTGGTGCTATCCTACATCCACGTTGATGGAGACTTCAACCCACAAAGGGTAACGGTTGCGCGAGTCCACAAAGGGCTCCACCCACAAAGGATGACGGTTGCGCGAGTCCACAAAGGGCTCCACCCACAAAGGGTCCACGAAGAAGCAACCAACCACAAAGGGTCCACGAAGAAGCAACCTTGTCTATCCCACCATGGCCATCGCCCACACAGGACTTGCCTCACTAGCGGTAGATCTTCACGAAGTAGGTGATCTCCTTGCCCTTACAAACTCCTTGGTTCAACTCCACAATCTTGTCGGAGGCTCCCAAGTGACACCTAGCCAATCTAGGAGACACCACTCTCCAAGAAGTAACAAATGGTGTGTAGGTAATGAACTCCTTGCTCTTGTGCTTCAAATGATAGTCTCCCCAACACTCAACTCTCTCTCATAGGATTTGGATTTTGTGGAAAGAAGATTTGAGTGGAAAGCAACTTGGGAAGGCTAGAGATCAAGATTCGTATGGTAGGAATGGAATATCTTGGTCTCAACACATGAGTAGGTGGTTCTCTCTTAGAACATATGAGTAGGAATTGTGTGTGTGTTCTGATGGCTCTCTCCACAAATGAAGAGGAGGTGGAGGGGTATATATAGCCTCCACACAAAATCCAACCGTTACACACAGTTTTCCAATCTCGGTGGGACCGAATCAACAAACTCGGTCGGACCGAAAATGTAAACCTAGTGACCATTAGAGATTTTCGGTGGGACTGACATGCAACTCGGTGGGACGGATATGGTTAGGGTTTGGGCATAACGTAATCTCGGTAAGACCGATTACACAAACTCGGTGAGACCGAATTTGGTAATTAGCTAACCAGAGAGTTGGTCGGGCAAACTCAGTGGGACCGATTTGCTCTTTCGGTGAGACCGAAAAGTTACAAAAAGGAAACACTGAATTTACATTGCAATCTCGGTGGGACCAATTCGCTCTTTCGGTGAGACCGAAAAGTTACAAAAGGGAAACAGAGAGTTTGCAATCCCATCTCGGTGAGACCGAGATCCCTATCGGTAGAACCGAATTGCTAGGGTTTGGCAGTGGCTTATGACAAATGAAACTCGGTGGCGCTGGATAGAAAGAATCGGTAGGACCGAGTTTGGCTTTGGGTTTAGGTCATATGTGGATATGGGAAAGTAGTTGAGGGTTTTGGAGCATATCACTAAGCACATGAAGCAAGAGGCTCATTAAGCAAGACCTCATCCCTCCTTGATAGTATTGGCTTTTCCTAAAGACTCAATGTGATCTTGGATCACTAAAATATAAAATGAAGAGTCTTGAGCTTTTGAGCTTGAGCCAATCCTTTGTCCTTAGCATTTTGAGGGTTCCACTTTCACATCCATGCCATGCCAATCATTGAGCTTTCCTGAAATAATCATCTTGGAATAGCATTAGCTCAATGAGCTATATGTTGTTATGAATTACCAAAACCACCTAGGGATAGTTGCACTTTCAATCTCCCCCTTTTTGGTAATTAATGACAACATATAGATCAAAGCTTCGACAAATGATAATAAGCATGAAATATATCGTCGCTTTGAGAAGTATGTGATAAGTAAGAGCTCCCCCTAAATTTGCGCATATTTAAAATTTGCTTTGGACTGCAAATGCACAAAGAGTTAGAGTCATGGGTTACTCTTCCTTGTCACATACATCTTGGTGGAGCGCTTAAAATGATAAGAATGTAATACATGCACTCATCACCAAGAATAGTGAATGATCACATAAGATAGATAAGATAATAGCATTAAGCAAACATTAAGTGTAGCTTATGATGAAACATTAAGTGTATCTCAAGCACTCAAAGCAAACAAAGTTCGAAAAACCACCAAATAAATCAAGAGAGAAAAAAAACACTCTCTCTCTCGAAGCCTATGATCTATACATTTTTATCCCCCTTTGGCAACAAGTTACCAAAAAGTTCCTAGAAAATGCATAGTGCTAGATCGACACTCAGGCTTGATCTTCTGGTGGTGGTGGAGTCCGGATCACTCCAAGGACGAAGGCTTCTGTAGACGCTGAAGTAGACGCTGGAGTTGGAGCTGAAGTAGATGCTGGAGCTGGTGGAACTGAGGCTATAGCTGGTGCTGAAGTGGTGACTCTGGTGTCAGCAACTGGCACGGCAGACGACCTCGGACCTCGTGGCACTCTGGCAAAGGCATGAGTGGTAGTCCTGCCTCTCCTCTCCTGCTTGTCATCCTGGAGCTGCTCCACTGCAGTCTGAATCTCTGTCACCTTGACATCCAAGTCATAGAACTTTTGTTCCATGATTCTCTCTAGACTTGCCTGGTTTTGAGTTAGGGTGGCTAGTCCTTTCTCAATCCGCGGGGTGGATGCAATCAGGTAACCAAGCTGCTCTTGTTGGTATTCAAGAAATACTCAGATGCCTCCTCTTGAGTTGGCATCTTGGCAGCTTTCTCCTTCCTTGCCTTCTCCTTCTTTGCTTGTGCTTGGGCAGACGATGGTTCATTTTCAGTCATCACAACTTGATTGTCCTCAAAATCTGGACGGATGGGCAGGTGTTCCTTGTCCAACAAGTATATGCCCATGCCCATCTTGGAGTTAATGAGCTCCTGAATTTGTGGGGCATACCCACAGCTCCTCTTCTGGTCTGCTACAGTCCTCTTGATAGTCTCTACTATGAGGCTCATGACTTTAAATTTTTGAGGTACATCAAATACATGAAGCAAATTGATTGCATGGCCTTTGATCATCTTGTGATCTCCAGACTTGGGCAAGAGAGTGTGCCTCAATATCCAATTTATAGTAGGAAGCCCTGACAGAAGATAATGCACAGACCCAAACTTGAAAGTATCAAGAGCTTCATTGGGAATTTCCTTGTACATATTGGACATTGAGTTATGATCCATCTTCTTCTTGGCATAGATATCCAAGTCATCCTCATGCTCCTCTGGGGAATTGATGAGCTGTGCCCACTCAGCAACAGTAGATTGGTACCTCGTACCCTCTGACATCCATGTGATCTTTCCATCTGGGTAAAAGTGTGTTGTGGAGTAGAACTGCATGATTAGCTCCTCGTTCCACTTTGTGAGCTTCTGCCCAACAAAGTCTGCAACTCCACACGCACTAAAGCTGTCATATACTCCAGGGTAGTGTTCCTCATTTTCCTTCATGTAGGTCCATTCGACCCATCTCATGTCACAAACAATTGGCTTCTTATCAAGCAGCACTGTCTCATAGAAATCTTGTTGTTCCTTGGTATGAAATCTGTAGTCCACAGCAGTCCTTCTCCTTGAAGCATACGGATCTGCTTCTCTCCACTTCCTGAGCCCTGAGTCTCTCCTGAGCTTCATATCCTCAGCCACAGGATGAGCATCGTTGTGGTATGGGATCTTGGGCTTGAGCTTTCTAAGAACTTGCTCTTCATCCTCTTCTTCAACAGCTTCAGGCACTGGGGCCTTGTTCTTCTCAGCAGCAGGTATGATCCTTGTATTTCTCTTTGGTGCTGTCTTGACCTTTGATGCAGCCTTGAGCTTAGATGCAGTAGCCCCTGATTTTATAGCATCACCCATTAGCTTGGGTGCCTTAGGTGCTGGTGCAGCAACCTCTTCTTCCTCTTCCTCTTCCTCTTCCATGATGGAAGCCATTCCAAGCACTCTGGCTACGGTCTTCTTGACCCTTTCCTTCCTCTTCTTGCCTTCAGCAGCAACTGGCTCTTTGGGTGCAGGCCTTTCAGTTGAAGCTCTAGCCTTTGACATAGGCTGCCTGCCTGCTGGCCTTTTGATCTTCAGTCCTGGCTTTGTGCCTTGAGCTGGCTCAACTCTCTTTGATGTGGCCTCTTCCTCTGCCACATAATCTTCATCTTCAGAATCTGAAGTTCTCTTCTTCCTCTGTCTAGTGGCAGCTTTTGGCAGATTGCTTGGGGTACTTCTGCTGCCATCATCTCAAGAGCTGGAGGGACTAGTGCCCTCACTCATCACCACTTGCTGTTCTGACACATTCTGGCTGTCACTCTGATCTGACATGTTGAACAAGCTGACTGCTGACCCTGTGAATAGTTTATAGATGAGGTAGAGTGGATGAGCATCACAAAATGCAGAGATCTTTGCAAAAAGAATGATCCAAAAACTTAGTTTTAGTTTCCCACTGAAATCATCTCGGATCTACCGATTTTCAAACTCGGTGATACCGAAGCAGTTTTGGAACCTAAACTAGTGAACTCGGTTGGACCGAGTCATAGTTCGGTGGCACCGAGACTGCTAGGGTTTCACGGAGTTCCAAAATCGGTCACACCGATAAGTAATTCTCGGTCAGACCGAGTCTCACTTGTGCAATGGCATAAGCCAAATCGGTGGGACCGAGTTTTTCAACTCGGTGGGTCCGAGATGGTTTCGACGGAAACCTAACCCTAAAATTTTTGAATCAAACCTAATCTACAAACGCATTGACTGGACAGGAGTGTTTCAATCGTGGCAAGAATCATGATGATCACAATGTGCTAAGAATCGGATTGGAGAATAGCACAAAGATCGAGCCCATACCCTAGTTCGGTGGAGACTCGCTACGGCGGCAACGGTGGGGTAGAATTCCCGTTGACGGCGACGGAGACCAGCGACTGGAGGCGGCTGGCGGTGAGGAGACGATCCGGAGACCATGTTGGCAGAGCAGGCTATCGCACGGGCGAAGGGGTT
The DNA here is from genome assembly GCF_056163025.1 of Triticum urartu. Taxonomy (NCBI): domain Eukaryota; kingdom Viridiplantae; phylum Streptophyta; class Magnoliopsida; order Poales; family Poaceae; genus Triticum; species Triticum urartu. The sequence continues at coordinate 587,023,001 of NC_141876.1, read as the reverse complement.
CGGATAAATTTCCAAAAAAATTCCCATGACTATATATAGCCCGACCCTGTCGGTGTGACCGAGTGGAACAACTCGGTGGCACAGAGATTCATAACTGCAAGCAGTTACTGAAACTCGGTGTGACCGAAATGTTCAAATCGGTTGCACCGAGATCGAAAACCTAGATCAACTTAATGTTCTCGGTAGGACCGAAAGTGGGGTATCGGTCAGACCGAGAATCATAAAGAGGTTTTGGAAGTTTAAGTCTATGACGAATCTGGGACTCCGAGCGCTCCTCACACAGAGTGGTTCGAATCTGACTTGATCAAATTTTGTGATGCAGCATGAATAGAGTTTGAGACGAGAAAAGCATAGATAGCTAGACGAGGTTCTTAGGCATTCTTGTCCATCCACTTGGCAAAAGGAAATAAAACCAAACAATCAAAACAACAAGTGGATGTCCTCGAATGAGTAAAATATGCAACCATCATGCTCACACAATAAGATGGCAAATGAAATATGTGACAAGGCATGCACAACCAATTCTAGCATCTACCAAGCAATTTGCGATGACTAGGTCACCTATATATGAGTATATTGACTTAGGAGTCAAGTGAGAACACTTGATCATAGGTCATACTCATCGTTTAAGCTCAAGTGGGGTTACCACTTTTACATAAAGCATTGTTGTGTTCACATCTTTAGAGTTGCTTTAGCTCAAGTCTTAGAGTAAAGCTCCCCCTAGATGTGATATCCCCCCTTAGAGGGATGAACTAACCTCGGGTTTTGTCGATGATGACTTCATGTAGATGTTGAAGATGTGGATGCTCAATGTTGATGTAGATCACTTGGAGCTATCCATTTGAGTGAATTGCACTTTCAATACCTACATGGGTTAGTCCCACAAGGAACAAACATGGATATCCATAGACATAGAGTGATGCACACACAAGATGATGTCCATGAAAACTTTTAGGTTACCTTGTCCCTTGTCTTACCAACAAGAGGGTTTGTGACTCCTTGAACTAGTGCAAGATGTGGAAGTTGATTGCACTTGTTCTTGCCAAAATGATAAGAGTGAAGTATGTTGGCGGAGTCACCCTCAAGAACTCTCTAGTTCTTCTTCTTTTGGATCCACACCATCTTGATGGGAATCCTTGGAGTTGTAGTCGTACTGGATGAAGTGGAACTTGAATTAGTCTTGGGAATCCACTTGACTAAGGTCTTAGGAGCTTCTTCAAATGCATCAATTTCCTCTTGAAGCTTGTCCTTGCCTTTTTGCTTGTAGTCTTGTGGTGAAAGATCATCTTGAGCTTGTGTCCCCTTGAAGGAAGTATCATACTTCTCTTGTTGAGGAACAAACTTTGTCTTGGGGTATTGATCTTCTTCCCACTCAACTCCATTGGCATTGAACTTTCGTTCAAAACCAACACATTGATTCTTCCGGTGCATTCCGTGCTTGCGCACAATTTCCTCGAATTGCTTACTCCCGGCAAGGCTTTTGTACACTCCTTTCTCTATAATTCCCTTCAATAAGCTATTTTCTTGCTCAAGTGTAACTTGGCTAAGGGAATCATTAGTGGAATCAAGAGAACTACTAGAAGCAACAATATTGGATTTAGCATGATCATTGTTACTACTAGAGGAAGAATCTTTCTTGTTCTTGTTATTAGACTTGACTTGAGGCATGTAAGTGGATAAGAGTAAACGCTTGGCAATGTGAGAAGAACTTTTCTTGCGGAGATCATCATTGATTGCTTTTAAGAACTCATGCTCTTGCTCAAGATTGAGCTTTTCAGAGCGTAATTTCTCATGAGCTCTTAAAAGTTCTCGATGATCTTCGAAGATAGTTTCATGAGCTAACTTAAGAGTGTTTAGTTCTCTAGTTAGAGCCTCAATCTTCTCCTTATAATTGTCATTCGTTTTATCTTTATTAGCATGATTAATTGACGTTTCATCATAGTATTCATCACTAGAGTTGTCAACAAGCAAATCATCACCTAACAAGTCATCTTCATCACTATTGAAATCAACATACTCGGGGTGTGTTACATTAGGACCTTTGGCCATGAAGGATCTTCCAATTCCTTCATTTGGTGAGTCAAATATGTCGTAGGAGTTGGTTGACACAAGTGCTAGACCGGCAACACCTTCATCTTGAGTATCTTCGGAGTCGGAGTAATAACTTCTCTCGGAGTGACTGTCGGAGTCGGAGCCGGATACCCATTCACCAACATGAGCTTGATGTCTTCGTTTTGTTTAGCTCCTTGATGATTTTTCCTTCCTTTCCGAATCCTTGCTTCTCCATGAGTATCTTCGTTCATAACGATCATCTCTACTCCTTCTCTCTCTTGGTGGTGATTCTTTGCTTCTTCTTTTTGGAGAATCTTCTCTTCTCTTGTAGGGAGCCGTACACTCATTGGAATAGTGTCCGGGTCTTCCACAACTGTAGTAGTTTCGCTCTCGACTAGAAGATCTTTTGTCATTGTAGGACCTTGACTTGAAGCTTCTATCTTTGCTTCTACTCTTGTAGAACTTGTTGAAGTTCTTCACCATTAAGCTCAATTCTCCATTGAAGTTTTGTTTCTCACTTGATGATGTAGGGGCTTCACATGAGGCTTTGTAGGCACCACTTGACTTGTTGTGAAGTTCCTCTTTATCCTTAAGTGACATCTCATGAGCAACAATTCTTCCAATCACCTCTGTTGGCTTGAGATCTTTGTAATTGGGCATCATTTGGATCAATGTGCACACGGTATCATATTTTCCATCCAAGGCTCTTAGAATATTCTTGATGATGAATCTATCAGTCATCTCTTCACTTCCTAAGCCGGCAATCTCATTTGTGATGAGAGCAAGCCTAGAGTACATTTCAGTGACACCTTCACCATCCTTCATTTTGAACTTGTCAAGTTGACTTTGAAGCACATCCAACTTGGATTCCTTGACGGAGTCGGTACCTTCATGCATATCAATCAAAGTGTCCCAAATTTCCTTTGCATTCTCAAGACGGCTGATTTTGTTGAATTCTTCGGGGCACAATCCGTTGAAGAGAATATCACAAGCTTGAGCATTGTATTGCAACATCTTCAACTCATCCGCGGTAGCTTCACGGTTTGGTTCTTTCCCATCAAAGAAGTCACCTTGCAAACCAACACACACAATAGCCCAAAAGGCGGGGCTATGTCCAAGAATATGCATTTTCATTTTATGCTTCCAACTAGCAAAATTAATACCATCAAAGTAAGGACCTCTACGGTGATAATTTCCCTCGCTAGATGCCATACTCTCCTAGGTTGTGAAACCAAGGCTATGACCACCAAAAGCTATGGAGATCAAAGCAAATGGAGACCAAAGCTCTGATACCACTTGTAGGATCGAAAGTATGTCTAGAAGGGGGGTGATTAGACTACTTTACCAAATAAAAACTTAACCTTTTCCCAATTTTAGTTCTTGGCAGATTTTAGCTATTGTAGGACAAGTCAAGCAATCATCACACAATTCAAGCAAGCATGCAAAGAGTATATTGGCAGCGGAAAGTAAAGCATGCAACTTGCAAGAATGTAAAGGGAAGGGTTTGGAGAAATCAAACGCAATTGGAGACACGGATGTTTTTCCCGTGGTTCGGATAGGTGGTGCTATCCTACATCCACGTTGATGGAGACTTCAACCCACAAAGGGTAACGGTTGCGCGAGTCCACAAAGGGCTCCACCCACAAAGGGTCCACGAAGAAGCAACCACCCACAAAGGGTCCACGAAGAAGCAACCTTGTCTATCCCACCATGGCCATCGCCCACACAGGACTTGCCTCACTAGCGGTAGATCTTCACGAAGTAGGCGATCTCCTTGCCCTTACAAACTCCTTGGTTCAACTCCACAATCTTGTCGGGGGCTCCCAAGTGACACCTAGCCAATCTAGGAGACACCACTCTCCAAGAAGTAACAAATGGTGTGTAGGTAATGAACTCCTTGCTCTTGTGCTTCAAATGATAGTCTCCCCAACACTCAACTCTCTCTCATAGGATTTGGATTTTGTGGAAAGAAGATTGAGTGGAAAGCAAGTTGGGAAGGCTAGAGATCAAGATTCGTATGGTAGGAATGGAATATCTTGGTCTCAACACATGAGTAGGTGGTTCTCTCTCAGAACATATGAGTAGGAATTGTGTATGTGTTCTGATGGCTCTCTCCACAAATGAAGAGGAGGTGGAGGGGTATATATAGCCTCCACACAAAATCCAACCGTTACACACATTTTTCCAATCTCGGTGGGACCGAATCAACAAACTCGGTCGGACCGAAAATGTAAACCTAGTGACCGTTAGAGATTTTCAGTGGGACTGACATGCAACTCGGTGGGACCAATATGGTTAGGGTTTGGGCATAACGTAATCTCGGTAAGACCGATTACACAAACTCGGTGAGACCGAATTTGGTAATTAGCTAACCAGAGAGTTGGTTAGGCAAACTCGGTGGGACCGATTTGCTCTTTCAGTGAGACCGAAAAGTTACAAAAAGGAAACACTGAATTTACATTGCAATCTCGGTGGGACCGATTAGCTCTTTCGGTGAGACCGAAAAGTTACGAAAGGGAAACAGAGAGTTTGCAATCCCATCTCGGTGAGACCGAGATCCCTATCGGTAGAACCGAATTGCTAGGGTTTGGCAATGGCTTATGACAAATGAAACTCGGTGGCGCCGGATAGAAAGAATCGGTAGGACCGAGTTTGGCTTTGGGTTTAGGTCATATGTGGATATGGGAAAGTAGTTGAGGGTTTTGGAGCATATCACTAAGCACATGAAGCAAGAGGCTCATTAAGCAACACCTCATCCCTCCTTGGTAGTATTAGCTTTTCCTAAAGACTCGATGTGATCTTGGATCACTAAAATATAAAATGAAGAGTCTTGAGCTTTTGAGCTTGAGCCAATCCTTTGTCCTTAGCATTTTGAGGGTTCCACTTTCACATCCATGCCATGCCAATCATTGAGCTTTCCTGAAATAATCATCTTGGAATAGCATTAGCTCAATGAGCTATATGTTGTTATGAATTACCAAAACCACCTAGGGATAGTTGCACTTTCAGAACTCTTCCTCTTTTTTTCTATCGGGAACGAGGGTCGTCGAGGGTCACCGAGCGGTAGAGGAAACCCTAAATAGCAAGTATCGTGGGTGTGAGATACATGTGGCCGTCGGTGTCGGACACTACATCCACGTCCCACAAGTGACGTGGGCGTCAAAGCCCGCGTCACTTGTGGGACGTGGATGTACTGTCCGACACCGACGGCCACATGTATCTCACACCCACGATACTTGCTATTTAGGGTTTCCTCTACTGCTCAGCGACCCTCGACGACCCTCGTTCCCGATAAAAAAAGAGGAAGAAGAAGAAAAAAAGAGAAGAAAGAATAGAGGAGATCTTCTCCTCTATTCTTTCTTCTCCTCTTTTTTTCTTCTTCCTCTTCTTTTTTATCCTCTTCTTCCTCTCATGTTCGACGACCCTCGACCCCTCGGCGACCCTAGACCCCCTCATGTCGAAGTTATCGGGTAGGGGGTATATCGACAACGACATACCCGATACATACATACATATCACATGCATCCATACATATATGAACAAAATTAATATCTACTAATTAACAACCTAAATAAAAAAACTAATACATATAGGAAGAAGAAGAAAAAAGAAGAGAAGAAAGAATAGAGGAGGAGAAATAATAGAGGAGAAGACTTCCTCTCCTCTTCTTCTCCCTCTTCTTCCCCTTCTTCCCCGCCTCTCTCATGAATGTCCGACGTCCCCCCCCCCTCATCATCATCTATCATCCCCCCTCTCATGTTCGACAACCCTCGACCCCTCGGCCGCCCTCTCGACACACCCACGACCTAAAATGACCTAAAATGAAAATAACCTAAATTGCACTAAAGTTATCGACGACCCTCTCGACACACCCACGAATAAGAAAATATATCATCTTCTTCATCTCCTCTTCTTTGCATATTCACATAGCCACATACACATACATAGCCACATACATATTCATCTACGAATAAAAAATATCATAGGTACAATTCATATCGACATTCATACATACATGAAAAAAATTATATGAACATCGTGAACAAAAAGATCATCGAGCAAAATTATTTTCCATGAACATACATATAGCCACATTCATATAGAACTTTTGCATATATGAACATATATAGATGATTTTCTAAAAATGTAAATTTTGCATATATGAACATATATACACAGAGAAAATACATGCATATATAGCCATATCCATACGTACATACATATCGACATTCATACATACATGAAAAAAATCTATGAACGTATAAACAGAGAGCAGCGGCGGCAATGGGTGGTGTCGTCGGCGACGGGGGTGGGAAAGGGGGGAGCTCACTGGGGGCGGGCGGCGACGGGGAGAGGAGGCCAGCGACGGGAAGGAGGACGGCGGGCTCGGGGATGCCGGCGACGGGGACGGCGTGCGCGGGGCGGCACGCGATGACGGGGACGACGTGCTCGGGGTGGCACATGGCGACGGGGACGGCGGCGGGCTCGGGGCGGCGCACGGCGACGGGGACGAGGAGGCGGGGCTCGGGGCAGGGCGGACGACAGCGGGCTTGGGGCAGGGCGGCCGGCGACGGGCAGGAGGGCGCGATGACGACGACCGCGACAGGGCGCGGCGACGGCGACGGGGCGGGCGCGACGACAGCAAGCACGTGGGGATGGGGCAGGGCGCGGCGACGGCGACGAGGAGGACGAGCAGCCTGGCGGCATCGGCGATGGGGAATGGAGCAGTTGGCGAAATTTTCGCAAGTGTGGGCTTATATAGGCGGACCTATGGTCCCGGTTCGTCGCACGAACCGGGATGAATGCGCACCTATGGTCCCAGTTGGTGCTACCAACCGGGACTAAAGGCCTCTTTTCGGCAGCCCAAAGGGCGGGAAGCAGAGGCGTTTGGTCCCGGTTGGTCGCACCAACCGGGACTAAAGAGGGGCATTCGTCCTGGTTGGTGTTACGAACCGGTACCAATGCACCCCTTTAGTCCCGGTTGTTGCTACCAACCGGGATCAAACGCCCTGTGCTGGAGCGGTGCGGTCGTAAGTTTAGTCCCACCTCGCTAGTTGAGAGGAGCTCAGAGTGGTTTATAAGCCTCGCTGCCACATCCCTCTCGAGCTCCTCTCTATTGCAGGCTTACGGGCCTAATCTATGCACTGCTATGCTTGTTGGGCCTGCTGGGCCTTCTGCGGGCCTGAATCCTGGCCCATGGAAGGGTTTCTAGTCGTATTCAGGCCGTGGAGGCCTAGTAGGTGGCATATTTTTTGTTTTCTTCTTTTGTTTTCTTTTTTGCTTTTTATTTTTTTTATTTATACTAAATACTTATAGTTTTTTAGTGATTTCTTTTTGCTTTTAGGTCACAAAAATTATAAACTTTCTGTTAGTGCCATTAGTTTTAAAATTTGAATTTTTTTTGTTTTCTTCTTTTGTTTTATTTTTTGCTTTTTATTTTTTTATTTATACTAAATACTTATAGTTTTAAAATGTATGTGAATCACTAGTTTATGAATAACTTTACTATGAAGTTAGATTTTTGAGTGATTCTTTTTCATGCAAAAACTGGATGCACTTCGTGTACAAAACGGACAATCTCTTTCGAAGTATCAGGGTTCCGGACGAAAGATCATCTGTTACAAAGGGATTTCATTTTCTTGAACTTATTTGAACTCCATATTTTTTCTGTGTTCAAAATGCACCATTCAAAGCCACATCATCAATTTTCAACCCTTTCTGACTTCATTTGTTATTTTTCATGCATTTACTGATTTTTTTGAGCTATAAGACCCTGAAATTGAAAAGCATTTCAAATGAACTCCGAAAAGGTTGAGAGTTGGCACGGTATCATCATTTCACCCACATAGCATGTGCAACAAAGTTGAGATGGTTATGGCAAAAACTGGATGCACTTCGTGTACAAAACGGACAATCTCTTTCGAAGTATCAGGGTTTCGGACGAAAGATCATCTGTTACAAAGGGATTTCATTTTCTTGAACTTATTTGAACTCCATATTTTTTCTGTGTTCAAAATGCACCATTCAAAGACACATCATCAATTTTCAACCCTTTCCAACTTCATTTGTTATTATTCATGCATTTACTGATTTTTTGAGCTATAAGACCCTGAAATTGAAAAGCATTTCAAATGAACTCCGAAAAGGTTGAAAGTTGGCATGGTACCATCATTTCACCCACATAGCATGTCCAACAAAGTTGAGATGGTTACGGCAAAAACTGGATGCACTTCGTGTACAAAACGGACAATCTCTTTCGAAGTATCAGGGTTTCGGACGAAAGATCATCTGTTACAAAGGGATTTCATTTTCTTGAACTTATTTGAACTCCATATTTTTTCTGTGTTCAAAATGCACCATCAAAGCCACATCATCAATTTTCAACCCTTTCTGACTTCATTTGTTATTTTTCATGCATTTACTGATTTTTTTGAGCTATAAGACCCTGAAATTGAAAAGCATTTCAAATGAACTCCGAAAAGGTTGAAAGTTGGCATGGTATCATCATTTCACCCACATAGCATGTGCAACAAAGTTGAGATGGTTACGGCAAAAACTGGATGCACTTCGTGTACAAAACGGACAATCTCTTTCGAAGTATCAGGGTTTCGGACGAAAGATCATCTGTTACAAAGGGATTTCATTTTCTTGAACTTATTTGAACTCCATATTTTTTTCTGTGTTCAAAATGCACCATCAAAGCCACATCATCAATTTTCAACCCTTTCTGACTTCATTTGTTATTTTTCATGCATTTACTGATTTTTTTGAGCTATAAGACCCTGAAATTGAAAAGCATTTCAAATGAACTCCGAAAAGGTTGAAAGTTGGCATGGTATCATCATTTCACCCACATAGCATGTGCAACAAAGTTGAGATGGTTACGGCAAAAACTAGATGCACTTCGTGTACAAAACTGTCAATCTCTTTCGAAGTATCAGGGTTTCGGACGAAGTTGGCATAGCATACTCGTGTGTTACAAAGTTGGCATGGTATCATCATAATAGTTGCGGGAGAAAGTCTTCACTTTTTCTTCGCTTGTGTCGTTTGCTTATTGCGCCGTAACCATGGATAATCTTCATCGTTTATCAGGATGCTTGGGTCAGCCTTGACATTGAAGGGAGGAATTTCATGAAACTTTTCATAATCTTCAAACATGTCTATCTTGCCGTCCACTCCCAGAATGTCCCTTTTCCTGAAAGAACTATGTGGCGCTTTGGCTCATCGTATGATGTATTCGCTTCCTTATCTTTTCTTTTTCTCGGTTTGGTAGACATGTCCTTCACATAGATAACCTGTGCCACATCATTGGCTAGGACGAACGGTTCGTCAGTGTACCCAAGATTTTTCAGATCCGCTGTTGTCATTCCGTACTATGGGTCTACCTATACCCCGCCGCCTGACAGATTGACCCATTTGCACTTAAACAAAGGGACCTTAAAATCAGGTCCGTAGTCAAGTTCCCATATGTCCAGTATGTAACCATAATATGTGTCCTTTCCGCTCTCGGTTGCTGCATCAAAGCGGACACCGCTGTTTTGGTTGGTGCTCTTTTGATCTTGGGCGATTGTGTAAAATGTATTCCCATTTATCTCGTATCCTTTGTAAGTCAATACAGTCAAAGATGGTCCCCTGGACAACAAGTACAACTCATCACAAACAGTGTTGTCACCTCTGAGACGTGTTTCCAACCAACTGTTGAAAGTCCTAATGTGTTCACATGTAATCCAGTCGTCGCACTACTGAGGGTGTTTGGAGCGCAGACTGTTCTTGTGTTCATCGACATACGGGGTCACCAAGGTAGAGTTCTGTAGAACTGTGTAGTGTGCTTGAGACCAAGAATATCCGTCCCTGCATATTATTGATTCACTTCCAAGAGTGCCTTTTCCAGTCAGTCTCCCCTCATACTGCGATTTAGGGAGACCTATCTTCCTAAGGCCAGGAATGAAGTCAACACAAAACCTGATAACATCCTCTGTTTGATGGCCCATGGAGATGCTTCCTTCTGGCCTAGCGCGGTTACGGACATATTCCTTTAGGACTCCCATGAACCTCTCAAAGGGGAACATATTGTGTAGAAATACGGGCCCCAAGATGACAATCTCGTCGACTAGATGAACTAGGATGTGCATCATGATATTGAAGAAGGATGGTGGGAACACCAGCTCGAAACTGACAAGACATTGCGCCACATCACTCCTTAGCCTTGGTACAATTTCTGGATCGATCACCTTCTAAGAGATTGCATTAAGGAATGCACATAGCTTCACAATGGCTAATCGGACGTTTTCCGGTAGAAGCCCCCTCAATGCAACCGGAAGCAGTTGCGTCATAATCACATGGCAGTCATGAGACTTTAGGTTCTGAAACTTTTTCTCTGGCATATTTATTATTCCCTTTATATTCGACGAGAAGCCAGTCGTGACCTTCATACTGAGCAAGCATTCAAAGAAATTTCTTTCTCTTCTTTCGTAAGAGCGTAGCTGGCAGGACCTTTATACTGCTTCGGAGGCATGCCATCTTTTTCGTGCAAACGTTGCAGGTCCTCCCATGTGCCTCAAGTGTATCTTTTGTCTTCCCATACATGCCCAAGAAGCCTAGCAGGTTCACACAAAGGTTCTTCGTCACGTGCATCACGTCGATTGAAGAGCGGACCTCTAGGTCTTTCAAGTAGGGTAGGTCCCAAAATATAGATTTCTTCTTCCACATGGGTGCGTGTCCCTTAGCGTCATTCGGAACGGCTAGTCCACCGGGACCCTTTCCAAAGATTACGTGTAAATCATTGACCATAGCAAGTACATGATCACCGGTATGCATGGCGGGCTTCTTCCGGTGATCTGCCTCGCCTTTGAAATGCTTGCCTTTCTTTCGACATTGATGGTTGGTCGGAAGAAATCGGCGATGGCCCAGGTACACATTCTTCCTGCATTTGTCCAGGTATATACTTTCGGTGTCATCTAAACAGTGCGTGCATGCGTGGTATCCTTTGTTTGTCTGTCCTGAAAGGTTACTGAGAGCGGGCCAATCGTTGATGGTCACGAACAGCAATGCCTTAAGGTTAAATTCCTCCTGTCTATGCTCATCCCACATACGTACACCGTTTCCATTCCACGGCTGTAAAAGTTCTTCAACTAATGGCCTTAGGTACACATCAATGTCGTTGCCGGGTTGCTTAGGGCCTTGGATGAGAACTGGCATCATAATGAACTTCCGCTTCATGCACATCCAAGGAGGAAGGTTATACATACATAGAGTCACGGGCCAGGTGCTGTGATTGCTGCTCTGCTCCCCAAAAGGACTAATGCCATCCGCGCTTAAAGCAAACCATACATTCCTTGGGTCCTTTGCAAACTCATCCCAGTACTTTCTCTCGATTTTTCTCCACTGCGACCTGTCAGCGGGTGCTCTCAACTTCCCATCTTTCTTTCGGTTCTCACTATGCCATCGCATCAACTTGGCATGCTCTTCGTTTATGAACAGACGTTTCAACCGTGGTATTATAGGAGCAGACCACATCACCTTCACAGGAACCCTCTTCCTGGGGGGCTCGCCGTCAACATCACCAGGGTCATCTCGTCTGATCTTATACCGCAATGCACCGCATACCGGCATGCATTCAGATCCTTGTATGCACCGCGGTAGAGGATGCAGTCATTAGGGCATGCATGTATCTTCTCCACCTCCAATCCTAGAGGGCATGCGACCTTCTTTGCTGCGTATGTACTGTCGGGCAATTTGTTATCATTTGGAAGCTTCTTCTTCAATATTTTCAGTAGCTTTTCAAATCCTTTGTCAGCCACAGCATTCTCTGCCTTCCACTGCAGCAATTCCAGTATGGTACCGAGCTTTGTGTTGCCATCTTCGCAATTGGGGTACAACCCTTTTTTGTGATCCTCTAACATGCGATCGAACTTCAGCTTCTCCTTTTGACTTTCGCATTGCGTCCTTGCATCGACAATGACCCGGCGGAGATCATCATCATCGGGCACATCGTCTGGTTCCTCTTGATCTTCAGCAGCTTCACCCGTTGCAGCATCATTGGGCACATCGTCTGGTTCCTCTTGATCTTCACCAGCTCCCCCCATTGCAGCATCACCATATTCAGGGGGCACATAGTTGTCATCGTACTCTTCTTCTTCGCCGTCTTCAATCATAACCCCTATTTCTCCGTGCCTCGTCCAAACATTATAGTGTGGCATGAAATCCTTGTAAAGCAGGTGGGAGTGAAGGATTTTCCGGTTAGAGTAACACCTCGTATTCCCACATTCAGTGCATGGACAACACATAAAACCATTCTGCTTGTTTGCCTCAGCCGCATCGAGAAACTCATGCACGCCCTTAATGTACTCGCAGGTGTGTCTGTCACCGTACATCCATTGCCGGTTCATCTGCGTGCATTATATATAATTAAGTTTCCAAATTAATAGAAGTTCATCATCACATTAAAACCAAAGTGCATACATAGTTCTCATCTAACAACATATAGCTCTCCAGAGCATCTAATTAATTAAACCATACATTGAAACTATGTAAAACATTTCAATGCGAAAACAAATGCGATCATAATCTCAACCAAGGTAACAATTGATCCAACGGCATAATGATACCAAGCCTCGGTATGAATGGCATATTTTCTAATCTTTCTAATCTTCAAGCGCATTGCATCCATCTTGATCTTGTGATCATCGACGACATCCGCAACATGCAACTCCAATATCATCTTCTCCTCCTCAATTTTTTTTATTTTTTCCTTCAACAAATTGTTTTCCTCTTCAACTAAATTTAACCTCTCTACAATAGGGTCGGTTGGCATTTCCGATTCACATACATCCTACATAAATAAAATCTATGTCACGTTGGTCGGCATAATTTTCATAAATAATAAATGAACCAATAGTTATAAAGATAATATATATATACCACATCCGAATCATAGACAGGACGAGGGCCGACGGGGGCGGATACCAAAACCATCGCACTATATAAGATGCAATAATAAAAGTAAGAAAATAATACAAGTATCTATGTAAACATACAAGTAAGAATATTTTTCCTTTCAGAAAGAAGATAAGAACAAGAGGCTCACCACGGTGGTGCCGGCGATGAGCTCGGCGCGGGTGATCGACGGCGGTGAAGATAGGGACGGGGCGTGATGGACCGCTAAACCTAGACAAATATTGTGGAAAATGGAGCTTGGAGGTCGAGCTTGGAGAGGAGAAAGCTTAAGTAGTGTGGCTCGGGCATTCCATCGAACACCTTGTGTGCATAGGAGGTGAGCTAGAGCACCACCAAGCCCTCTCCCCCTCGGCCAGAAAAAAACAGAGCAGTGTGCTTTGCTCACTTCATTGGTCCCGGTTGGTGGCATGAATCGGGACTAAAGGGGAGCCTTTGGTCCCAGTTCAAGCCACCAACCGGGACCAATGGTGGTGGGCTAGGAGCGAGGCCCATTGGTCCCGGTTCATCCCACCAACCGGGACCAAAAGGTCCAGATGAACCGGGACCAATGGCCCACGTGGCCCGGCCGGCCCCCTGGGCTCATGAACTGGGACCAAAGCCCCCATTGGTCCCGGTTCTGGACTGAACCGGGACTAATGGGCTGACCCGGCCTGGACCAAAGCCCTGTTTTCTACTAGTGTATATTGATGAAAACATAATAGGTTCAGATCTGAAATCATGGCACTCGGGCCCTAGTGACAAGCATTAAGCATAGCAAAGTCATAGCAACATCAATCTCAAAACATAGTGGATACTAGGGATCAAACCCTAACAAAACTAACTCGATTACATGATAGATCCCATCCAACCCATCACCGTACAGCAAGCCTACGATGGAATTACTCACGCACGGCGGTGAGCATCATGAAATTGGTGATGGAGGATGGTTGATGATGACGATGGCGACAGATTCCCCTCTCCGGAGCCCCGAACAGACTCCAGATCAGCCCTCCCGAGAGGTTTTAGGGCTTGGCAGCGGCTCCGTATCGTAAAACGCGATGCTTTCTTTTCTCTGATTTTTTTTCTCCCTGAAACACAATATATGGAGTTGGAGTTGGAGTCGAAGAGGCAACAGGGGGCCCATGAGGTAGGGGGCGCGCCCCCCACCCTCGTGGACAGGTGGTGGGCCCCTTGGCCTTCATATTTGCAGGTATTTTTCATATTTTCTGAAAATTCGCTCCGTGAAGTTTCAGGTCATTCCGAGAACGTTTGTTTCTGCACATAAATAACACCATGGTAATTCTGCTGAAAACAGTGTCAGTACGGGTTAGTTCCATTCAAATCATGCAAGTTAGAGTCCAAAACAAGGGCAAAAGTGTTTGGAAAGTAGATACGACGGAGACTTATCAGACATGTATGAAAGAATTATGAACGGTGGCTTTGCCACAAATACGATGTCAACTACATGATCATGCAAAGCAATATGACAATGATGAACGTGTCATGATAAACAGGATGGTGGAAAGTTGCATGGCAATATATCTCGGAATGGCTATGGAAATGCCATAATAGGTAGGTATGGTGGCTGATTCGAGGATGATATAAGGAGGTTTATGTGTGAAAGAGTGTATCATATCACGGGGTTTGGATGCACCGGTGAAGTTTGCACCAACTCTCAATGTGAGAAAGTGCAATGCACGGTACCGAAGAGGCTAGCAATGATGGAAAGGTGAGAGTGCGTATAATCCATGGACTCAACATTAGTCATAAAGAACTCACATACTTATTGCAAAAATCTACAAGTCATCAAAAACCAAGCACTACGGGCATGCTCCTAGGGGGATAGATTGGTAGGAAAAGAACCATCGCTCGTCCCCGACCGCCACTCATAAGTAAGACAATCAAAGAACACCTCATGTTTCAAATTTGTTACATAACGTTTACCATACGTGCATGCTACGGGACTTGCAAACTTCAACACAAGTATTTCTCAATTTCACAACTACTCAATGATACGTCCATTTTGCATCATGCTTTTATATCAATATTTATTACATTATGGGCTGTTATTTCACATTATGTCACAATAATTATGGATATTCTCTCTTATTTTACAAGGTTTACATAAGGAGGGAGAATGCCGTCAGCTAGAATTCTGGGATGGAAAAGGAGCTAATATTAGAGACCTATTCTGCACAACTCCAAAAGTCCTGAAACTCCATGGAATACCTTATAATAAATAATGAAAAATCCTCGCCAAAGATGAAGACCAGGGGGCCCACACCCTTTCCACGAGGGTGGGGGGCGCCCCCCCCCCCCTAGGGCGCGCCCCCTACCTCGTGGGCCCCCTGGTGGCTCTCCGATGACCATCTTCTCCAATATGAAGTCTTTCATCGAGAAAAAAAGAAGAAGCAACCTTTCGGGATGAAACTCCGCCGCCACGAGGCGGAACCTTGGCGGAACCAATATAGGGCTCTGGCAGAGCTGTTCTGCCGGGGAAACTTCTCTCCCGGAGGGGGAAATCATCGCCATCGTCATCACCAACGCTCCTCTCATCGGGAGAGGGCAATCTCCATCAACATCTTCATCAGCACCATCTCATCTCAAATCCCTAGTTCATCTCTTGTATCCAATTCTTGTCTCCAAGTCCGGGATTGGTGCTAGTAGGTTGCTAGTAGTGTTAATTACTCCTTGTAGTGCTAGTTGGTTTAATTGGTGGAAGATCATATGTTCAGATCCTTTATGCATATTATTACCCCCCTGATTATGAACTTGAATATGCTTTGTGAGTAGTTACGTTTGTTCCTGAGGACAAGGGAGATGTATGTTGTCTAGCCTCTAGTGGTGTTATGTGAACATCGACTACATAAAACTTCACCATTATTTGGGCCTAGAGGAAGGCATTGGGAAGTAATAAGTAGATGATGGGTTGCTAGAGTGATAGAAGCTTAAACCCTAGTTTATGCGTTGCTTCGTAAGGGGCTGATTTGGATCCATATGTTTCATGCTATGGTTAGGTTTACCTTAATACTTTTGTTGTAGTTGCGGATGCTTGCAATAGAGGTTAATCATAAGTGGGATGCTTGTTCAAGTAAGAACAGCACCCAAGCACCGGTCCACCCACATGTCAAATTATCAAAGTACCGAACGTGAATCATATGAACGTGATGAAAACTAGCTTGACGATATTCCCATGTGTCCTCAGGAGCGCTTTTCCTTATATAAGAGTTTGTCCAGGCTTGTCCTTTGCTACAAAAAGGATTGGGCCACCTTGCTGCACTTTATTCACTTTTGTTACTTGTTGCTCATTACAAATTATCTCATCACAAAACTATCTGTTACAACTTATTTCAGTACTTGCAGAAAATACCTTGCTGAAAACCGCTTATCATTTCCTTCTGCCCCTCGTTGGGTTCGACACTCTTACTTATCGAAAGGACTATGATAGATTCCCTATACTTGTGGGTCATCAAGACTCTCTTCTGGCACCGTTGCCGGGGAGTGAAGCGCCTTTGGTAGGTGGAATTTGGTAAGGAAAATTTTATATAGTGTGCTGAAATTTAGTGTCACTTGTTACTATGGAAAGTAATACCCTGAGGGGCTTGTTCAGGGTATCTTCACCCCGACCAGTAGAGCAAAGAATTTCTCCTCAACCTACTGAACCTATTGAAAATGAAATTCCTTATGAGTATCCTTCGGGTATGAGAGAAAAACTGCTAGCTAATCCTTTTACAGGAGATGGAACAAAGCATCCTGATGAACACCTAATATATGTGGATGATGTTTGTGGATTATTTAAGCTTGCAGGTATACCCGATGATGTTTCTAAGAAGAAGGTCTTCCCTTTATCTTTGAAGGGAGACGCATTGATATGGTATAGGCTATGTGATGATACGAGATCATGGAACCATAGAAGATTGAAATTGGAATTTCATCAAAAGTATTACCCTATGCATCTTGGTCATCGTGATCGCAATTATATATTTATATATATATATATAATTTTTGGCCTCGCGAAGGAGAAAGCATCGCTCAAGCTTGGGGAGGCTTAAATCAATATTATATTCATGCCCCAATCATGAGCTCCCAAGAGAAACAATCCTTCAAAAAATTTATGCTCGGCTTTCTGAAAACAATCGCACCATGCTTGATACTTCTTGTGCTGGCTATTTTATGATGAAGACTATTGGATTTAGATGGAATTTATTGGATAGAATTAAACGCAACTCTGAAGATTGGGATCTCGACAAAGGTAAGGAGTCAGGTATGATACCTAAGTTTGATTCTGTTAAATCTTTTATGGATACCGATATTTTCCGTAAGTTTAGCACTAAATATGGACTTGATTCTGAGATAGTAGCTTCTTTCTGTGAATCTTTTGCTACTTATGTTGATCTCCCTAAGGAGAAGTGGTTTAAATATCATCCTCCCATACAAGTAAAAGTAGCTGCACCCATTAAAGTTGAAGAAAAGACTGTCACTTATAATGATCCTATTGTTCCTACTTGTTATGTTGAGAAACCACCTTTCCCTGTTAGGATAAAGGATCATGCTAAAGCTTCAACTGTGGTTTGTAAAAGCAATATCAAAACATATACCCCTCCTAAGCAAGTTAAAGTAGAACCTAATATTGCTATTGTTAAAGATCTCTTATCTGATAATATTGATGGGCATGTTATTCAGTTCTGCGGTGAAACTGCTAGAATTGCTAAACCTTGTGCTAAGGATAAACATAGACCTGTGGTAGGCGTGCCTGTTATTTATGTTAAAATAGGAGAACATTGTTATCATGGCTTATGTGATATGGGTGCTAGTGCTAGTGTTATACCTTATGACTTGTATAAAGAAATCAAGCATGAAATTGCACCTGCTGAGTTAGAAGATATTGATGTCACAATTAAACTTGCCAATAGAGATAGTATTTCAGCAGTGGGAATTGTTAGAGATGTTGAAGTCTTGTGCGGGAAAACTAAATATCCTACTGATTTTCTTGTTCTTAGTTCCCCACAAGATAGCTTTTATCCCATTATATTTGGTAGACCCTTCTTGGACACTTTTAACGCTAAGATAGACTACGAAAAGAATGTTGTTACTATTGGCTTGGATGATATGACTCATGAATTTAATTTCTCTAAATTTAGTAAAGAACACCGTGAAGAAGAATTGCCTAGTAAGGATGAAATTATTGGTCTTTCTTCTATTGCCGTACCTCCTAGTGATCCTTTAGAACAATATTTGCTAGACCATGAGAATGATATGTTTACGAATGAAAGAAGGGAAATAGATGAAGTATTCTTTAAATAGGAACCTATGCTGAAACACAATTTTCCTATTGAAATCCTAGGGGATCCTCCTCCACCTAAGGGTTATCCCGTGTTTGAGCTTAAACCGTTGCCTGATAATCTTAAATATGCTTATCTTGATGAAAAGAAGATATATCATGTTATTATTAGTGCTAACCTTTCAGAGCATGAAGAAGAAACATTATTGAAAACTCTGAAGAAGCACCGTGCTGCTATTGGATATACTCTTGATGATCTTAAGGGCATTAGTCCCACTCTATGTCAACATAAAATAAATTTGGAAGCAGATGCCAAACCAGTTCGTGATCCTCAACGACGTCTAAATCCTAAAATGAAAGAAGTGGTAAGGAAAGAAATACTAAAGCTTCTGGAGGCAGGTATAATTTATCCCGTTGCTGATAGTCAGTGGGTAAGTCCTTTTCATTGTGTCCCTAAGAAGGGAGGTATTACTGTTGTTCCTAATGATAAAGATGAATTGATTCCACAAAGAATTATTACAGGTTATAGGACGGTAATTGATTTCTGCAAATTAAATAAGGCTACTAAGAAAGATCATTACCCCTTACCTTTTATCGATCAAATGCTAGAAAGATTATGCAAACATACACATTACTGCTTTCTAGATGGTTATTCTGGTTTCTCTCAAATACCCGTGTCGGCTAAAGATCAATCAAAGACTACTTTTACATGCCCTTTTCGTACTTTTGCTTATAGACGTATGCCTTTTGGTTTATGTAATGCACCTGCTACCTTTCAAAGATGCATGATGGCTTTTGTGAAAAGATTTGAGGTTTTCATGGACGAATTTTCCGTCTATGGATCTTCTTTTGATGATTGCTTGAGCAATCTTGATCGAGTTTTGCAGAGATGTGAAGAAACTAATCTTGTCTTGAATTGGGAAAAGTGCCACTTTATGGTTAATGAAGGTATTGTCTTGGGGCATAAAGTTTCTGAAAGAGGTATTGAAGTTGATAAAGCCAAGGTTGATGCTATTGAAAAGATGCCATGTCCCAAGGACATCAAAGGTATAAGAAGTTTCCTTGGTCACGCTGGATTTACAGGAGGTTCATTAAGAACTTCTCAAAAATTTCTCGGCCTCTGACTAATTTATTACAAAAAGATATACCATTTGTCTTTGATGATGATTGTGTAGAAGCATTTGAAATACTTAAGAAAGCATTAGTCTCTGCACCTATTGTTCGGCCACCTGATTGGAATTTACCCTTTGAAATTATGTGTGATGCTAGCGATTATGTTGTAGGTGTTGTTCTAGGGCAAAGAGTTGATAAGAAATTAAATGTTATCCATTATGCTAGTAAGACTCTAGACAATGCTCAAAGAAATTATGCTACTACTGAAAAAGAACTTTTAGCAGTTGTATTTGCTTGTGATAAGTTCAGACCTTATATTATTGATTCTAAAGTAACTATCCACACTAATCATGCTGCTTTAAATATCTTATGGAGAAGAAAGATGCTAAACCTAGACTTATTAGATGGGTTCTCTTGCTACAAGAATTTGATTTGCATATTGTCGATAGAAAAGGAGCTGAGAACCCCGTTGCAGACAACTTATCTAGGTTAGAGAATGTTCTTGATGACCCACTACCTATTGATGATAGCTTTCCTGATGAACAATTAAATATCATAAGTACTTCTCGTAGTACCCCTTGGTATGCTGATTATGCTAATTACATAGTTGCTAAATTTATACCACCTAGCTTCACATACCAACAATAGAAAAAGTTCTTCTATGATTTGAGACATCACTTTTGGGATGACCCACATCTTTATAAAGGAGTAGATGGTGTTATTAGACGTTGTGTACCTGAGCATGAACAAGAACAGATCCTACGCAAGTGCCACTCCGAAACTTATGGAGGACACCACGCGGGAGATAAAACTGCACATAAGGTATTGCAATCCGGTTTTTATTGGCCTACTCTCTTCAAGGATGCCCGTAAGTTTGTCCTATCTTGTGATGAATGTCAAAGAATTGGTAATATTAGTAAACGTCAAGAAATGCCTATGAATTATTTACTTGTTATTGAACCGTTTGATGTTTGGGGCTTTGATTATATGGGATCTTTTCCTGCCTCTAATGGATATACACATATTTTAGTTGATGTTGATTACGTTACTAAGTGGGTAGAAGCTATTCCAACTAGTAGTGCTGATCATAACACTTCTATTAAAATGCTTAAAGAAGTTATTTTTCCGAGGTTTGGAGTCCCTAGATATTTAATGACTGATGGTGGTTCACATTTTATTCATGGTGCTTTCTGTAAAATGCTTGCTAAATATGACGTCAATCATAGAATTCCATCTCCATATCACCCACAGTCTAGTGGTCAAGTAGAATTGAGTAATAGAGAACTCAAATTAATTTTGCAAAAGACTGTCAATAGGTCTAGAAAGAATTGGTCCAAGAAACTTGATGATGCATTATGGGCCTATATAACTGCATATAAAAATCCTATGGGTATGTCTCCGTATAAAATAGTATATGGAAAAGCATGTCACTTACCTCTCAAACTAGAACATAAGGCATATTGGGCTATTAAAGAGCTCAATTATGATTTCAAACTTGCCGGTGAAAAGAGGTTATTTGATATTAGCTCACTTGATGAATGGGGAACCCAAGCTTATGAAAATGCCAAGTTGTTTAAAGAAAAGGTTAAAAGATGGCATGACAAAAGGATACAAAAGCATGAGTTTAATGTAGGTGATTATGTATTGCTATACAACTCTCGTTTAAGATTTTTTGCAGGAAAACTTCTCTCTAAATGGGAAGGCCCCTATGTTATCGAGGAAGTCTATCGTTCCGGTGCCATAAAAATCAACAACTTCAGAGGCACAAATCCGAAGGTGGTAAATGGTCTGAGAATTAAACATTATATCTCAGGTAATCCCATAAATGTTGAAACCAATATTATTGAAACCGTAACCCCGGAGGAATACATAAGGGACACTTTCCAGAACATTTCAGACTCCGAAAAGGAATAGGTATGTGGTACGGTAAGTAAACCGACTCTAAAACAATTTTTAAGGCAATATTTCTCCGTTTTGGAATATTTAGAAAAATAGGAAATTAAGTAGCAGTCCGGGAAGGACACGAGGGCCCCACGAGGGTGGAGGGCGCGCCCTACCCCCCTGGGCGCGCCCCCTACCTCGTGAGCACCTCGTGTGCCTTCTGGACTCCGTTTTCTTGCACGATACATATTTTTGTCGGTAAAAATTCACTATATATTCTCCCGAAGGTTTTGACTCTCGTATCACACAAATATTCTCTGTTCTTGTTTCGAGCTATTTTTCTGACAGATCTAGATTATCATGACGTCCCCAAGTGCTTCCAAGGACAAGTTCTTCGAGAAGGTCATCAACCCTTACCTCGCGAGGTGTTGCGACACCCTCAAACCATTGAGATGCGTGATGGGTTGCTGTACATCCGCGGTGCTAAGGGACCAAAGGGAACCGGAAGCGTGGAGACGAGGCTCGAAGCAATGGAGCAACAAGTTTTCAAGTGCCAGGGGGTGGTGGAGCGTGGAATCAATGCTAGCCACACGATGCTCGCGGAGTTCACTAACAACTACAAGCCGGATGCCAAGAACACCGAGGAGGCCATCTTCAAGCTACATGAGAAGATCGAGCACCTCCAAGCCCAAATCTATGACCTGCAAAACCAAAACTGTGAGTATGAATATAGATTCAAAAGAATGAGTTTGGCTGCAGATTTGAGGATTCCGGAGACTCGATCATCATTCTATGATGGTGAACCTATGCCTTGGAAGATGGATGACAAGCCCGCATCATCAACAACACCTCCACCTTCTTCACCAACCAAGGAGATATAATAACATGGGTATGGGCACTCCCCTTGGCAACCACCAAGCTTGGGGGAGGTGCCCCGGTATCATATCACCATCACAACTCCTATCTTTACTGTTTTCCTTAGTTTGATCCTATTAGTAGTATTTTGATCTAGTAGAATAAGGTTTATGGCATGATCTATTTTTAAGTTTTGCTTTATGATCTCTCTATGTAATCGAGTCCGTGAGCTATATAATAAAGATTAGTGTTGAGTCAAGGGCTTGATTTTCTTGCTATGATCTTGGGTGAATAAAAGAAAAGAGAAAAAGAATAAGAAGAAACAAAAGTTCATATTGATCTTATTGATAGTAATGACTTCACATAGAAAGAGTGTGATGATTAAAAGTTGTTGGGAGTTGGCAGACATAGCTTTGGTCATCATTGCAATTAATAGGAAGTAATAAGGAAAGAGAGGTTTCACATATAAATATACTATTATTGACATCTTTTATGATTGGGAGCACTCATCAAAATATGACATGCTAAAGAGTTGATGTTGGACAAGGAAGACAACGTAATGGGTTATGTTTTCTTATATCTGAGATAAAGTATGTTGTCATGGATCATCCAACATGTTGAGCTTGCCTTTCCCCCTCATGCTAGCCAAATTCTCAGCACCAAGTAGAGATACTACTTGTGCTTCCAAATACCCTTAAACCAGTTTTGCCATGAGAGTCCACCATATCTACCTATGGATTGAGTAAGATCCTTTAAGTAAGTTGTCATTGGTGCAAAGCAATAAAAATTGCTCTAAATATGTATGATTAGTGTGGGAGAAATAAGCTTTATACGATCTTGTGATGTGGAAGTAATAAAAGTGACCGACTACGTAATAAAGGTTCATATCACAAGGGGCAATATAAAGTGACGTTCTTTCGCATTAAGATTTTGTGCATCCAACCATAATAGCGCATGGCAACCTCTGCTTCCCTCTGCGAAGGGCCTATCTTTTATTATTATCTTCTACCTTATGCAAGTGTCATGGGATCTTCACCTCTCCCTTTTTCATTTTATCCTTTGGCAAGCCCTACATGTTGGAAAAAACCTGATATATATATATATATATATATATATATATATATCTAATTGGATGTAGGGGGGGCATGAGTTATTATTGTTCACATTACCCTCGAGGTAAAAGGTTGTGGGGCGAAACTATAAGCCCCTATCTTTCTCTGTGTCCGATTAAAACTCCGTAACCACAAGTATTGCGCGAGTGTTAGCAATTATGAAGGACTAGATGATAGTTGAGTATGTGGACTTGCTTTTTAGCTCTGAAATAGACTCTTTCTAATGTTATGATAAATTGCAATTGCTTCAATGACTGAGGTTATAGTTTGTTGGTTCTCAATAGGGTTTCTGATTCATACTTTTGCATTGTGAATAGATCATCACTTGAACATAAGTAGTCATATGACAATATCTATGTATGTTGATGTTATGAGAATAATCATGATGCCCTCATGTCTGTATTTTACTTTATCGACGCCTCTACCTCTAAACATGGGGACATATTTATTGTTATCGGCTTTCGCTTGAGGACAAGCGAGGTCTAAGCTTGGGGGAGTTGATACGTCCATTTTGCAGCATGCTTTTATATCGATATTTATTGCATTATGGGCTGTTATTTCACATTATGTCACAATACACATGGCTATTCTCTCTTATTTTACAAGGTTTACATAAGGAGGGAGAATGTCGGCAGCTAGAATTCTGGGCTGGAAAAGGAGCAAATATTAGAGACCTATTCTGCACAACTCCAAAAGTCCTGAAACTCCACGGAATACCTTATAATAACTAATGAAAAATCCTCGCCAAAGATGAAGACCAGGGGGCCCACACCCTTTCCACGAGAGTGGGCCCCCCCCAGGGTGGGCCCCCTACCTCGTGGCCCCCCTGGTGGCTCTCTGATGACCATCTTCTCCTATATGAAGTCTTTCATCGAGAAAAAAAGAAGAAGCAACCTTCTGGGACGAAACTCCGCCGCCACGAGGCGGAACCTTGGCGGAACCAATCTAGGGCTCCAGCAGAGCTGTTCTGCCGGGGAAACTTCTCTCCCGGAGGGGGAAATCATTGCCATCGTCATCACCAATGCTCCTCTCATCGGGAGAGGGCAATCTCCATCAACATCTTCATCAGCACCATCTCATCTCAAAACCCTAGTTCATCTCTTGTATCCAATTCTTGTCTCCAAGTCCGGGATTGGTGCTAGTAGGTTGCTAGTAGTGTTAATTACTCCTTGTAGTTGATGCTAGTTGGTTTAATTGGTGGAAGATCATATGTTCAGATCCTTTATGCATATTATTACCCCTCTGATTATGAACATGAATATTCTTTGTGAGTAGTTACGTTTGTTCCTGAGGACAAGGGAGAAGTCTTGCTATTAGTAGTCATGTGAATTTGGTATTCGTTCAATATTTTGATGAGATGTATATTGTCTAGCCTCTAGTGGTGTTATGTGAATGTCGACTACATAACACTTCACCATTATTTGGGCCTAGAGGAAGGCATTGGGAACTAATAAGTAGATGATGGGTTGCTAGAGTGACAGAAGCTTAAACCCCAGTTTATGCGTTGCTTCGTAAGGGGCTGATTTGGATCCATATGTTTCATGCTATGGTTAGGTTTACCTTAATACTTTTGTTGTAGTTGCAGATGCTTGCAATAGAGGTTAATCATAAGTGGGATGCTTGTTCAACTAAGAACAGCACCCAAGCACCGGTCCACCCACATGTCAAATTATCAAAGTACCGAACGCGAATCATATGAACGTGATGAAAACTAGCTTGACGATATTCCCATGTGTCCTCGGGAGCGCTTTTCCTTATATAAGAGTTTGTCCAGGCTTGTCCTTTGCTAAAAAAGGATTGGGCCACCTTGCTGCACTTTATTTACTTTTGTTACTTGTTGCTCGTTATAAATTATCTCATCACAAAACTATCTGTTACCACTTATTTCAGTAGTTGCAGAAAATACCTTGCTGAAAACCGCTTATCATTTCCTTCTGCTCCTCATTGGGTTCGATACTTTTACTTATAGAAAGTACTACGATAGATCCCCTATGTCATCACTCAACTAGCACAACTTTAATATCACTACCTCCATATCTCAAAACAATCATCAAGCATCAAACTTCTCTTAGTATTCAAAACACTCATAAGAAAGTTTTTACTAATCTTGAATACCTAGCATATTAGGATTATTTAAGCAAATTACCATGCTATTTAAGACTCTCAAAATAATCTAAGTCAAGCATGAGAGATCAATAGTTTCTATAACAAATCCACCACCGTGCTCTAAAAGATATAAGTGAAGTACTAGAGCAAAACTATATAACTCAAAAGATATAAGTGAAGCACATAGAGTATTCTAATAATTTCCGAATCATGTGTGTCTCTCTCAAAAGGTGTGTACGGAAAAGATGATCATGGTAAACTAAAAATCAAAGACTCAAATCATACAAGACGCTCCAAGAAAAACACATATCATGTGGTGAATAAAAATATAGCTCCAAGTAAAGTTACCGATGGAAGTAGACGAAAGAGGGGATGCCTTCCGGGGCATCCCCAAGCTTTGGCTTTTCGGTGTCCTTAGATTATCTTGGGGGTGCCATGGGCATCCCCAAGCTTAGGCTCTTGCCACTCCTTGTTCCATAATCCATCAAATCCTTACCCAAATCTTGAAAACTTCACAACACAAAACTTAAAGTAGAAAATCTCGTGAGCTCCGTTAGCGAAACAAAACAATAGACCACTTCAAGGTACTGTAATGAACTCATTATTTATTTATATTGGTGTTAAACCTACTGTATTCCAACTTATCTATGGTTTATAAACTATTTTACTAGCCATAGATTCATCAAAATAAGCAAACAACACACGAAAAACAGAATCTGTCAAAAACAGAACAGTCTGTAGTATTCTGTAGCTAGCGCAAGATCTGGAACCCCAAAAATTCTAAAATAAATTTTTGGACGTGAGGAATTTATCTATTAATCATCTGCAAAAAGAATTGACTAAATATCGCTTCCCAAGTAAAAATAGCAGCAGTTCTCGTGAGCGCTAAAGTTTCTGTTTTTTACAGCAAGATTAACAAGACTTTCCCCAAGTCTTCCCAACGGTTCTACTTGGCACAAACACTAAATAAACACAAAAAACACAATCAAAACAGAGGCTAGATAAATGATTTATTACTAAACATGAGCAAAAAGCAAGGAATAAAAATAAAATTGGGTTGCCTCCAAACAAGCGCTATCGTTTAACGCCCCTAGCTAGGCATAAAAAGCAAGGATAGATCTAGGTATTGCCATCTTTGGTAGGCAATCCATGAGTGGATCCCATAATAGATTCATAAGGTAATTTATTTTTATTTCTAGGAAAGTGTTCCATGCCTTTACTTAACGGATATTGGAATCTAATATTTCCTTCCTTCATATCAATAATTGCACCAATCATTCTAAGGAAAGGTCTACCAAGAATAATAGGACATGAAGGATTGCAACCTATATCAAGAACGATAAAATCTAGATGCACATAATTCCTATTTGCAACAATAAGAACATCATTAATTCTTCCCATAGGTTTCTTGATAGTGGAATCTGCAAGGTGCAAGTTTAAAGAGCAATCATCAAAATCACGGAAACCTAACAAATCACACAAAGTCTTTGGAATCGTGGAAACACTAGAACCCAAATCACACAAAGCATAGCATTCATGATCTTTAATTTTAATTTTAATAGTAGGTTACCCCTCATCATAAAGTTTTCTAGGGATAGAAACTTCCAACTCAAGTTTTTCTTCATAAGATTGCATCAAAGCATCAACGATATGTTTGGTAAAAGCTTTATTTTGACTATAAGCATGAGGAGAATTTAGAAAGGATTGCAACAATGAAATACAATCTATCAAAGAGCAGATATCATAATTAAATTCCTTGAAATCCAAAATAGTAGGTTCATTAACATCTAGAGTTTTGATCTCTTCAATCCCACTTTTATCAATTTTAGCATCAAGATCTAAAAACTCCGAATTTTTGGAACGCCTTCTAGGTAAAGGTGGATCATATTCAGTCCCATCATTATCAAGATTCATATTGCAAAACAAAGATTTAATAGGGGACACATCAATAACTTTTAGATCTTCATCTTTATTATCATGGAAACTAGAAGAACATGCTCTTATAAAGGAATCTTTCTTAGCACGCATCCTAGCGGTTCTTTCTTTGCACTCATCAATGGAAATTCTCATGGCTTTGAGAGACTCATTGATATCTTTCTTAGGTGGAATAGATCTAAGTTCAAAGAATCAACATCAAGAGAAATTCTATCAACGTTCCCAGCCAACTCATCAATCTTAAGCAATTTTTCTTCAATCAAAGCATTGAAATTCTTTTGCAAAGTAATAAATTCTTTAATATGAGATTCAAAATCAAAGGGCATATTATTATAATTTCCATAAGAATTGTTGTAGGAATTACCATAATTATTAGAGGAATTACTAGGATAAGGCCTAGGATTAATGTTTCCTCTATACGCATTGTTACCAAAATTGTACGTACCAACAAAATTCACATCCATAGATTCATTATTATTCTCAATCAAAGTAGACAAAAGCATATCATTAGGATCAGAAGAAACACTTTTATTAGCAGATAATTTCATAAGTTCATCCATCTTTCCACTCAAAACATTAATTTCTTCTATCGCATGCACTTTCTTATTAGTAGATCTTTCAGTGTGCCATTGAGAATAATTAACCATAATATTATCTAGGAATTTAGTAGCTTCTCCTAAAGTGATTTCCATAAAAGTGCCTCCCACGGCTGAATCTAAAAGATTTCTAGAAGCAAAATTCAATCCGGCATAAAATTTTTGTTTAATCATCCACAAATTCAAACCATGTGTTGGGCAATTATGTATCATTAATTTCATCCTCTCCCAAGCTTGTGCAACATGTTCATGATCAAGTTGCTTAAAATTCATAATATCGTTTCTAAGAGAGATAATCTTAGCGGGAGGAAAATACTTAGAGATAAAAGCATCTTTGCACTTATTCCAAGAGTCAATACTATTTTTAGGCAAAGACGAAAACCAAGCTTTAGCACGATCTCTAAGCGAAAAAGGAAATAGCTTCAATTTAAAAATATCATTGTTCACATCTTTCTTATTTTGCATATCACACAAATCAACGAAGCTATTTAGATGGGTAGCGGCATCTTCACTAGGAAGGCCGGAAAATAGATCTTTCATGACAACATTCAGCAAGGCAACATTAACTTCACAAGATTCAGCAATGGTAAGAGGAGCAATCGGAGTGCTGATAAAATCATTGTTGTTGGTATTGGTAAAGTCACACAATTTAGTGTTATCTTGAGCCATCGTTACAAGAAAGCAATCAAACACACAAGCAAATGAGGAACGGGCAAAAAGAGGCAAATGGAGAAAGAGAGGGAGGATAGAAAGAGAGAGGGCGAATAAAACGGCAAGGGTGAAGTGGGGGAGAGGAAAACGAGAGGCAAATGGCAAATAATGTAATGCGGGAGATAATGGTTTGTGATGGGTACTTGGTATGTTGACTTTTGCATAGACCTCCCCGGCAACGGCGCCAGAAATCCTTCTTGCTACCTCTTGAGCTCTACGTTGGTTTTCCCTTGAAGAGGAAAGGGTGATGCAGCAAAGTAGCGTAAGTATTTCCCTCAGTTTTTGAGAACCAAGGTATCAATCCAGTAGGAGGCTACGCGCGAGTCCCTCGCACCTGCACAAAACAAATAAATCGTCGCAACCAACACGATAAGGGGTTGTCAATCCCTACACGGTCACTTATGAGAGTGAAATCTGATAGATATGATAAGATAATATTTTTGTTATTTTTATGATAAAGATGCAAAGTAAAATAAAAGCAAAGGAAATAACTAAGTGTTGGAAGATTAATATGATGAAGATAGACCCGAGGCCATAGATTTCACTAGTGTCTTCTCTCAAGAAGATAAGTATTTTACGGTGGGTGAACAAATTACTGTTGAGCAATTGACTGAATTGAGCATAGTTATGAGAATATCTAGCTATGATCATGTATATAGGGATCACGTCCGAGACACGTAGACCGACTCCTGCCTGCATCTACTACTATTACTCCACACATCGACAGCTATCCATCATGCATCTAGAGTATTAAGTTCATAAGAACGGAGTAACGCCTTAAGCAAGAAGACATGATGTAGAGGGATAAATTCATGCAATATGATAAAAAACAACTTGTTATCCTCGATGGCAACAATACAATACGTGCCTTGCTGCCCCTACTGTCACTTGGAAAGGACACCGCAAGATTGAACCCAAAGCTAAGCACTTCTCCCATTGCAAGAAAGATCAATCTAGTAGGCCAAACCAAACTGATAATTCAAAGAGACTTGCAAAGATAACCAATCATATATAAAAGAATTCAGAGAAGATTCAAATATAGTTCATAGATAAACTTGATCATAAACCCACAATTCATCAGTCTCAACAAACACACCGCAAAAGAAGATTACATCGAATAGATCTCCACAAGAGAGGGGGAGAACTTTGTATTGAGATCCAAAAAGAGAGAAGAAGCCATCTAGCTAATAGCTATGGACTCAAAGGTCTGAGGTAAACTACTCACACTTCATCGGAGAGGCTATGGTGTTGATGTAGAAGCCCTCAGTGATCGATGCCCCCTCCGGCGGAGCTCCGGAACAGGCCCCAAGATGGGATCTCGTGGATACAGAAAGTTACATCGGTGGAATTAGGGTTTTGGCTCTGTCCCTGATCGTTTGGGGGTATGTAGGTATATATAGGAGGAAGGAGTACGTCGGTGGAGCAACAGGGGGCCCATGAGGTTGGAGGGCGCGCTTGGGGAGGGGGGGTAGGTGCGCCCCCCTACCTCGTGGCTTCCCTGTTGGTTGCTTAACGTGGGGTCCAAGTCTCCTGGATCTTGTTCGTTCCAAAAATCACGTTCCCGAAGGTTTCATTCTGTTTGGACTCTGCTTGATATTACTTTTCTTCGAAACCCTAAAATAGAGAAAAAAACAGCAGTTCTGGGCTGGGCCTCCCGTTTGTAGGTTAATAATATAAAAGTGTACAATAAAGCCCAATAATGTCCAAAACAGAAGATAATATAGCATGGAGCAATCAAAAATTATAGATATGTTGGAGACATATCATATTCACACATGTATTTAGGTTTCCGATCAATACAATTATAGCATGAATAATAAACCTTCATCATGAATAAGGAAATATAAAATAACAACTTCATTATTGCTTCTAGGGCATATTTCCTTCACTTACAAAGAGAAGATCACGTGGGATAAAAAGCAACCGCACACATTCTAGAGTGGAGGAAGTCATGCGCTAGCTACGACCATAGATGCTTGTAATGTAATCCTTCTGCCGCCCCTATTCGACTACTTCATCACCATGTGATCGGATCTCGCAATCGACGAGCAGAGAGCTGCTATAATCATGAACTATAGACCTAGAAAACTTCACCTCCAAAAGGGATCCGAATAGGGAATTGGCAAAATGGTGCCCCCACACCGTCACCTCAATCAAAGAGACCATGACATCGATCTTCATCATCATCATCATCCACATCTTTGACAACAATCCCCTCATCTATCTCTCTGAAATAATGAACCTTAGTGTGGATTCATACATGTGTTATATCAATCATTCATCATTTATTGCCCTAGACATCTTGATTATGCTTGTTGTCTCTATGTCTGAGTAAACCCCTTAGTTCTCGGTGTAATGGAGGAACCTTAGTATGTTTATGATCTGGACACTAATAAGATACGTTATTCTCTTTATATGTTGTGTTAATTCTTTTCATGATATTTTGTGAAGCTGACCTCAAAACATTTTCCTATATGGACTTGAAGGATTTTACTATCCGGCTGAAGCGAAGATGAGGAGGTATCACGGTGACATAAGCTACCACCCTCCTTCGTGAAACTTAGGTAGGATAATAACGAAGACCGCCTTAGGCCGTGTCCATGATGAGATCGTTAATTATTGTTGACTATATCTAGTAGGGGAGGAAGAACGGTGGCATGTAGGTATCCATCTATATGTACTTGGATCCGCTCACACATAAAGACATGCGAAGTGGATTAGTTTCCTGAACCCAGAATTTTAGATTTTTGAAATTAGTAACATACATACTACCGGTGAATCCGGACTCCCTGAGAGCGCCTTAGCTCGACAGCAAATGTCATCACTTTCATTACTCTATTGTTCTATGGTTTCATTCTTGTGCACTTCAATTCTCATCACAACATGCATGCAATATCTTCACCTTCACATCATTTTTTCTTTGGATCACAATTGACTTGCATGCACATTCTAATAAACCTCTATAAGAGAGACAAAAAATTTCCTAAGCCCCTTGTGGGATCCATACTCTTACTTCGAAGAGGCTACAACTAAACTTTGTGCACATGTAGGACATAGGACAGCTTGTTTGCTTGTCCCGCATCCACTGGTCCCATGTGACATTCTTCCTAGCCCCCGCCACATTCTTTTTGCTCCCTGTTCTTGTCCCTATCGATAGTCGCAAAACCCCAGGGCAACTCGTCTTCTCCTCCCTCCAAGACAACAAAGAACAAACACATCCTTATCGTCCTCTCTCTCTCTCTCGCATGCACATGCACCGACTCTGCCATCTTTTGATCTCCCCAGGCCATGTTTCTCCTCCTCATTAGGATGCTGCCACCCACTACTTCCATTGTGGATTGGTTGTTGATACGTCTCAAACATATCTATAATTTTTGATTATTTCATGCTGCTATATTATCATTTTTATATACTTTTATTACTGTTTTATATTATTTTATATTATTTTTATGGAAAACCTATTAATTAGTGCCAAGTGACAGTTCCTATTTTCTGCTTGTTTTTGGTTTCATAGGAAATCAATATCTATGGAGGTTCAAATATATTGCTGATTTAACTCGATTTTTTGGGTAACAAGAAACACAAGAACCTTCGGGAGAGATCGAGAAGAGCCACGAGGGGCCCATAAGGACAGGTGGCGCGGCCAGGGAGGGTGCTCACGCCCCCTGAGCTTGTGGGGCCCACGAGAATTGGCTTGATCTAATTCGACCGCCATAAATTCCTATAAATAGAGAAACCATTAATTGTACATCCAGAAGACTTTTATCGCTGCCGTAAGCCTTTGCTCAAAAGAGATCCCATCTAGAGCCCTGTTCCGGAGCTCTGTAGGAGGGAGAAACCATTGGAAGGGCCATATTCATCAATCTTGTTGCATCCATGATGATGTGTGAGTAGTTCCTTTAGGACTATGGGTCCATAGTAGTATCTAGATAGTTCTCTCTCTTTTGGATCTTCAATACCATATTCTCGTTGATCAAGATCAATCCGATGTAATTTTTTTGGTGTGTTTGTTGGGATCCAACAAATTGTGGATTTATGACCAGATCGTCCATTGAATATCATTGAATCTTTTGAAGTTTCTTTCATGTATAATTAAGTAGTCATGTATGCTTTCTGATCTACTTATCTTCTCTAGCCAAGATAGACGGGTGGTTCTTCAAAGGAAGTGGCGCATAGTAGTGGGTTCAATCATACGGTGGTTTATATTCCGGTGATAGAATAGGGACAAGACACGTATTTGTATTGTTTTCACTAAGGATAAACCGATTGGGATTTATCTTATAGCTAGATTTCTTTCTATCTACATTATCTCATATTTCTCAGTGTGTTGTTGTGTTTCTAGTAAACTTAAAACACTGAGATATTTTGGGGTGGAGTAATAGTAGTAGATGTAGTTGGATAATAGTCTACTTATCACGGGCATAATGCCTATATGAGATTATGTCACGAATGATCATAGTTATAAATGTTGCTCTTCTGTCAATTACCCAACTATAATTTGTTGACCATGCCATTTGCCTGCTTTCTAGAGATACCACTAGTGAACCTATGGCATCGGGTCTATTCTCCATTAATACAAGTCTTCTACAAATTTGCCTCTCTATTTTCCTTTTATTATTATTTTTGTTTTAATTTACTACAATCTATCTATTTATTGATTTTAACCTTGCAACTAGCAAGGACAAGATGATTGGGAACCCTCTTGCCTCGTTGCGTGCAAGTATTTTTTTTGTTTGTGTGTAGGTGTTCCTTATCTTGGTAGTCTAGAAACTCCTATTGATTTGTTAAACTTAGTTCTTAATAGAGGGAAAACTTTTTTGCTATCTACTTCATCCTTCCTCTATGGGGAAACCCAATGACTCCTGCAAGAGTAGCAACTGTCATCGCTACCAACAAGTAATGATAGTGTGGGGCGGGCGGTGAGTTGGCATGTGATGCACCCCTGCTGTGAACAAAAACTACATGGTGTAGAGACCACACTAAGCCAGTGTAGCGAGCGAGGATGAATGCTTCGAGCGAGAACGATGAAAGTTGCGACCGCCTCGCAACAATGGTGTGATCATTGATGAAGAAAGAGATGAGGGTGCACGACGAGTTGCATGCGAGGATGTATGTTGCGACCGGCACGAGACGACCCAGTGAGCGGTGACTACGGAAGTTGTGACAACGCATGGTGAGCAAGGACAAATGATGCAAGAGATGACGTTGGAAGATGCGATGGTCACGCGACGGTGCTGCAAGTGAATACGGGAGAGGTTGCGATGGGCGTCAAGATGATGCGATCAATACCCTAAGAAGCTGCAATGTCAAGCCGACTACGCTACAAAGAAGTGTGGTGGTGTTACAACGATAGACGGTGGTGCTACTACGCCGAGCTGACAATGCCACGACGGGCACGGTGGGTGCCGCGGTGATGAACGATAGTGCCGCGACGACGAGTCGACGATGCTAAAATAGGTGTGCGGCGTACCATGATGACAGACGGTAGTGTTGCGATGGTGAGTTGACGACATGTCCGACTATTTTGTGGGCGAGCATGCAGCATGGCAAAATTTAGGTGATTTTCCCTTTTGATGGCAAATGGACTTTATTTCTTGTATGATCATCATATCATTTACAAGTAAATGGGAAATAAAGTCAGGGGTCAAATCATGCCACAAACTAGAAGACCTATAGATAAAGGAATTTATAACTAGTTCATCTGCTACTTGATTAGCTTCCTAGAAATAGTGCTTATAAGATATTTTTGCAAACTCCATTGCCATCTGCTTACATTCCATAATAGCAGCCACATCCGGTCACAAATAACGTCTGTCGGTGTCAAAACCGGCGGATCTCGGGTAGGGGGTCCCGAACTGTGCGTCTAGGCGGATGGTAACAGGAGGCAGGGGACACGAAGTTTTACCCAGGTTCGGGCCCTCTTGATGCAGCTAAAACCCTACGTCCTGCTTGATTAATATTGATGATATGGGTAGTACAAGAGTAGATCTACCACGAGATCAGAGAGGCTAAACCCTAGAAGCTAGCCTATGGTATGATTGTATGTGGTCCTACGGACTAAAACCCTCCGGTTTATATAGACACCGGAGGGGGCTAGGGTTACACAAGGTCGATTACAAAGGAGGAAATATACATATCCGTATTGCCTAGCTTGCCTTCCACGCCAAGTAGAGTCCCATCCGGACACGAGACTAAGTCTTGAATCTTGTATCTTCATAGTCCAGCAGTCCGGCCAAAGGATATAATCCGGCTGTCCGGAGACCCCCTAATATCTAGGACTCCCTCAGTAGCCCCCGAACCAGGCTTCAATGACGATGAATCCGGCGCGCAGTGTTGTCTTCGGCATTGCAAGGCGGGTTCTTCTCCAACTTTCAAGTGTTCATAAGCAGTGTCCGGCTCCATAAATGTTGAACCTCTTGGCTTCTGTGCCCAATAAGGGCTATCTCCCACGTGTCGAATGAATACGAGGCGCCAGGGAGTTTTTACATTCGCCCCCCTAGCCAGATAAATAAATTTTCTATTAAAGGGATGGGGATTCTTAGATCCGATCCATATCATCCTCCCCCAGCGAGAATTCATCAGAGCGTGTTTCACAAAGATCCATTCCAGCATGGCCGACCTCCGCAGCTCCTCCTCCCGCCCCTGTAGCCCTAAGTCCGGTGATTGGGAGAGTTAGTGTTCAGTCCCGCACAGTCGATTAGTCGAGTTGCAGACTAAGGGATTTCTCCCTCCGGCGTATATGGTGCCCGTCCGAGCCGGGCTCGCCACCTACAATGGCGGGGCGCAAGCAGAGAGCCTTCCTTGTCCCTCCATGGGGGAACGGGTCTGCCTTGTTCCTTATTTACTAAGGGGACTCGGATTTCCAATTCATCCGTTCCTCCGCGGGCTCCTGGAGTTCTACGGCCTCCAATTACACAATCTCACCCCTGCCTCCATTCTACATATCGCCGGCTATGTTGCTCTCTGCGAGTTGTTCCTGGGCTGCGAGGCTCACTTCGAGCTGTGGAAAAGGCTATCCTGCCTTGTCCCTCGCACACAGAGGGAATCACTTTATCAAGTGGGCGGAGCCGAAAAATGGCGCATCGCCGATACCGGATACCTGTCCGGTACCCCGAAGAAGCTGTCTGAAGACTGGCCATCAGAATGGTTTTATATGGAGGACGTCCCCCTTCCGGACCCTGTTCGGCGGGGTCTTCCTGAGTTCAACAATGCTCCTCTGAAGAAGCGCCGAAGTTGGCGCCCACGGAGCCCCCAGGCAGAGGACAACAAAGAAGTCCTCTATCTGATGAACCGGATCAAAGCACTGGCTCAATCAGGATTGACAATAATCAAAGTTATGTCGATTTGCATAATGCGGGGAGTGCAGCCACTTCAATATCATGGGCACCCCTTGTGGTGTTATAACGGGGCGGATGACGCCACCCGCTGCGGGCGTTAGGGTCCGGACAATGCTGCCGCTCTAGCGAAGGTTCTGTCCGAACTGTTCAAGGGTGAGGAAGAGGAGTTCACCCTCATCAAGCCACGGGATGGATTCTCCATGTACAATCCTCCAAGATGGGTAAGTTATATCTCCCTGCTCCCATTTTTCCCGCATTCTTAGTCGTAAGTATTCACCTTGCCACTTTGCGGCAGGAACTGCGAAAAGCCATAAAGGAGGTTAGCAGCCCTTCTCCACAACCAGAGGACCCTGACCGGGCCCTCGACTCCGGACTTGAAGAAGATTCGGTTATCTTCGTGGAACTGATAGACCGGCAGTTCTATCAGTTAAGCTGCGACGATGCCCTGGTGGCCATTACGGCCGACTATCCCGGACTGCTCCCTGCATCGCAGGTAAGAAAAATCAAAAAGTCCCAACTCCAAAACTAGGATCCCCTTTTAGGCACTTCACCCACCATATACACATGGCATCTTTTACAGGGAAGGCATTCGGGACGCCCTGCCGAACCCGCAGCAACTCGCCAACAAGAGGCACCGAGGCCGGGTAGGCCAAAAAGGAAGGCGGTCAGGACAGAGATGTCGGCACAAAGGTATAGGAAAAACCCCGCTCTGTGGTTGTCGTCTTTCCCAAAATGTAATGACGCCCGCGTTTCTTTAACAGAAAAAACGCTCGCCGGACAGCTGCCAATCAAGCTTCCACCAGTCGGGCGCCAGGACCGGACATGGAGGCGGAAGCCGATATGGGGCAGGTGCCGGATAATCCCCCTACAGAGGATGCGGATAAGATTATCCGCTACAAACTCAGAAGTGGAAAGTTCCATGAATCATAGGCGCCACCGGGCCGTACTCCGCGACGCTTGTTTCTCACCAGAGGCGTTCGACGCCTTTAATTCTGGAGAGGCGTACCTCCGTGCTGCTCAAGATGGTCTAGCCAGAGCCACGAATCAGTATGTAAAGGATGTACGGGTGAGTAAATCTGGCGATTTATATGTACCATTAGCCCCTGAGACTTGAAACAGTTAGCAGAACTGATTTAAGGATCATCTTTAATGTGCAGGTTCTTACAGAGAAGAATACTAGGCTGTCCCAGGAGCTGAACATACCACCTTTGGTGATGGGACGATATCCTTTGCCTCTTATTGCTTTCAAAAAATTTCTACTGTCAACATAGAACAACAGGAGTGTTGTGTTCAATCTTGGATTTTTTTTCGGGGTTCGTTTGGCCTTTTGTACATTAACTGGGTTTTCTAGGCATTTTATGTGCATAATTCAAATTTGAACTACAAGCACATGCTCCAATGCACTAAAGTTGGTTGAAAAATCACACGTGTGTCCTAGGGTGAATTTCTTGGTCCCATGCAAGAGATGGGAATGAAATTCAAACACTAGGGCACTGTTGATTGCCGGCAAAACATTGAGATGCCTGGTTTTTAAATTCTAGTTAATCCAAAACTCGTCTAAAATTCATGAAACTTGGCATGCTATCATGGAGCGGCATCAACATGCCATGGTAAAAAAATTGTCCCGTTTGGGGCAGGTTCGGGTATAAGCTTCTCACAAACCAGAGCTTCTCACAACAAGCATGATGGTTTCGATAGGGAAAGTCATACCTTTCGGGACGAAACGATATCCATTGCCTCTTATTGATTTCAAATATTTTCTAGTGTCAACATAGAATAACAGGAGTGTTTTGTCAATTTGTGTGATTTTTCGGGGTTTGTTTGGACATTTTTATGCATTAACTGGGTTTTGTAGGCATTTTACGTGCATAATTCAAATTTTAACTACAAGCACATGCTCCAATGCACTAAGGTTGGTTGAAAAATCTAATATGTGTCCTTGGGTGAATTTCTAGGTCCCATGCAAGAGATGGGAATGAAATTCAAACACCAGGGCACTCCTGATTGCCGACAAAACATTGAGATGCTTGGTTTTTAAATTCTAGTAAATCCAAAACTCGTATGAAATTCATGAAACTCGGCATGCTATCATGGAGCAGCATCAATATGTCGTGTTAAAATCTTTGTCCCATTTGGGTCTACTTTAGGTATATGCTTCTCACAAACCAGAGCTTCTCACAACAAGCATGATGGTTTCGGTAGGGAACGTCCCACCTTTGCGGACGAAACGATATCCATTGCCTCTTATTGCTTTCAATAAATTTCTCATGTCAACATAGAACAACAGGAGTGTTGTGTCAATTTTTGGGATTTTGGGGGTTCATTTGGACATTTTTATGCATTAACTGAGTTTTCAATGCATTTATGTGCATAATTCAAATTTGAACTACATGCACATGCTCCAGTGCGTATAAATTGGTTGAAAAGTCAAATATGTGTCCTTGGGTGCATGCTTAGGTCACATGCAAGAAATGGGAATGAATTTCAAACAACAGGGCATCGTTGATTGCCGGCAAAACATTGAGATGCCTCGTTTTTAAATTCTAGTAAATCCAAAACTCGTCTGAAATTCATGAAACTTGGCATGCTTTCATGGAGCGGCATCAACATGTCATGGTAAAATTTTTGTCCCGTTTGGGGCAGGTTTGGGTATATGCTTCTCACAAACCAGAGCTTCTCACAACAAGCATCATGGTTTCAGTAAGGAACGTCCCACCTTTGGGGACGAAACGATATCCACTACCTCTTGTTGTTTCCAAAAATTTTCTCGTGTCAACATAGAACAACAGGAGTGTTGTGTCAATTTTTGTGATTTTTCGGGGTTCTTTTGGACATTTTTAAGCATTAACTGAGTTTGAAATGCATTTATGTGCATAATTCAAATTTGAACTACATGCACATGCTCCAGTGCATATAAATTGGTTGAAAAACCAAATATGTGTCCTTGGGTGCATGCTTAGGTCCCATGCAATAAATGGGAATGAATTTCAAACACCAGGGCACTGTTGATTGCCGACAAAACATTGAGATGCCTGGTTTTTAAATTCTAGTAAATAGAAAACTTGTCTGAAATTCATGAAACTTGGCATGCTATCATGGAATGGCGCCCGACATGATGTGGTATTTTTCGTGTCCATTTTGAGAGAAGGCGCACTCGAATAATGACATCCAACAAAGGCATTTTGAAAAAATAGCTGCCACTTAATATCTCAAACGTTTGTATAATTCAAAATGTGTGTGTTCTATTAACCATTCACGTGACACCATGTGTCTTGGTTTTAATGGTTGTAGGAGGTGCCGTGCGGACAGCTGCTTGACCTTGACTGAACGGGAGCCGTGCGAGTGCAGTCCGGTGCGCAGGCTGACCGAGAGGCGTGCAAGCTGTCCTCCAATGCACAGGCTGACCGACAGGCGTGCAAGCTGTCCTCCAATGCGCAGACTCACCAGGAGGCGTGCGAGCTTTACGCTGCGCAGGCTCATTGGGAAGTGAGCCCTTTGGCTTCCATGGCCGCCCGCCTTTCTCTTCATTAATGGTGCCCGAGCCGCTGTTTAATACGGGCGGCCTTACTGTTCGCCTCCCATTCCCCCCCCCCCCCCCGCAGACCTCCACTGCCATGGCGTAGAATGATTATCTTCCACTAGTCTTCAAGTTTGGTGAAGTCGACTCCGAGCTGGAGGAGATAGAAAATAAGGAGGAATGGGGCCTCATGGACATGTCCCAGAACAAGCTGGCTGCGGCGGTTGCTGCCCCCGCTCACGTCCCAGCTCCCAGCCACGCGCCCGCGCCAGCGACCATCCCCATAGCATTGATGGGCTGGTCCCCGAGAACTATCGTAGAGCTGGAAGCAGCAGGCGCCAGCAAGGTCTCCGCGGACCTACACGAGCTCGTGTACATGCCAGCGCCCGTGCCTGTGCGCGCCCCTCCACCCACTGTGCCGCCGGCCCCATGCATTTGGCTGCATCCGTCACGCCCCTCCACCCACAGCGGCGTCGGTCCCCGTGTGTTTGGCTGCACCCACCGCGCCCGTGCCCGTGCCCGTGCCCCTCCCCCTCAGCGGCATGGGATGCTACCTTCTACCGCTAC
The DNA here is from genome assembly GCF_056163025.1 of Triticum urartu. NCBI lineage: Eukaryota > Viridiplantae > Streptophyta > Magnoliopsida > Poales > Poaceae > Triticum > Triticum urartu. The sequence goes on along the minus strand of NC_141876.1, from coordinate 586,983,003 downwards.
CTCTCAGCGGCACCAGTTGTCGTCCTCCCACACCCCGCCCGTCGATCACGTGATGACATGATGTTTGACTTACAGGTGAAGAACATTTTGTGGTGCCTTGAAGACTTCAACAACGGCATCCCGGAGGACGACAACAATGGCGTGACATGCCGCCTCCGCCGCCGCCGGAAATAGTTTTTTGGGGGTTTAATACTGTATCTTGAATTCTTGATCATATGAATATAAATTCGCAGTGTGACTGAATGAAAGATATGGTTTAAATGAACTTGCATTTTTCTCTTAATTTACAGACTTATGAAATGATTTTCTTTTGAAAAAACATCAACAGTTTTTAAATATAAAACACTCATCGCAAACGTTTTAGTTAGAACACCCGTATGCAAACCGACAGCTTCCCCAGGAAGCCAAGGGAAAATGTGCCAAGCAGGATTTCTGCATCCCTTCAACGCAAACGGTTGTTTTGCATGACTCGTGTGCAACCACGTACAAATAATTGGGTAAGATTTGCATATCTGTCATTTTGGGTATGTTGCCATTTCTCAAACTAGAAAGATTGACATTTGTTTATCTAGTAACATTGCCATTTTTCAACCTTGTAACACTTCGATTTGTCAAAATATGCATCTACAAATCACTAGCACTATCTAATTTTTGCAACTAAAATCACTAGCACTGTTCATATGGACACCACTAGCAGGCGTGAGTTCATGGACGCATATGCAAATGTACCATTGATTACATACAACAAATCATCAACCCACAACGACAACGAGGATACACGTTGGATTATAGATCATTTCCAACAAAACATTCTAGTAAAGTTTTTCTCACACAACAAATAACAAAGCGATGAAATGAACTTCAGCTCAACCACTCGTCAGCGTTGGAAACGCTTGCTTTGAACCAGAAGTGTTTCTCTGGGAAGGGCCAGCTACTGTCAATCTCGAGACCAACGCAGGACTGATCATCCAGGCTGAAGCGGCCTATTTCAATACCCATATTGGGACAGTAGGGAAGCATAGTAATGTCCGAGGTATAGATACAGTTGCTTCCCATAAATGATAGTAACGTTGTGTCAACAGCAGCTGGATCGCCTTCCACCATCATTGGATAGTTTTGTCCAAGGAAGAGTGAGTTTCCTCCAAGACTTTCAATACTAAACTAGGGAGAAGGTGTTGGCGCTAGTACACCAGTATCCATCCCGAATACCCTGCAACAGATGTTGGAATAGGTCCTGAGAGTGCGACCATACGAGACAACACCTGCTTCCTTAGTAACATCAGCAATGCCCCGTATACAGACAAGAAGAGGTGATCCATCGGAATAAGTTGCCAGGCGCCACTGAGTATATGGGTCCTGCTCGTCCTCATGCTCGTGAATAAAATTTTGAAGTATAGGTGGTGGAATGTTCACAGGACCTAATTAGTAAAGGGAAACTAGCTAACCCGCATGCATGTGGATGAAACAATTATAATTATGGTGGAAGACAAATGTACCGAAATCATGAGGATTCCATGCAAAAACAGTGCCACGAGTGGTGGCAGCAAACACAAGATCCTCGTATTCAATTGCATCAGAGTACTCATCCGTGTATAGAAACTGATTTTTGAGCAATATCCATCGAGTCGAACCATGAAGGACGGCAACAAGATTGTCGAAGATAGCGACAACATAAGCATTCCTATAACCCCAAGAGCGGTTGGGAACTCGACAAATTGCTATATTCCGTAGACGACAGTCGTTTGAGATTTTTCGAAGTGGAACCAGGGACGAGTGTACACATTCACAAGTTCCCACTCGCAGTTGTACCCAATATAAACAACCCAATCTCCATTTGCGCCTTCCTAAGCCTTTCCCTCAAGCAATGGCATCTTATCATCATACGTATCATTATCAAGCGGCATCAACTTACACAAGGCGAGGCTTCCCTTGTCCCCGCGCCAGTCAGCAGGGTCACGACGAAGAAGATAGGGGAGATCAAACCGCTCCTGAACCCTTGGGTTCCTTGTAATGATGTTATTAGTTGAGTCGAGAATGGTCTTGAATGAACCTGCCATGCTAGCCGAGGTGATGACGTCGCACTGATCAATGAGTTCCTCCACCGCGTCATCATTCAGATCGGGGCAAGAATAACGGGGTCATTTTCGTCTTGTTTCCTCCATGGAGAAGACGATCAAACAATGGTAGAAGGAAGGGTGAAGTCAAATGGAGGAGGGAGGAAGAGCTAGCGTGCGACAACAGTTCCAAATCGAGAGGGAAAGGCGAAGAGTCGGTGGACGGTTGCCACGGTACACGAAGAGGCGCCTAGGGAGCGAATGGTTGCCATAGAGGTCACACACTGACAACAAGGGCCGAGTGAACCGCATGCAATCCCATTGCACAACACACATGTCTTGTTAAGTTGAACCATTTCTGTACTCTTGTGTCAACGCAAATAGTTCATCCGAGTGAACTGCATGTCGTATATCCCACACACCTTGATTTGGCTGACCGTTTCTTTTGTGTTGCCTAATCACAAACAATTCATCTGAGTGAACCGTACGTTGTATATCACACACACCTTCATCTGGCTACCCGTTTCTTTTGTGTTGCCTAATCACAAACAGTTCATCCGAGTGAACCATATGATGTGTATCACACACGCCTTCATATGGCTACCCGTTTCTTTTGTTCCTCCTCATCACAAACAGTTAATTGAACTGAACGTATGCCCTTCATCGCACACGCAACTAAAACCTGAACCATGTTTGATACATCCTTCATCGCAAACGTTTTATACGTTTCTGACAGTTTTCATACTTCCGTTTGCGATTATGGCATCGCACACAGTTTCTCGAAGGGTCTCTGATCGAAGTGTCACGTTAGTAGCATCCTGCAGTAGTGGATGCTAGTGATTATCTTTTTGGTGTTGTCCTAGGACAAAGAGTTGATAAGAAATTAAATGTTATTCAATATGCTAGTAAAACTCTAGACAGTGCCCAGAGAAATTATGCTACCACTGAAAAAGAATTTCTAGCAGTTGTATTTTCATCTCATAAGTTCAGACCTTATATTGTTGATTCCAAAGGAACTGTTCATACTGATCATGCTGATATTAAATTTTTGGAAATATGCCCTAGAGGCAATAATAAATTAGTTATTATTATATTTCATTGTTCATGATAATCGTTTATTATCCATGCTAGAATTGTATTGATAGGAAACTCAGATACATGTGTGGATACATAGACAACACCATGTCCCTAGTAAGCCTCTAGTTGACTAGCTCGTTGATCAACAGATGGTTACGGTTTCCTGACCATGGACATTGGATGTCGTTGATAACGGGATCACATCATTAGGAGAATGATGTGATGGACAAGACCCAATCCTAAGCCTAGCACAAAGATCGTGTAGTTCGTATGCTGAAGCTTTTCTAATGTCAAGTATCATTTCCTTAGACCATGAGATTGTGCAACTCCCGGATACCGTAGGAGTGCTTTGGGTGTGCCAAACGTCACAACGTAACTGGGTGGCTATAAAGGTACACTACAGGTATCTCCGAAAGTGTCTGTTGGGTTGGCACGAATCGAGACTGGGATTTGTCACTCCGTGTAAACGGAGAGGTATCTCTGGGCCCACTCGGTAGGACATCATCATAATGTGCACAATGTGATCAAGGAGTTGATCACGGGATGATGTGTTACGGAACGAGTAAAGAGACTTGCCTATAACGATATTGAACAAGGTATCGGGATACCGATGATCGAATCTCGGGCAAGTATCGTACCGCTAGACAAAGGGAATTGTATACAGGATTGATAAAGTCCTTGACATCGTGGTTCATCCGATGAGATCATCGTGGAGCATGTGGGAGCCAACATGGGTATCCAGATCCCGCTGTTGGTTATTGACCGGAGAGTTGTCTCGGTCATGTCTGCATGGTTCCCGAACCCGTAGGGTCTACACACTTAAGGTTCGATGACGCTAGGGTTATAGGGAAAGTACGCACGCGGTTACCGAATGTTGTTCAGGGTCCCGGATGAGATCCCGGACATCACGAGGAGTTCCGGAATGGTCCGGAGGTAAATATTAATATATAGGAAGTATGGTTTTGGCCACCGGAAGTGTTTCGGGCATCACCGGTAGTGTACCGGGACCACCGGAGGGGTCCGGGGGTCCACCAGGTGGGGCCACCAGCCCCGGGGGCCTACATGGGCCAATAGTGGGAAGGGACCAGCCCCTAGGTGGGCTGAGGCGCCTCCCACCAAGGCCCAAGGCGCCTCCAAGAGGGGAAGGGGGCAAACCCTAGGGCAGATGGGCCCTAAGGCCCACCCCAGGTGCGCCTCCCCCTCTCCCCCTTGTGGCCGCCACCCAGATGGGATCTGGGGGCTGCCGCCACCCCTAGGGAGGGAACCCTAGGTGGGGGCGCAGCCCCTCCCCTCCCCCTATATATACTTGAGGTTTGGGGCTGCCCAAGACACACGATTCAATCTCCCTGTTGGCGCAGCCCTACCCCTCTTCCTCCTCGTCTCTCGTAGTGCTTGGCGAAGCCCTGCTGGAGTCCCGCTCTCCTCCACCACCACCACGCCATCGTGCTGCTGCTGGATGGAGTCTTCCCCAACCTCTCCTTCTCCCCTTGCTGGATCAAGGCGTAGGAGACGTCACCGGGCTGTACGTGTGTTGAACGCGGAGGTGCCGTTCGTTCGGCACTAGGATCATCGGTGATTTGGATCACGACGAGTACGACTCCATCAACCCCGTTCACTTGAACGCTTCTACTTAGCGATCTACAAGGGTATGTAGATGCACTCTCCTTCCCTCGTTGTTAGATTACTCCATAGATTGATCTTGGTGATGCGTAGAAAATTTTGAATTTCTGCTACGTTCCCCAACATAAATATCTTATGGAAAATAAAGATGCTAAACCTAGACTTATTAGATGGGTTCTCCTACTACAAGAATTTGATTTGCATATTGCTGATAGAAAGGGAGCTGAGAACCCCATTGCAGACAACTTGTCTAGGTTAGAAAATGTTCTTGATAACCAACTGCCTATTGATGATAGCTTTCCTAATGAACAATTAAATGTCATAAATGCCTCTCATAATACTCCATGGTATGCTAATTATGTGAATTATATTGTTCCTAAGTTTATACCACCTAGTTTCACATACCAACAAAAGAAAAGGTTTTTTCTATGATTTAAGACATTACTTTTGGGATGATCCACACCTTTATAAAGGAGTAGATGGTGTTATTATACATTGTGTACCTGAGCATGAACATGAATAGATCCTACGCAAGTGCCACTCCAGGTCTTATGGAGGACACCACGTTGGAGATAGAACTGCACATAAGGTATTGCAATCCGGTTTCTATTGGCCCACTCTCTTTAAGGATGCTCGTAAGTTTGTCTTGTCTTGTGATCAATGTCAAAGAATTGGAAATATTAGTAGACGCTAGGAAATGCCTATTAACTATTCACTTGTTATTGAACCATTTGATGTTTGGGGCTTTGATTATATCACTGGTACAATGACGTGCTATACAAATGGTTTTTAATCCCTTTCTGTGATGGCATTTGGAACCGTCGCTAAGTAAGTGTGGGCAATAGGGCGGTCCTTCCCACATGACCCAGAAACCGTCGGGGATAGGCCCTCCTGGGACACCAAATGAGCTCGTGTGCGATCGGGCGAGGCATCGAAACCCAATCATTTCCGTAGGTATGTACATCCCACACGTTGAATCCTAGAAAATCATTTGCGTAGGTATGTACGTCCCACACGGTGAATCCCAGAAAATCATTTCTGTAGGTATGTACATCCCACACGGTGAATCCAAGAAAAACATTTCTGTAGGTATGTATATCACACACAGTTCTTTGTGTGGAAACGTTTGTGTAAGGTGGCCTAACACAAACAGTTCGCTGCCGGAAGCCGTGTGTGATTGTTAGTTGATCGAACACGCCTACTTTCTAGAAACCGTGCGGGTTGTTTGAGTTCATCACCCACGGTAATGTCTAAGTAACCGTCTGCAATAGAAAACCCCAATAAGCAGGGTAATTGGCCTATTATTGATAATCCATGTACTAATGAAACTGATATTTCTTATAAAACAGGTTAGATATTTCATATCCATATAAAAGCTAGAAATATTTCATAATCGAATTACATCAGATAGCTTCGGCACTCAGTTATGCCATTACACAACAGCACCAAGTTTCACATGCATCATCAAAAACCTTTGTAAAGTAGCATCATACACGGTAAAAAGACAGATGAATCTCATCTGGGAAACTACAGAAGCGGAAGGCAAATATTGAGCCTTCAGTGATGTTGAATGTCCTTGCAACTTTAGGCCAGTGGCTATGGATAATTACCCGCCCAACCTTCGTCCTCTTCAGCAAGACTTCAATATTGTACCGTGGGTGTTGAATGAATACCTTCCTTGCCTCTTGACCATGCAGGTGGTTTGAGAGCTAATCATCGGTGAACTGCTTTAAAAAGTACTGAAAACAAAGCTATGCATAAATTGTTGTTGTAAATTTTGAAATGGCGCAAGGGGTAAAAACAAGGTAAAAGAGTTGGTACCATCCTATAGTTGACTGATGTCTTATTCATTATGCAAACAAAGATCTTGTTGTTATTCGTCGCAAGTTTCTTCATCCTAACAATCTTTCTGAGTTTCTTGACTTGACTGATATTCATGGACATCTCATTTCCCCATATGCAAAATGGGTGGAACAGTGGGTCTAAGCCTCTGACAGCAGGACCTACATGTGCAAGACCAAATTGTAAGAAACCTAAATATTAGATTGATTCCTGCAACTACACAATAATGTGCTATTAGCCAAAGGACCCTGCTTGAACAAACCTCGATGGTAAACCGCAGTGTCTCCCATTGTTTCCCTACAACACACATAAGGAAGATCTTGATCGGGTTAACTGAGAGTTGCCATACTATCAGTAGAATATGTATTGAGTAGAGGTGAGGGAGTCCTGGATTAGGGGGTGTCCGGATAGCCGGACTATACCTTTGGCTGGACTCCTGGACTATGAAGATACAAGATTGAAGACTTCGTCCCGTGTCCGGAAGGGACTTTCCTTGGCGTGGAAGGCAAGCTTGGCAGTACGGATATGTAGATCTCCTACCATTGTAACCAAATCTGTGTAACCCTAGCCCACTCCGGTGTCTATATAAACTGGAGGGTTTTAGTCCATAGGAACAACAATCATACCATAGGCTAGCTTCTAGGGTTTAGCCTCCTTGATCTCGTGGTAGATCTACTCTTGTACTACCCATATCATCAATATTATTCAAGCAGGAGTAGGGTTTTACCTCCATCGAGAGGGCCCGAACCTGGGTAAAAACATCGTGTCCCTTGTCTCCTGTTACCATCCGCCTAGACGCACAGTTCGGGACCCCCTACCCGAGATCCGCCGGTTTTGACACCAACATTGGTGCTTTCGTTGAGAGTTCCTCTGTGCCGTCGCCATCAGGAAGGATGCCTCATCCCGTCTTTAAAGACGGCACCGTTGCTAAGGGAGCTTTGGCTGTTGGCCAAACTCTCCGGCTAGGTGGTTTCCTTATGACCGCCTGTTCGGCTGCTGCACCGACGATGACCTCTCGGGTCATCGAAAGCAATCTTCACGTCAGCTCGGAATTCGCCGAGCAGCTAGATCCAATGGAGCTCTCTTCCCTAAATGAGCTCTTGGATCGCATCGCCGCCCTAGGAGTAGCTACGGATTACGACCAGATTGGGCCTAAACCTGATCTGAGAGAGATTAACTCTCCCCAGGTCACCCATCACGTTGCCGTGGTAGAGGGATAGTGCGGCGACCCTTCATCTATCTTAAGGACTATCTATGTCCGGATTCCCGATCCCTCCAAGCCGGATACCCGCGGAGGGGAGGACATCACTCAAGACCTGAACTTAAAGTCAGGCGACGGGCTAGATTCATTGGACAGCATCCAAGAATCCAAACTTCCGAGTTCGGAAACTCCTTGGCCCCTGGGTCTCAGATTGGGTGAGGTTTCGGATTTGATTCCACCCACCCACCCGTACATAAGCGATCTATCCCAAATTAGGCAAGAGCCCGAAGAAACAGTACATCATTACTGGGCCAGATTCCTCCTGGTTATGAACAGGATAAAGGACTTCCGCGAGGAAGACGCAATTTCATTCTTCTGCAATAATTGCACGGACAAGGGAATCCTCAAGCCATAAGTCACCGTGATATTACACGCTTCGCTGACTTGGTGTCCATAGTACGAAAGTGCTGTGAGATGGAAAGCACCTGGAAAACTGAAATAAAATTTTGGGACAATCCGGCCCTGAATACAAACCCAGTCCGAAATAAAAGGGTGCATCATCGCCAGACACCCGGGTTCAATACCAAAAAGCAAAAGCCCTCTACAGGGCACGGAACCGTACTGGAAGGATGGCTTAATGGACCTTGTAAAATTCACAGTGCAGAGGGCGCAACACCAACTCACAGCCTTAGAGCATGTTGGATACTCTGGCAGGTGGCAAAAATTGGCGAAGATCTTCTAATTCCAGAAGCCACAGAAGGCCACCCCAAAGACACCAGTACGGTATTAACAATCTTCACATCAAATAATATGCGAAAAAGAACACTCCGCAGCCTTGCCGAAGTCTACCAAGTAGCAACAATAAACCCATGGAGCGACACGGCTATTACTTTTAACGCCAGTGATGAACCTAAATTCCGTACAGCCCGAGCACCAGCCGCATTGGTCCTCAGTCCAATAGTGGACGGCTTTCATCTTACCAAGGTACTCATGGATGGCGGCAGCGGATTGAACCTCATTTATGAGGAAACCCTTCAAAAAATGGAAATAGACTCGAACCGCATTGAGCGAAGCAGCAGAACCTTTAGAGGAATAATCCCCAGTCGGGAAGCGCGCTGTACAGGAAAAATCACACTAGATGTGGTGTTTGGCACGCCGGATAATTACAGGTCCGAAGAGGTCACGTTCCAAGTGGCCCCGTTCAGTAGCGGATATCATGCTCTGCTAGGGCGGGAAGCGTTTACAATCTTCCAAGCAATACCCCATTACGAGTACATGAAGCTCAAGATGCCCGGGCCTAACGGAATCATCACTCTCGCTAGTGATCCGGACATAGCACTCTGCGCCAAAAACAAGACAGCCACACTGGCCCTCGAGGCGCTATCCGAAGCCCTAGCGGCTGAGGAACTGACTGCGCTGCGCTCCACGGTGAATAGGGACGATGTGATACTCGACAAAAGATCCAAGTCCACCTCCTTTAAACCGGCGGACGAAATAGTCAAATTCTAGGTCCATCCAACGGACCCCAATAAAACAGCTTCCATCGGGGCACAGTTAAACCCTGATGTAGATGCCGCACTACGAGAGTTCCTACGAGAGAACTGGGACATTTTCGCCTGGCACCCTTCAGACATGCCAGGAATCCCACGCAGGCTGGCCGAACACAGCTTAAATATCCTAAAAGGATTCAAGCCAGTCAAACAGGCTCTTCGGCGTTTTTCCGAACCTAAGAGATAGGCCATGGGAGAGGAACTAGCCAAGCTATTGGAGGCCAGATTCATCAAAGATATAAAACACCCAGACTGGCTAGCAAACCTGGTGATGGTACCAAAGAAGGACAAATCCTGGCGCCTGTGCGTTGATTTTAAAGACCTTAACAAGGCTTGCCCAAAGGATACCTTCCCTCTCCCCCGCATCGATCAAATTATCGACGCTACCGCAGGACACGATTCGTTGTGTTTCCTCGATGCATACTCCGGCTACCATCAAATAAAGATGGCAGAGTCAGACCAAGCCGCAACGGCATTCATCACACCATACGGCCCATTCTGCTTCAACACAACGCCCTTCGGGCTCAAAAACACCGGCGCAACATATCAGCGCATGATTCAGACATGTCTGGCAAACCAGATCGGCAAAACAGTGGAGGCATACGTAGATGATGTGGTCGCTAAAACAAGACATGTCAAATCTCTAGTAGACGACTTGAGGCTAACATTCGATAATCTCCGAACATACGACATCAAGCTTAACCCGGAAAAATGTGTTTTCGGCATTCCAGCCGGAAAGCTCTTGGGCTTCATTGTATCTGGTAGAGGAATTGAAGCAAATCCAGCCAAGATCCGAGCTCTGTCACAATTGGATATCCCGAAGGACCTCAAACAAATACAAAAATTAACCGGATGCGTGGCGCCTCTAAGCTGCTTTATCTCCCGCTTGGGAGAAAAGGCCCTACCCCTTTACCGCCTCCTTCGGCGCACCGAACACTTCGAGTGGACGGATGTAGCCACGGCCGGACTCGACGAAATAAAATCCATCTTGGCAACAAACCCAGTCCTGGCCGCGCCAAACATTGGAGAACCAATGTTGTTATACATTGCAGCAACCCATCAGGTCATAAGCGCAGTGCTCGTCATCGAACGAGAAACGGACGGACACAAATTCCCCCTTCAAAATCCGGTCTACTATGTGCCCACTCTCCTTACTCCGTGCAAGTCATGGTACCCGCATTATCAAAAGATTGCGTATGCGGTATTTATGGCATCCCGGAAGCTGCGACACTACTTTCAAGAATGTTCAATAACAGTAGCCTCGGAAGTGCCACTTAACGATATTATAAACAACCGCGACGCGACGGGCCGGATTGCAAAATGGGCCATTGAGCTCCTCCCGTTCGACATAACTTACAAGCCACGGCGAGCTATCAAGTCGCAAGTTTTGGCCGACTTCGTCGTAGAATGGACGGAGGCCGAACTCCCTAAAGAGTACGGCACATATTCAAACTGGGTCATGCACTTCGACGGCTCCAAAATGTTGGCCGGTCTAGGGGCTGGTGTCGTTTTGACATCCCCCATAGGAGACACAGTTCAATACGTACTCCAGATAATGTACACAGACTCCAACAATGCAGCCGAATATGAGGCCCTTTTACATGGTCTCCGGATGGCAATATCCATGGGCATTAAATGCCTAGAGGTGTGTGGGGACTCGAACCTTGCAATATCCCAAATAAATGGAGACTTTGATGCCAAGGATCCAAAAATGGCAGCTTATCGCAACGCCGTCCTAAAAATGTCAGCTCGGTTTGAAGGGCTCGAATTTCACCATATAGCCCGGGAAAATAATCAGGCGGCAGATGTCCTGGCACACATCGGCGCAAAACGCAATGTAGTCCCCCCCAACATCTTCTTGGAAAGGCTGTTCAAGCCATCCGTAGTATGGGAAGGGGAACCCGGCAATAACAGCCCGAACCCAACCGCACTGCCCGACACCGAACACTCTGACATAATTGGAGGCTCTGCCAATGAAATAACACCTTCAGCCCATGTAATAATGGCCGTCATCGCCCTGTGGACAGAACCATTCCGCGCCTACCTTACTAGGCAGGAACTCCCCGAGGACCAAAATGAGGCACGCTGCATAGTGCGGCGATCTAAAGCCTATAAAGTCCATGAGGGAGAGCTTTATAAGAAAAGCACTACCGGAGTCCTTCAAAGGTGCATCTCCGAAGAGGAAGGGCGGAACCTCCTGGCTGAAATTCATGCCGGACTCGGCGGTCATCACGTTGCAACTCGGTCCCTTGTAAGCAAGGCCTTCCGTACAGGCTTTTATTGGCAGACGCCCGGGCAGACTCCCAGGACTTAGTCCAATGATGCGTCGGTTGCCAGCTTTTTGCAAACCAAAGCCATATGCCACCCACCGCCCTCCAAACTATCCCCATCACTTGGCCCTTCGCGGTCTGGGGGCTTGACATGGTTGGACCCCTTAAAGGCGGAACCCACAAGAAAAAATACTTACTGGTCATGGTGGATAAGTTCACCAAATGGATAGAAGCCAAGCCTGTTAAGACGGCCGAATCCGGACCGGTGATAGACTTTATATCCGGGGTTGTACACCGTTACGGCGTCCCCCACAGCATCATCACTGATAACGGCACGAACTTTACGGCCGACGAGGTAAAACTCTGGTGCAAAAACATGGGCATCAAGCTCGATTATGCTTCCGTCTATCACCCACAAACTAACGGCGAGGTCGAACGTGCAAATGGTCTTATCATGAGCGGCATCAAACCCAGATTAGTGCGGTCCCTTAAGGAATCTAATATGCACTGGGTAGAGGAGCTCGACTCCGTACTCCGGGGGCTGCAGACCACGCCAAATCGCACCACCAGATACACACCATTCTTCATGGTGTACGGCGCAAAGGCAGTTTTGCCCTGCGACATAATTCATGACTCACCTCGAGTGCGCATGTACGAAGAAAGAGAAGCCGAGCTCGATCGGCAGGACAGTTTGGACGCCTTGGAGGAAGAGCGTGATGTGGCAAAAGCCCGTTCCGCATTCTATCAACAGCAGGCTCGAAGATGCCAAAGCAGAGAAGTACGGGCCAAAAATTACAACGTTTCTACGCCTGCCGGACAAGAAAAAGGACAAACTCAAGCCCAAGTGGGAAGGTCCCTTCATAATTGACCAAGTCCTGACTGGTGGAGCGTACCGCCTGCGAGATGCATCGGATAACCGACTCGAGCCGAACCCATGGAACGCAGCCCGTCTCCGAAGATTCTATGCCTAGTGCTGGACTCTGTGTTCGTCTCCTTCCTCTATCCATTTTTTATATACTTTCTGTCTTACATTTCTCTCCTTCTCCTCTCTCTCTCTCTTATAGCCTTTAAAGGCTCATAAAGTGACGCGCTCTCTGCGCTCATTAAACCTGGGGGCTTCTTTAAACAGAAGCTTATTTATACAGGCTTCATGCCCAACACATGTGTCACACTTCCGCATGTGCCTTTTATTCACCATTATATGCATCGATATGACTTAAGTTTTGGCCAAGCTGGGTTGCCTGGCTCATGTGCTTACCCCTATGTTCCCAATTGTTCGGTAGGTGGTAAAGGGAGCACCTCTGCAATTGTTACTGCCGGGTCAGCCGGATGTGTACCTCAGACTGGGTGAAGCCGAAAGCTAGCGTTCTTAAGGGAATATTCGATCGGTGAACTAAAGATGATCTTTTTTCACTTATTTATCTATACGCCCCCAGATGTTTTTCCTGCGTCTCTTTTCACAGAATGGACATGCACTTTAGGGCATGCCTCCCAGGGAAAGGAACCCCTAATGAAACTATTCTCCCTGGAAGATGTTTCTTACTAACCATGTAATATAACATAACTAGTTGGGCACTTGTCTGTTCAAGCACTAATGACCCCTACGCCTGGTCTCCATGCATACCTCGGTTCTTATATAACCGCGAGGGTATTCAGACACACTCTGGACCGTCAGGTCCCGAGGTTGAAGCGAAAAGGTCGGCCATGACAAATGAACTACAATCCGGCTAGAAGGCATTACACATGTCAATTAAAATTACATAGTCAATCTGACTGATTGTATTCCTCTTCAATACCATCTAACAGGCTGTCTAGCTTACAGTCCTGTTGGGAATACTTTGCGGCCGATTCTACTTGGCCGTATACTAAGCTCACAGGGATCTCCTTCCCATCGGGCCCCACGGGTCCGACCTCAGCCATGTGGTTTGGGTCAGCCTTCATGTACCCTCCCTTCGATTGGTGTCACATGCATAACAATACAAAATTGTACCCACGGCAAATGAAAATCAAATTGCAGAACTGAACCAAACAGTTAAATGGACAGCAGACCAAATGAACCAAAATAGTTAACGGAGCACGACATTGCAGAATAGGAACATGTACTAGAAGATAAGACATTTAACAAAACAAAGAATGCTTGAGAACAGTAGTACGAACTGTAGCAATTGTTGGACCAAAGTGTTAATTAAACATTACATTTTAGAGGACCAAATTGTTAACTGAACATCAGATTGCATATTAACATTATAGAGGACAAATCACTAGAAGGCACTGGCGGTGGCCTTGAGAAAACATCATGAACTGTATTATAAAGTAGACAACCATGTGGCGGTGTCGACGGTGGCCTCGAAGACGAGGTGCTCCTCCAAGATCTGGCGGTCGACACGCATGGAAACCATAGAGACCTCGTGCGCGTGTGCTGCCGCATGCTACTGAGCTCCATGTTATACTGCGTGTAAAAGGGCTGTGGGCAACGCTTAATTGGAGGAGGGGGACAATGATTTTGGTGGAAGGTGTCGCGCCGTCGGTCGGGGCATGTGGGACGGGAAAGAAGGAGGATGGTGTGGGTGGGGTGTGGATTACGTGACCATATCGATGAGGCCACGCGGCAAGAAGAAGGGTCGGCGGCGAGGAGGCCGCGCAACAAGAAGAAGGGTCGCCGGCGAGGAGGCGGCACTGCAAGAAGAAGGGTCGCCGGTGAGGAGGCGGCACTGCAAGAAGAAGGGTAGCCGGCGAGGAGGCGGCGCTGTAAGAAGAAGAGTCGCCGGCGAGGAGGCTGAGCTGTCGGTAAGCAGCAGTGAAGGTTTGAACTTGGAAAGCAAGGAAGAACAGTGGAAATGTTGCTTTTGGTAGGAGGGAGGGGGCGGGGAGATAGATATTACCGCGATGGCCAAAAAAATTCGCTCGGTGCCACGAAAAACTGGCGCACAAGTGTGGTTCAAGCGGGGGCGGTGGACTGTAGACGATGAAGCTTCTTGCGTAAGCCAGACAAGACGGTGCGCCAAGATATTTTATATCGCATCCCACATGATTCTTTCTAGTAAACTGTTTGTGGTATACCTGATTTTTTTCATTATGTTTTGAAAGACAAAATGGTGTTACGAAGGGAAAGGATGGTGTTTGAATTGCTAGAACATTTACGTATAGTGAACATGCAACTATTACATGTGTGTCATGTTTAAATTTGGAATTATTCCGTGTTCGTTTGGCATTTTTATGCATTAATTGAGTTTCTAGGCATTTAATGTGCATAATTTAAATTTGAACTACAAGCACATGCTCTAGTGCACCAAAGTTGGTTGAAAAATCACATGTGTGTCTTGGGTGAATTTATAGGTCCCATGCAAAAAATGGGAATGAAATTCAAACATCTGGGCATCGTGGCTCGGCCAGAAAGATTGAGAAACTTGGTTTTTTAATTCCTATAAATCCAAAACACGCCTGAAAATCATGAAACTTGGCATGGTGTCATGACATGGCACCAACATGCTGTAGTAATTTTTTTGGCCGAATTGGGACAAGCTTTGGTGTAAGCTTCTTGCAAACCGGAGCTTCTCTCAAGAAGGCTCGTGGTTCCGAGAGGGAATATGTCACCTCCGTGTGCGAAATGACATACGTTCAGTGCCTTCTCCCGCCTTAATTTTTTACAATGGCAGATTAGACCAAATAGAAGTATCGTGCTAAATTTTGGAATTATTCCCGGTTTGTTAGGCCTTTTTATACATTAATTGAGTTTCTGCGCATTTAATGTGCATAATTCAAATTTGAACTACAAGCACATGCTGCAGTGCACCAAAGTTGGTTGAAAAATCACATGTGTGTCTTTGGGTGAATTTATAGGTCCCATGCAAGAAATGGAAATGAAATTCAAACATCTGGGCTTCGTGGCTCGGCCGGAAAGATTGAGAAACTTGGTTTTAAAATTCCTGTAAATCCAAAACACGCCTGAAAATCATGAAACTTGGCATGGTGTCATGACATGGCACCAACATGCTGCGGTAATTTTTTTGGCTGAATTGGGACATGCTTTGGTGTAAGCTTCTTGCAAACCGGAGCTTCCCTCAAGAAGGCTCGTGGTTCCGAGAGGGAACGTGTCACCTCCGTGTGCGAAACGACATACGTACACTGCCTTCTCCTGCCTTAATTTTTGTACACAGGCAGATTAGACCAAATAGAAGTATCGTGCTAAATTTCGAAATTATTCTGGGTTCATTTGGCCTTTTTTATACATTAATTGAGTTTACGTGCATTTAATGTGCATAATTCAAATTTGAACTACAAGCACATGCTCCAGTGCACCAAAGTTGGTTGAAAAATCACATGTGTGTCCTTGGGTGAATGTATAGGCCCCATGCAAAAAATGGGAATGAAATTCAAACATCTAGGCATCGTGGCTCGGCCAGAAAGATTGAGAAACTTGGTTTTTTAATTCCTGTAAATCCAAAACATGCTTGAAAATCATGAAACTTGGCATGGTGTCATGACATGGCACCAACATGCTTCGGTAAATTTTTTGGACGAATTGGGACAAGCTTTGGTGTAAGCTTCTTGCAAACCGGAGCTTCCCTTAAGAAGGCTCGTGGTTCCGAGAGGGAACGTGTCACCTCTGTGTATGAAATGACATACGTACACTGTCTTCTCCCGCCTTAATTTTTTACATAGGCATATTAGACCAAATAGAAGTATCGTGCTAAATTTTGGAATTATTTCGGGTTCGTTTGGCCTTTTTATACATTAATTGAGTTTCTGCACATTTAATGTGCATAATTCAAATTTGAACTACAAGCACATGCTCCAGTGCACCAAAGTTGTTTGAAAAATCACATGTGTGTCCTTGGATGAATTTGTAGGTCACGTGCAAGAAATAAGAATGAAAGTCAAACATCTTAGCGTCGTGGCTCGGCCGGAAAGATTGAGAAACTTGGTTTTTTAATTCCTGTAAATCCAAAACACACCTGAAAATCGTGAAACTTGGCATGGTGTCATGACATGGCACCAACATGTGGTAAATTTTTTATCCGATTTGTGAAGGCACACACATTAACAATCAACAAAGTCATTTTGGAACAAGTGCTGTCACATTACAAATTGGAAACACAAGTATTATTGAAACCGTGGGCATTCTAATTACCAATTACGTGCCGCCACGCATCCCCTTTTTTTATTGGCTAGGAGGTGTCGTGCGGGGTAGCTATTTGAGTACGGGAGGCGTGCGATCAGACCCCTGCGCGTGCTCATCGGGAGGAGAGCCCTTTGACCGCTACCTGCCGCGCACCTCCCTCCCAATGTCTCCATTAATGGAGCCCGAGCCCCTGTTCTACGGTGTGGCTATATGTGTCACTGGACTAAGATTTAAGAGAGAAAAATGAAAATCTGAAAAGAAAGTTTTGCGGGGATCTTGATGTAAGATCCGATGGACCTATATAGCATCGACTGTGACTTATAGCAAGCATTATGAATATAAGGGCGATGATAGTGGATAATAATTGTCTTACATATTTAGGAACATAATTAAGAAAGGCCACATGCGGCAACGCCCGAAATACACAAGGAAAAAAGAAGAAGGAAGACAACGATCTGGCTCACTGATCTCTACCTTGCTACAGGCCGCGGGAACTAGTCTCCGTGGCGAGCCGCAATGAGCTCTTTCTTGTCCTCAGGATGCTGCTTGAGAGCATCCATGGATTCCTCCAACAGCCTTCTGTGCTCGATGCGCAGCATGTCATTCTCGTCCATAAGTTTCTCGACGATGACGCTGGTCCTCTTCAACAAGGCAGTGGTCTCCTCCTGCTGCTCCGCACTTCCGACGATCTTCGCCCTCGGCAGGTCGCGCTCGGCCCGGAGCTTCGCATTGCTCTCATTTAGTTGCCGGATGACACCAGTAGCCTCTTCAAAATAGGCTTTCATGTCGTCCTGCAACCTCGCCCAACTGGAGATCTGATCCATCTGGCTATGGACCATCGCATGCATGCGCCTGTAAGAGTCCTCGCCTGCTCGTGAGACATTTTCCCAGGCTGCCGCGGCATAGGAGTACATCTCTGCTACATTCTCGGCGCGGCGGGATATCTCTTCTGCTTCCCCGGCGTGGCCGGACCAGTCTGCCGCATTGACGGCACGGCGGGACCTGCGTGCTACTTCGGCGGCGGTGCGCGACCTCTGTGCTGCTACGGCCACACGGCGGGACATGCCGGATGCGTTTGCGGCGAGGCGGGACATCTCTTGTGCTTCTGCTTCCATGCTCGCATCTCCCTGGTGGCAATATCTTGACCCAGAACTCACGCTGGCCATGGTAGACACAAAGGGTACGATGATGAATGCCTTGTTTGTTTTTGTGGATGAGGATTTGTGGAGGAATGTGCAGTCATCTTGGAGTATTAGTATTTATAACTAAGTAATAATACGCTCCTAAGTGGGAAACCATTTAGGTTTTGAACGGTGTGAACAGGTTTGCATTTTGGAATGTGACGGGACGCATGCTCACAATTTACTGACGGTTATAAGTGTGACACTATTCTTAGAAGGCGTAACGTGGGCACGTACGCCTTGTCGGCCACGTACGTGGCGTTTGCACCATAGGGTGCATCGCAATAGGCAATGTTAGCACACGTCTTATTTCAACAACCGTGCGCGCTTGTTATTACCATCGCGCATGCTTCTTTTAATTGGAATGTGTGTACCATCTAGCGCACACACGTTGATCTATCTAACTGTTTCAGTTTGTTGTGGCTAATCGCAAACAGTTCATCCGTGTGAAGTGTATGCCATCAATCGCAGACACTTTGATCTGGTTGACCCATTTCTGTTTGGTTGCCTAATCGCAAACAGTTAATCCTTATGAAGCGTATTCCCTCAATCGCACACACCTTGATCTAGCTGACCGTTTCTTTTGTGTTTCCTAATCACAAACAGTTCATCCGAGTGAATCGTATGCTGTATATCGCACACACCTTTATCATGCTACCCGTTTCTTTTGTTCCGCCTCATCGCGAATAGTTCATTGGACTGAACCGTATGCCCTGCATCACACACGCAACTAAAATCTGAACCGTTTTTTATGGATCCCCCATCGCAAACGTTTTGCACCTTTTTTGACGGTTCTTTTACACCACCGTTTGCGATTATTGCATCGCACACAGTTTCGTCGAAGGGTCTCTGATCGTAGTGTCGCGTTAGCAGCATCCTGCAGTAGTGTATGGGACCTTTTCCTTCCTCTAATGGGTATACACATATTTTAGTTGCTGTTGATTATGTTACTAAGTGGGTGGAAGGTATTCCAACTAGTACTTTTGATCATAAAACTTCTATTAAGATGCTTAAAGAAGTTATTTTTCCGAGGTTTGGAGTCTCTAGATATTTAATGACTGATGGCGGTTCACATTTTATTCATGGTGCTTTCCGTAAAATGCGTGCTAAGTATGATGTTAATCATAGAATTGCACCTCCTTATCATCCTCAGTCTAGTGGTCAAGTAGAATTGAGCAATAGAGAGATTAAATTAATTTTGCAAAAGAATGTTAATAGATCTAGAAAGAATTGGTCTAAGAAACATGATGATGCATTATGGGCCTATAGAACTGCTTATAAGAATCCTATGGGTATGTCTCCATATAAAATGGTTTATGGAAAAGCATGTCACTTACCTCTTGATCTAGAACATAAGGCATATTGGGCTATTGAAGAGCTCAATTATGATTTCAAACTTGCCGACGAGAAGATGTTATTTGACATTAGCTCACTTGATGAATGGAGAACCCAAGCCTATGAGAATACCAAGTTGTTTAAAGAAAAAGTTAAAAGATGGCATGACAAAAGGATACAAAAGCATGAGTTTAATATAGGTGATCATGTTTTTGCAGGAAAGCTTCTCTCTAAATGGGAAGGCCCTTACATTATCGAGGAGGTGTATCATTCCGGTGCCATAAAAATAAACAACGCCGAAGGCACAAATCCGAAGGTGGTAAATGGTCAAAGAATTAAACACTATATCTTAGGTACTCCCATAAATGTTTAGACCAATATTATTAATACCATAACACTAGAGGAGTACATAAGGGACACTTTCCAGAATGTTTCAGACTCCGAAAAGGAATAGGTATGTGGTACGGTAAGTTAACCGACTCCAAAATGTTTCCAATGATAATTTTTCTCCATTTTGGAATATTTAAAAAATTAGGAAAATTAAAAGTAGTCCGAGAGAGAAACGAGGCGTCCACAAGGGTGGAGGGCGCGCCCCCCGACCTTGTGGCCACCTCGTGTGCCCTCCGGACTCCGTTTTCTTGCACAATACTTCTTTCGGTCGGTAAAAAATCATTATTTAATCTCCCGAAGGTTTTGACCACCGTACCATGGCAAAATCCTCTGTTTTCATTTTCATTTGTTTCTACAGCAGATTTGGAGCAAGATGTCTTTGCAAGAGTCGGTTGGGGAGAGTCGGGTATCTCACCCGGCACTAGGCCCAAGAGCATGCAGTGACGCTAACCACTTTGGGCCAGAAATAGAGGAAGAGATGGAGGCTAACTTAAAAAGAGTGGATGCCATGGAAGAGGATCAAGAAGTTACCTCTCGCCTTCAAACTAGATTCATGCTGGAGGAAATTCAAAGCTCAGCAATACCAAATTCGGTTATTCCCCCAGTGCTAGATTTCTCTCTTATGAAAATATGAAAAAGAGTGTTGCTTTTTCTCCCGCGGCAAGGAAACATCCATGGGTGGATGGAGCTCTAGCCATCATGGGTAAACTTCGCAAGGAAGTAATGGATCTTAAGCAGCAAATTAATAAGCTTGAGGAAGAGAATCACATCCTAAGGGGCATCATCTCCAAGAATATATATCACATCACCACCTTCGAAGAAAGAGACATAAACACATGGGTATGGGCACTCCCCTTGGCAACTGCCAAGCTTGGGGGAGGTGCCCCGGTATCATATCACAAAATGCCTTTATCTTTATTGTTTTTCTTAGTTCGATCCTTTTGGTTATATCTTGATCTAGCAGAATAAAGTTTTAGTATGATCTAGCTTTGAGTTTTGCTTTATGTTCCCTCTATGTAATCGAGTCTGTTAGTTATATAATAAAGAGTAGTTTTGAGTTGAGGGCTTTGCTTTCTTGCTATGATCTTGAGGGAATTATATAAAATGAAAAAATAAAAGAAATAAAAAGATCATATATTGATCTTATGGAGAGTAATGACTTCACATATAAATAGTATGATGAATAAAAGTTGTTGAGAGTTGACAAACATTGTTTTGGTCATTTTTGCAATTAATAGGAAGTAATAAAGAAAGAGAGGCTTCACATATAAATATACTATCTTGGAAATCTTTTGTAATTGTGAGCACTCATTAAAATATGACATGCTAAAAAGTTGATGTTGAACAAGGAAGACAACATAATAGGTTATGTTTTCTTATATCCGAATAGAAGTTATATTGTCATGGATCATCCAACATTTTGAGCTTGCCTTTCCCTCTCATGCTATCCAAATTATTCGCACCAAGTAGAGATACTACTTGTGCCTCCAAACATCCCTAAACCCATTTTTGCCATGAGAGTCCACCATACCTACCTATGGATTGAGTAAGATCCTTCAAGTAAGTTGTCATCGGTGCAAGCAATAAAAATTGCTCTCTAAATATGTATGATCTATTAGTGTGAAGAAAATAAGCTTTATACGAACTTGTGATATGGAAGAAATAAAAGCGACGAATTGCATAACAAAGGTCCTTATCACAAGCGGCAATATAAAGTGACGTTCTTTTGCATTAAGATTTTGTGCATCCAACCATAAAAGTGCACGACAACCTCTACTTCCCTCTGCGAAGGGCCTATCTTTTACTTTTATCTTTGTCGGTGGGAACGACACCTATGGGATCACAAGAATCCCTACTATGGTTAGCGGGGCGCGGGGTCGTGAGAAGAGCGGATCAAACAGATAGCACACGGTTCGTTTATCCAGGTTTGGGCCGCGAGGATGCGTAAAACCCTACTCCTGCTTTGGTGGATTGTATATCTGTGTTCTTGAGCTAGCTATGGGGCGTGAGGAGCTCCAAAAAGCCAAATCCCTCCTCTGGTCGCCTCGGGCCTCCTTTTATAGAAAAAGGGGTTGCCACAGTGGCACACAGGAGGTGGAAATGGTATAGTGATGCGAGGTTATCCCTCGCATTACATGACAAGGCGCATTTAATGCGTCTTGCTTAGGTGTCCTTGCTTTATTGGGGACGGGGGAGAAACCTGTCTTGTCCGTCGCCGCTCCTTCTTGTGTCGACACGCAACTTGGCCAGCAACGCCTGCGATGCCACGTAGGTAGGCAGGCAGCTGAGGTGGCGCAGTGGTGGGTCTTCATGAAGATCTGCATGCCGCCACGCAGGTGCCTGCCCAGCTGGTTGGGTCAGCAGCTGCATGCATGCGGTGGTGGAGGTTTAGTCGGCGTGGGCCTGATGGTGGCCCTGTGGATGTCCTCGGCAAGGGCCTTGCCGGGGCCCCGGCAAGGGTCTTGCCGAGGCGCCTGCTGTCATCCCCGGCAAAGGCGCTTGCCGGGGGCCTTGTGGTGTTCCTCGGCTGGGATCCCGCCAAGGGTTGTCGTCTCCTTAGTGCGTATCTGATCTTGAATGTCTTCACAAAGATCTGCATGCCGCCACGGGGATGTCTCCCGAATCCTTGCCCTTTGGGGGCAGTGGACTCAAGGGTGATTTGCTCCGTAGGCGCGGGACGAGTCGCCGCGGCAAGGGTCTTGCCGGGGCTGCTAGAACTGTCTCCCGGCAAGGATCTTGCCGGGGGAGTCCGCTTCGTCCCCTTTGCTCTTCATGGTCTTGGCCTTGGCCCCGTTCTAGTTCTCTTGAGCTTCGGTCTTACCCTGGCTCACCTCCCTTGC
This sequence comes from Triticum urartu, assembly GCF_056163025.1. NCBI lineage: Eukaryota > Viridiplantae > Streptophyta > Magnoliopsida > Poales > Poaceae > Triticum > Triticum urartu. The sequence goes on along the minus strand of NC_141876.1, from coordinate 586,960,521 downwards.
CTTGCTTGGTGTGGTGGTGCCCGTGGCTGAGACTGCCCGTGCACAGTTATAGGGGTACAAAAAGTGTACCCCTCTTTTTGTACACCGACAGGAGCCCCCGGGCCTGGGCCACACATAAGCGCAACGCGTTGTTGGGCTAGGCCCAAAAATGGTGCGCGGGCAGGCGGGGCGGTTTTTACCGCGGTAAGATTCTTCGCGCGCTGTGCTTCCCACGATTCCCATGTGTGGTGCGGCGTGGGGAGGCGCGTGTGACGTGGGCGGCATGCGTGGGGTTGGTTCCCGCAGGCATGCGTCACGTCGTAGTAAAGGGGCGGTTCGCGCCTTCCCCATAACGGAGGGAGGCGTGGAGGCGCGGCCCATTTACTGAATGGGGCTGAGGCGCGATCTTCAAGGCGTCCACTCCCCACGATCACGGGGTGGGGAGTGGTCGTCTCACCCGTCCCTTCGGTTCTGCATGTCCGCCACGTGTCTCCCATGCGCCTGGGGTGGCAAACGGTGGAGGCGGGAAACCGGGCCGTCGCTGGTTGGGGCGACGGGTCGGTCCTGGCTCCCTGCGCCTTTCGTATCTTGATTGTCCGAGCGGGGTGGCCGAGCCCCAACCCCGATCCTTTATAAAGAGCGGGAGGGGGATGGTGTCCGCATTCTTTCATCTTCTTCTTCCTTCAGCTTCTGCTCCTCCCTTCCATCCGTCATGCAGAGAGGGAATCCCGGTCCTTCAACAGTGGCGGCGAGGGTCGCCGCTCGACAACGCGTCCCTCCTTCTCCTGCGCCTGCGGTGGCAGAGCCAGCCGCGAGGGGAAGGGGGAGGGGGCGAGGCCGTGGGTGAGGCCAGGGCGCTCGGGGAAGAGGAGGACGGGGCGGCGCGCCGGCCTCGCCTCCGCCAGCAGCTCCTCCTCCAATGGAGGGCCATGTTGGGGATGACCCTTGTGAGTTCTTTGTCAGGCTACGCCGGCCGCCGCTCCGTCGCCTTCGTCTCCCGACTCCATTTGCGCGGGAGATGGAGCTGGATCCACTGGAATCGTTGCGACTGCACATGAGGGGCTGCGGGATCAGTGGCACGCGGGTCCGCGTCGACTTCCCTGCCCCTCACGTGATGTATCTTCATCGGGGATGGAAGACGTTTGCTCATATCCACCGCTTGACGGAGGGGCTCACTCTCCAGTGATGTATCTTCATCGGGGATGGAAGACGTTTGCTCATATCCACCGCTTGACGGAGGGGCTCACTCTCCATTTTAAGCTGATGGAGGGTGGCCTTCTCTCCGTCAAGGTCTTCGGGTGCTTTGGGACCCGTGCAAGGTGCTGCGTGGAGAGCTCTTCTGATAGTGAAGACTCCTCCTCGGGCGGGAGTGACGAGGAGGACAGTGGCAGCGACGACGAGGGTAGTAGGCGGCAGGATGACGGGTCCGACTAGGTGTCGGGTGCCGCTCCGTGCGGCACCGGCGACCCCATCATCCGTGTCGCTGGCTCCTTGAACTTCTCGGGGTCGTCTCCTTGGGCGGCTGGCGTTGGGAGGCTGCGGAAGAGGAAGAGGGTGGGCGGCAAGGCCGTCAAGTCGGAGTACGCGGGCACCAACGCCTTTGACGCGTGCTGACGTCCTGCCGCCTCATCTTCGAGCTCTGCTTCCGGCGCCGCCATCACCATCCAGCCTTTGGACGGCCACCAAGATGTTCTCTTGGTGTCTTCTGCCACCCGTAGCTCGCCTAGGTGCTCCTTTTGTCCTTTTCTCCTCCTTGACCTGCCTCCTGAGGAGAGGGACAAGAAAGGGATTACGGGCACCTTATCTCTTTTCAATTTGTAAGCCTTCGGGCCTTTGTTGAATTTAAAACTTGTAATCCCATCATTCATGTTTTTCATTCCCTATGGACTGTACCTGAGTGGAATGTTTTTAATGAAAAAGGGATGCTTGCCGGGTCATTTGTTTGCGGGTGGAACCCACGACAAGGAGTAAATCCTTGATATCTTCAAGATAAACATTTCCTTGTCCGGCAACAGGCCTTGCCGTCTCCCCACCTCGCTCGACCTTCCTCACGCCTTTGGCAGAGGCAGGGATGAGGCGGGTTCAGGCTCCTTGTTTCATCCTTTCGCTGCCGCGACTACGACCAAACTTGGCCCCAGGAACGAGCCCTAGGGCCTAGAGTTATGGGAGCACGGTAGCTTAGGGGGAAACGAGGTTTCACATACCTCAGTCCATAATGGAATGCATGATAAGGGATGAAGAACTTATCTGAAGCTGCAGTCCCCGGCAACCCTGGTTCGCTGTGGGTGAATCTTTGCTCTTGCAGCCCCCGGCAATACTGGCTTGCCAGGGGCTAGATGCTGGTCTGTTCCTCTTTTTTTCCTCCCCAAGTGGTTCAGCACGGATATCTGTGTGTCCTGTGAACCAAAGAAGACAAAAGAAAGACAAAGAGACGCACACTCGACCTCTAAGCTAGGGGTTAGTCGCCGCTAAGCACTATCAACCCTAACCAAGGATGAGACTCGACCTAGCATGCATGCTATAACTTAGGGCGCCAGCGCTTCATTTATTTATGCTCAGGGTCTGCGACTGGCTTTGTACAGAGGGTTACATGCATCATCGGCAAGGCTCGTACAAAAGGTGGCTTGCCGGGGGGGGCGGCAAGCCGCGCCTCACGGGTAAAACTTGCGAAGATGCTCAATGTTCCAGGAGTTACTCACCGGAACGGCATCTTCGGTCTCTAGGCGGACTGCGCCGGGCCTGGTGACTCGTATTACCCGATAAGGGCCTTCCCACTTTGGCGTCAACTTGTTGGAATTCTTGGCCGATTGAACGCGCCGAAGAACAAGGTCGCCTTCCTTAAAGCTTCGGGCATGAACCTTGCGGCTATGGTAGCAGCGCAAGGCTTGTTGGTAGCGCGCTGCTCTCACAACCGCCCAAAGACGATCTTCCTCAAGGAGCATTGCGTCATCTTGCCGCAATTGCTCTTGCTCAAGCTCGTCCAAGCGAGTACTCGAGGTGACCCGTATATGAGTTCCGTGGGGAGAACTGCTTCTACCCCATATACCAGGGCAAAGGGTGTCTGGCCGGTGGCTCGATTTGGTGTCGTTCTGATTGACCAAAGAACCACCGGCAATTCATCAATCCAGTGCCTTCCACTCTTGTGCAGTCTGTCAAAGGTCTTTGTCCTCAGGCCTCGCAATACTTCAGCATGTTCCCTCTCAGCTTGACCATTGCTTCGTGGGTGAGCAACGGAAGCGAAACATACCTTGCTGCCGAGGTCTTGAATATATTGCATGAAGGTGTGGCTTGTGAACTGTGTGCCATTGTCGGTGATAACCCTATTGGGTACACCAAAACGGCACACCAGTCCTTTGAAGAACTTGACGGCTGACTGTGCTGTGACCTTCCTCACTACTTCCACTTCTGGCCACTTTGTGAACTTGTCGATTGCAACGTACAAGTACTCAAAGCCCCCGACAGCGCAGGGGAAAGGGGCCAGTATGTCGAGCCCCCAAACCGAGAAAGGCCAGGAGAGAGGAATGGTTTGAAGGGCTTGAGCTGGCTGATGAAGCTTCTTTGAATGGAACTGACACGCTTCACACCTGGTGACTAGTGTCGTCACATCCTGGAGGGCGGTGGGCCAGAAGAAGCCTTGCCGAAATGCTTTGCCGGCAAGGGCCCTTGACCCGATGTGGGATCCACATATGCCTCCATGTATCTCCGCCAAAAGCCCCAGTCCTTCCTCTCGAGGGATACACTTCAATTTCACGCCGTTCGGCCTCTTTCTGTACAGGACGTCATCGACGAACTGGTACATAGTAGAGCGACGGGCTACTTTTTCCGCTTCTTCCTGCTCCTCAGGAAGTTCCCCTGTTTGGAGGAATCGGACGATATGATGTGCCCACGCTGGAGCCTGGGGCTCAACGGCGAGGGCTAAAGGCATTTCCTCCGCTATCGGAGCGGCTGTCTCCATGGCAAGAGCTTGATGCTCTGTCGGAGCTAGCCGTCCCATGGCGGGCTCAGTGTCTCCGGCAACATCCTTGCCGGCGGCTTCGGGGAGCTCGGCGGGAAAGTACTTGCCGGGCCCTGATTTTCTCCTCTTGTTTTGCTCTGTTGATGGATCAACGGATGGCTGAGTTAGCCGAAGCACAAAGGTACCTGGTTCCACAGGTAGCTTGAGGGCAGCGCGTTTTGACAGGTAATCGGCGATATCATTCTCCGCTCGGGGAACGTATTCTGCCTGTATACCGTCAAAACACTCTTCCAGCTTTCTCACTTCATCGACGTAGGCCTTCATCAACGGGCTTTGGTAATCCTTGTTGACTTGTGACGACAAGTTGCGAGTCGCCTCTGACGACGAGTTTCTTGATTCCGAGGTCCGCCGCGATCCTAAGACCTGCAAGCAGCCCTTCGTACCCAGCCGTATTGTTTGTTGACACCTCCTTGGGGAAGTGCATCTGGATCACGTACTTGAGGTGCTCTCCGGTGGGCGCGACAAACAGTACGCCAGCCCTGGCGCCCTGTAAGGAGAAAGCTCCATCAAAGTACATGATCCAGTCACAACTTGCCTCCTTGTCGGGGAGAGCAGTCTCTTGGGTTTCTTCGTCAGGCGTCGCGGTCCATTCTGCAACGAACTCCACCAGGACTCGGCTTTGAATCGTCGAGGTACTCTCAAACTTGAGGCCAAAGCTGGACAGTTCTGGTGCCCACTCTACGATCCTTCCTGTTGCGTCTGGATTGTGCAATATCCGTTGCAGAGGGAGGCGAGTGACGACAGTGATTTCGTGTGCCTGGAAGTAGTGACGCAGCTTCCTCGAGGACATAAGAAGGCCGAAGAGCAGTTTCTGCACACCGGAGTACCTCGATCTAGCCCCCTGCAGGAGGGAACTAACAAAGTAGACCGGGTGCTGCATCATTTTCTTCTTCGGCGGCACTTCAATTGGCTGCGTCGTCTCGGCATCGGTGGCATCGGGCTCCGTTGCTGCTATTACCTCATCATCAATTTCTCTCTGCACCACTAGTGCGGCGCTGACCACCTGGTTCGTTGCCGCCAGGTAGAGCAGCAATGGTTCATGTGGCCTAGGCGCAACTAGTATTGGCGCGGAGGAGAGGTACCTCTTCAAATCTTGCAATGCTGCTTCGGCTTCTGGCATCCACTCCATCGGGCCCGCCTTTTTCAAAATCTTGAAAAAGGGAAGGGCGCGCTCGGCGGACTTGGAAATGAACCTGCTCATGGCGGCAACGCAACCAGCAAGCCGACGCGCATCCTTGACTCGCTTGGGCGCTTCAATCTGCTCTATAGCTTTGATCTTGTTCGGATTGGCCTCTATCCCACGCTGTGACACAAAGAACCCGAGAAGCTTGCCAGACGGGACGCCGAAGACGCACTTCTCAGGGTTCAGCTTGAGATTGATCTTGCATAGGTTTGCAAATGTTTCTTGTAAATCTGATATGAGGGTTGCCCTGTTCTTGGTTTTGACCACTATATCATCCATATAAGCTTCCATGTTTCTATGGAGCTGGGGTTCAAAACCAATCTGGACCGCCCTTGCAAACGTTGAACCAGCACTCTTCAACCCGAAAGGCATCCGTATAAAGCAATATGTACCACATGGGGTGATGAATGCTGTTTTCTCTTCATCTTCCCTTGTCATGAAGATCTGGTGGTAGCCGGAGTAGGCATCGAGGAATGACAACAGATCACACCCAGCTATGGAGTTAACAATCTGGTCGATGCGCGGCAACGGGAAGGGGTCTTTGGGACAAGCCTTATTAATATCTGTGTAATCAATACACAGCCTCCACTTCCCATTTGCCTTGCGCACTACCACCGGATTGGCCAACCATGTTGGATGGATCACTCCTCTTACCAAACCCGCTGCTTCCAGTTTCCGGATCTCCTCTGTAATGAAATCTTGTCGTTCCAAAGCTTGCTTTCTGACCTTCTGCTTGACGGGCCGCGCATGAGGACAGACAGCAAGGTGGTGCTCAATCACCTCCCTGGGAACGCCAGGGATGTCGGATGCTTGCCATGCAAACACATCGACATTCGCCCACAGGAAGGTGACGAGCGCGTCTTCCTATTTGTCGTCAAGGGTGGAGCTTATGGTAAAAGCTCCTCCCGTGCCGTCCTCCTTGACAGAAACCTTCTTGGTTCCCGGCGGTGTGGCCCTGGACTTCTTGTTTCTGTCGGTGGAGCTCTCTGGCACGTCCTCGACGGGAGCGCTAAACTCTGAAGAGGTGCGCTTGCCGGAGTGGGTGCCTGAGGTCTCATCGGTCTTCTTCTTTCGCCTTCCCGGGGCTCCAGCGGCAGGAGCAAACGCCTTAGCAGTGGCGGCTGCTGCAACTGCTTGTTGGTAGAGTTGGTCAGCACAAATTAGCGCATCCTTCTTGTTTGACGGGACGGTGATGATCGTCACAGGCCCCGGCATCTTCAAGGTATTGTAGGCGTAATGTGACGCCGCCATGAACTTGGCCAGCGCTGGGCGGCCAAGGATCCCGTTGAAAGGCAAGGGGATCTTGGCAACGTCGAACACAATCCTTTCTGTCCTGTAGTTCAGATCACTCCCAAAAGTCACGGGCAACGTGACCTTTCCCTTTGGTTGACTTCTTCCTGGATTGACCCCCTGAAACGTGCCCGTCTCTTTGAGGTCGTCATCAGGAATCTGCAATTTCTCGATCACGGCAGGCGAGATTAAATTCAGACCGGCCCCGCCATCGACTAGCATCTTTGTCACCTTGAGGTTGCGTATTGTTGGTGAAACCAACAATGGCAAGCACCCGACTGCAGTAGTGCGATCAGGGTGATCCTCAGTGTCAAAAATGATAGGTGTGCTGGACCACTTCAGCGGCCTTTGGGTATCAAACGACGGTTCCGCCGCTGTAATCTCACGCGCCCACTGTTTAAGCTGGCGGTGAGAGGTATGCAGCGAGGCGCCGCCATCGACGCACATGGCCTCTGTAGCTTTCTGAAATTCTTGGTCACTAGACTCATCTTCCTCTTCGTGATCATTGTCTTCTGACTTTTTATCACGGCCCGGGCGGGCCTCTCCTGCTGTTTATCTTTGCCGCGACGGCCCACCTAGCCGTTACGCTTCTTGCCGGACCCCTCAGCACCGTCCTGGCCTTTCTCCTTGTCCCGCCTCTCATATTCAGCCCTCTGCTTCTCAGCAAGGAGCTCAACCTGTCGGCAGTTCTGGAGATCATGGCCTTTGGTGCGATGGATCTTGCAGTATTGCTTGTCGGAGTTTCCTGGCTTCTCGGCAGCCGCCAAGGCCCAGCAGGCGACACATCCGGCAATTTCTTTGCCGGGGTCATCTGCCTTGGTTTTCTTGGCGGAGCCGGCGTCGTCAGATCCCTCGACGGCAAGCACAGCCTTACCTTTGCGCTTCCTGTTGCGGCGTCGGCCTTTCTTCGTCGGGGCGGCAGTATCCTCATCTGAGGAGTCGGTTTCCACGCCGGCATCTTCGCCGGGGTACTTCCTTCCCTCTTCAGCTCGGGCACATCTGTCAGCAAGAACATAGAGTTCTGCCACATCTTTCACCTTGTTCATTGCCAGTTCTTCGCGCATCTTGCGGTTACGCACGTTCTGATGGAACGCGCTGATGATGGCGGCAGGGTGAACATCAGGGATATTGTACTGTACCCGGCTGAACCTCTGTATATACTTGCGCAGACTCTCGCCTTCCTTCTAGGGAATGACATGCAGGTCGCTTGCTTGGCCATGGGCTTGGTGACCTCCAGTAAAGGCACCCACAAACTCATGGCACAAATCCGACCAGGAGGAAATAGAGTCTACAGGCAAGTGCATCAACCACGACATGGTGTTGGGTTTAAGAGCCAATGGAAAGTAATTCGCAAGCACCTTATTGTCGCGGGCTCCGGCGGCTTGCATCGCGATGGTGTAGATGCTGAGGAACTCAGACGGGTGAGTCTTGCCGTTGTACTTTTCGCCAACGTCAGGTTTGAAGGTGCGGTGAGTGGGCCACTGGAACTGCCGCAGCTCACGAGTAAAAGCCGGACAGCCTACCTCGTAAGGTAGGCCTCCACGGCTCTCCGGGGCCGGGTGGTTCACAGCAGGCCCTACTCGCCTGTCTGACTGGTGGCGCGCTCCGCGCCGGCGCTCGATAGTGGTTCGAGCGTCTTCATGGGCTCGTTCCCGAAGAACTTGGCGCTGGTCACAGTGGGTTCGCGTGTCAGACAATGCTATGGAGATGTCGTCGCCCGCGACGTCGCGATGAGCCGGCGTCCGCGGTATCGGATGGGGAAGAGGTGAATGCACCATGGTCGCTGCGCCGCCGGCTTTGTCGCCACTGGTCCGCGGGACTCCATTGGAGCATCGACCCGGGGGCCCCACCGGACTTGGTTCGTCTTTGTTGGCCACCGCAACAAGGCTTTGGATAGTGGCTCTCCATTCATCGAGTTTCCCCATAGTGGGAGGAAAGTCGAGGAGCAACTGCGCGCGCGCCAGGGCCTCTGCTAGCGTCGGTGGCAGTGAAACCTGCATGGATCGTGACGCGCTTCGACTTCTGACCATGTCAGAAGGAGCTCTATCACGACCCCGCGATCGCATGCCATTTTCACCAGCGCCTCGGCGAGTGGGCAGGTCTTCTACGTCCCGGGAGTGGCGCTCGGGGCTCTTCCCGCGGCGACGCCCGGGATCTTCGACGTGATTACGCCATTCGTCACACACTGCCTGGGAGGAGCACGCTGTTGGCGCCGGCGTGGGAGTCTTGGAGGCCCTTGCGTCGCTTCGGGCAGGGCGGCGATGACCCTGGAAGGCCCCGCTCCACCCGCAAAGGGCTTGGCTCCGCCTTTGGATTTGGCGACGTGTGGCCCGTTACCAGGCGCACAAACATCGCCTCCTCCCAAACTCCGGCTGCTGGGATGGTGTTGGTGTTCGCGAGCAGCGCCTTGGGTCCTTTCTACGACCGGTCCGCTGCTCGCCCACGTCGGGACGGGCTGTGCGGCTTCCGACTGGCCAACCGCCACCGTCGTCTTCTTCTTGAGTGCCATGATGATGAAGAAGCGCCGAACTAACTGCTAAAGCCGATTCTCACAACTGCCTCCTCCTACCTGGCACGCCCTAGAGATGTCGGTGGGAACGACACCTATGGGATCACAAGAATCCCTACTGTGGTTAGCGGGGCGCGGGGTCGTGAGAAGAGCAGATCAAACAGATAGCACACGGTACGTTTATCCAGGTTCGGGCCGCGAGGATGCGTAAAACCCTACTCCTGCTTTGGTGGATTGTATATCTATGTTCTTGAGCTAGCTATGGGGCGTGAGGAGCTCCAAAAAGCTGAATCCCTCATCTGGTCGCCTCGGGCCTCCTTTTATAGAAAAAGGGGTTGCCACAGTGGCACACAGGAGGTGGAAAGGGTATAGTGATGCGAGGTTATCCCTCGCATTACATGACAAGGCGCATTTGATGCGTCTTGCTTAGGTGTCCTTGCTTTATCGGGGACGGGGGAGAAACCTGTCTCGTCCGTCGCCGCTCCTTCTTGTGTCGACACGCGCCCTGGCCAGCGACGCCTGCGATGCCACGTAGGTAGGCAGGCAGCTGAGGTGGCGCAGTGGTGGGTCTTCACGAAGATCTGCATGCCGCCACGCAGGTGCCTGCCCAGCTGGTTGGGTCGGCAGCTGCATGCATGCGGTGGTGGAGGTTTAGTCGGCGTGGGCCTGATGGTGGCCCTGCGGATGTCCTCAGCAAGGGCCTTGCCGGGGCCCCGGCAAGGGTCTTGCCGAGGCGCCTGCTATCATCCCCGGCAAAGGCGCTTGCCGGGGGCCTTGTGGTCTTCCTCGGCTGGGATCCCGCCAAGGTTTATCGTCTCCTTAGTGCGTATCTGATCTTGAATGTCTTCACAAAGATCTGCATGCCGCCACGGGGATGTCTCCCGAATCCTTGCCCTTTGGGGGCAGTGGACTCAAGGGTGATTTTCTCCGTAGGCGCGGGACGAGTCGCCGTGGCAAGGGTCTTGCCGGGGCTGCTAGAACTGTCTCCCGGCAAGGATCTTGCTGGGGGAGTCCGCTTCATCCCCTTTGCTCTTCGTGGTCTTGGCCTTGGCGTCGTTCTAGTTCTCTTGAGCTTCGGTCTTGCCCTGGCTCACCTCCCTTGCCTTGCTTGGTGTGGTGGTGCCCGTGGCTGAGACTGCCCGTGCACAGTTATAAGGGTACAAAAAGTGTACCCCTCTTTTTGTACACCGACAATCTTCTACCCTTATACAAGAGTCACGGTGATCAACACCTTTCCTTTTTATACTTTTTCCTTTGGCAAGCACCATATGTTGGAGAGATCCGGATATATATATATATATATCCACTCGGATGTAGGTTTTCATAAAGTATTATTGTTGACATTACCCTTGAGGTAAAAAGTTGGGAGGTGAAACTATAAGCCCCTATCTTTCTCTGTGTCCGATTGAAGCTTTGAACCCATAAGTATCGCATGAGTGTTAGCAATTGTGAAAGACTAAATGATAGTTGAGTATGTGGACTTGCTGAAAAGCTCTTTAATTGACTCTTTCCGATGTTATGATAAATTGCAATTGCTTCAATGACTGAGATCATAGTTTGTTAGTTTTAAATAAAGTTTCTGATTCATACTTTATCTTGTGAATGAATTGTTACTTTAGCATAAGAAATTATATGACAATATATGTTGCTGTTCTAAAGATGATCATGATGCCCTCATGTCCATATTTTATTTTTATCAACACCTCTATCTCTAAACATGTGGACATGTTTCTCGATATTGGCTTTCACTTGAGGACAAGTGAGGTCTAAGCTTGGGGGAGTTGATACGTCCATTCTGCATCATGCTTTTATATTGATATTTATTGCATTATGGGCTGCTATTACACATTATATCACAATACTTATGCCTATTCTCTCTTATTTTACAAGGTTTACATGAAGAGCGAGAATGCCGGCAGCTGGAATTCTGGGCTGGAAAAGGAGCTAATATTAGAGACCTATTCTCCGCAACTCCAAAAGTCCTGAAACTTCATGGAGCATGATTTTGGAATATATAAAAAATATTGGGCGAAGAAAGTACTAGAGGGGGGCCACCAGCCAGCCACAAGGGTGGAGGGCGCCCCCCCCCCCCGACCTTGTGGGCCCCCTGACAGGACTCTGGTGCCCATCTTTGGCTATATGGTGTGTTTTGACCTGGAAAAAATCTGAAAGAAGCTTTCGGGACGAAGCGCCACCGTATCGAGGTGGAACCTGGGCAGAACCAATCTAGGGCTCCAGTGGAACTGTTCTGCCGGGGAAACATCCCTCCGGGAGGGGAAAATCATCGCCATCGTCATCACCAACGATCCTCTCATCGAGAGGGGGTCGATCTCCATCAACATCTTCACCAGCACCATCTCCTCTCAAAACCTAGTTCATCTCTTGTATTCGATCTTGGTCCCAAAACCTTAGATTGGTACCTGTGGGTTGCAAGTAGTATTGATTACTCCTTGTAGTTGATGCTAGTTGGTTTATTCGGTGGAAGATTATATTTTTAGATCCTTAATGATAATTAATACTCTTCTGATCTTGATCATAAATATGTTTTGTGAGTAGTTACATTTGTTCCTAAGGACATGGGAGACGTCTTGTTATAAGTAATCATGTGAATTTGGTATTCGTTCGATATTTTGATGAGATGTATGTTGTCTCTCCTCTAGTGGTGTTATGCAAACGTCTACTACATGACACTTCACCATTATTTGGGCCTAGGGGAAGGCATTTAGAAGTAATAAATAGATTATGGGTTGCTAGAGTGACAGAAGCTTAAACCCTAGTTTATGCGTTGCTTCGTAAGGGGCTGATTTGGATCCATATGTTTCATGGTATGGTTAGGTTTACCTTAATTCTTCTTTCGTAGTTGCGGATGCTTGCGAGAGGGGTTAATCATAAGTGGGAGGCTTGTCCAAGGAAGGGAAGCACCCAAGCACCGGTCCACCCACATATCAAATCATCAAAGTAAAGAACGCGAACCATATGAGCATGATGAAAACTAACTTGACAACTATTCCGATGTGTCCTCGGGAGCGCTTTGCTTTATATAAGAGTTCGTCCAGGCTTGTCCTTTGCTACAAAAAGGATTGGGCCACCTTGCTGCACCTTAGTTGCTTTATTTACTTGTTACCCATTACGATTTATCTTATCACAAAACTATCTATTACCAATAATTTCAGTGCTTGCAGAGAATACCTTGCTGAAAACCACTTGCCATTTCCTTCAGCTCCTCGTTCGGTTCGACCCTCTTACTTATCGAAAGGACCACAATAGATCCCCTATACTTGTGGGTCATCATAGGCAACTGTTTTCCCAGTGCACCGCCTGTTTCGGCGTTCATTCTGGTGGCTCCCTGTCCCTGATGACCTCGTGGTGGTCGGTGGGCGAGGGCCATCAGGATCCTCATGCGAACATCTATAGCAGTATGCCTTAGGTGTAGGTTTAGTAGCTTGTGTTTCTTTGTCTATCATATCAGCTCGGGCGGTTACGAAGGCGATTATGAATAAAATATCATTTGATCTTCTCCCTCTACAATGGTCTTCTCCATTGGTGGTGATGGATCGAGGAGTTTCTATTTTTGTCACTTGGCTTCTCTTGGATCTAGGTGGGTGATTTGATCTTCTTGGCGGTGGCCTTTAAAACCAGATGATGTCTCCACCTCATCTTCACTGTGCATTGCGACAGGGATGAAAATTTTCATGTTTAAAATATAATACTGGGTTAAACTAAGTTATACTTGAAGGAAATATGCCCTAGAGACAATAATAAAGTTATTATTTATATTTCCTTATATCATGATAAATGTTTATTATTCATGCTAGAATTGTATTAACCGGAAACTTAGTACATGTGTGAATACATAGATAAAACAGAGTGTCCCTAGTATGCCTCTACTTGACTAGCTCGTTAATCAAAGATGGTTATGTTTCCTGACAATAGACATGTGTTGTCATTTGATGAACGAGATCACATCATTAGAGAATGATGTGATGGACAAGACCCATCTGTCAGCTTAGCATAATGACCGTTTAGTTTTATTGCTATTGCTTTCATCATGACTTATACATCTTCCTCCGACCATGAGATCATGCAGCTCCCGAATACCGGAGGAACACCTTGCGTGCTATCAAACATCACAACGTAACTGGGTGATTATAAAGATGCTCTACAGATGTCTCCGAAGGTGTTTGTTGGGTTGGCATAGATCGAGATTAGGATTTGCCACTCCGTGTATCGGAGAGGTATGTCTGGGCCCTCTCGGTAATGCACATCACTATAAGCCTTGCAAGCAATGTGACTAACGAGTTAGTTACGGGATGATGCATTACAGAACGAGTAAAGAGACTTGCTGGTAACGAGATTGAACTAGGTATGAAGATACCGACGATCGAATCCCGGGCAAGTAACATACCGATGACAAAGGGAACAACGTTTGTTGTCATTAAGGTTCGACCAATAAAGATCTTCGTAGAATATGTAGGAACCAATATGGGCATCCAGGTTCCGCTATTGGTTATTGACCAGAGAAATGTCTCGGTCATGTCTACATAGTTCTCGAACCTGTAGGGTCCGCACGCTTAACGTTCGTTGACGATATAGTATTATATGAGTTATGTATGTTGGTGACCGAATGTTGTTCGGAGTTTCGAGTAAGATCACGGACCTGATGGGGAACTCCAGAATGGTCCGGAGATAAAAATTGATATATGGGATAATGGTGTTTGGTCTCCGGAAGGGTTCCGGAATTCACCGGAAGGGGTTCTGGATGTTTCCCGAAATGTTTGGGTACGAGAACACCTTATTTGGACCAAAGGGGAAAGCCCACAAGGTTTTTGGAAAGCGCAAAAGGAAGTTTTGCAGAGTCCAGGGGCTAGACGCCAGGGACCCCGGCGTCTGGTCCAGACGCCGGGAACCCTGACGCCTGGCCCTGAAGTCCGAGAAGGACTCTTGCCTTTCGGTTGAAACCGACTTTGTGAAGACTTTTACTCCAAGTTTCGACCCTAAGGATCAACATATAAATAGAGGGGCAGGGCTAGCACCCAAGACACATCAAGAAACACCAAGCCGTGTGCCGGCAACCCCGTCCCCTCTAGTTTATCCTCTGTCATAGTTTTCTTAGTGCTTAGGCGAAGCCCTGCGGAGATTGTTCTTCACCAACACTGTCACCACGCTGTCGTGCTGCCGAAATTCATCTACTACTTTGCCCCTTTTGCTGGATGAAGAAGGCGAGGACATCATCGAGCTGAACGCGGAGGTGTCATATGTTCGGTACTTGACCGGGACGGATCGTGAAGGTGTACGACTACATCAACCGCGTTGATAAACGCTTCCGCTTTCGGTCTACGAGGGTACGTAGACACTCTCTTCCCTCTCGCTGCTATACATATCCTAGATAGATCTTGCGTGATCATAGGAAATTTTTTGAAATACCGCGTTCCCCAACAATACTATTGACACAAACAACAAATAGTTATAGAGAACATTCTAAAAGGTCCATTCAACTTTGCAAATGCACACTGACGTTGAAGGCGAGTGGCAACTTGAACGTATTCCTAGTCACCTAGCTCCACTTCCAGCCCACATATGATAGAAGGGATAATTGTCATTCTTCTCTTCCTCGTCCTTCCCCACATCTTCTACTCTTAGCCTCTTCATCAAGACGTTTCATTAGCGCCATCTAGCACCAGGTCAACATTAGTGTGTTCGTCGTTGACATCTTATCTTCTTCTTTCTCATTCCTCGCCAATTTTAGTTCTCGTTCCTACTTATTTTTTAAAATACTCTTTCTTTCTTCTTTCGTCTTATTATTTCGAACAATCTTCCTTTCTCCAACACCATGGACCACTTTTGGAACACTCTTCCTTTCTACTATAGCATAAACCAACTAGTCAATGTTGTGTCATGTTGTCCTCACCCGCGAAAATTTTGGCAATGGTCAGCGTGTGGATATCCTGCAGAGCATAGTCGTCATCCATCTTGGTGAACGCTCAGTCGCCCATGTCGCGAGCACATGGTGGCCGTTAAAGTTTTTAATTTTGGATCATTTCAAACCTAATCGAAATATGCAATATTTTGGAAATTTTGCATATTTCGGAGATTGTATTGGATTTTGAGATTTCAAATATCACTTAATTTTAATTACTTCTAACATAATTTAATTTAACTTTGAAATCAGTTTGAATTTACCTCAAAATTTAGGGGTTAAAAATATTTTGGACACCATTGAAATATGTGAAATTTCGAAAATTTCACTGAAATATGCGCTCCATGTTGGCAAGCGGTGCTCGGTCATGTCGCTGAGAGCCTGTTTATCGTCCTTGCACACGAGGGCTTTCAAAATGATTCAGCGCGGTTAACTGCTTGTTGATTTAATTAAGTACACAAATAATTAGTCGCCTACCTAATTCTTCACATGCCTAATTAACTATCAACCAAATCAATTATCTATCTGACTAATTGGAAAAAAATTCCCTGCTTCTAATTATCTTTAGGCATAAATAATTGTCTACCTAATTAATTAATTGCATTAATGACTCGATTTCCAAATTGATTCAGTGTGAAAAATTTCCTATTTAAATTGACCTAATGAATTGCATACGTAATTAAATGTCTAGCTAACTATTGTATTAATAGTTTGACTTCCAAATTGATTCAGTGCTCGATTTTCAAAAAAAATTCTCATGAATGACTGCTACGAATGACGACGACTTCTACCAAGTATCGTAGGACACATTTCCTTAACGAATTTCTTGACATTTGAACAGCCACATTTGATTTGAGAATATAGCGTGTCTGGGTCTCTACATGACTGACAAGAAATATAATATAACCGCGTCCACGAACGTCTGTACGTGGCGGCTCGGTGACCCACCTTCCGCCACAGTCGTCCTCGATGCCATGATCCACGTCCTGGCATTCTCGAGCATCACAACAGTGTTAGGCCCGGCCACGACGTCTTCCATGGTGTCGCGCACGGTGTCCCTCCGCTGGGGCGCGCGGATTCGTACGCCCATAAGGAAAATGATAAATTATTTTTGTTGTATTAGAAAACTTGTGATTGTCAATAGAGATAATGATAATAATAAATGGCATTGCGTGCGGGATTAGGAATTTGGTGTGGAGGAATATCTTATTTTGTATTGTTAGGTTATGAAGAAAAATCTTATGTGCGTCTTTTATGAAATTGCTATCATATATGATGTGACTTCTAATTTTTTAATTACTTATCATTTACGTGATTGAATTGAATCAGCACCTGCCAAACAAAACACGAAACAAGATCCCACGTAATGGGATTTGGGTTTTTAATGGAAGAGAGAGAAAAATCGATGGGAGGGGGTGGTGGGAGGTGAGACGTAAAAACCAGACGAAAACAAACTGTACAAGACTACCAACTCCCTCTCTAGGAGTAGAGATACACATACACATATATGTAAGGTTTTCATTTCACCGTGTTCTTCATTCAACCTGTATATACGTTCTCCCCTTCCCTTCTCATGTTTGATTTTTTTTTCCTCGCATCTGTGGTTTTTCTCCCATCGGCTTTTATTAACTTACCAAATAAAATAATATTTTCTTTGATAAATCAATAAATTCATACCAAATAAGTAATTATAATAAGATGGCAGATAAATCATGACCATTCCATACAAAATCTTTTAAAGATTTTAACACACTAGAATGTACTGATACACACTAGAATGTATTATTTTCATCAAGGCACATAATTATGCACTAGTTAGATAAAATTACCCTTCTCTAATTTGTAGATTAGCGATAAGTAAATCATTTAGGTTAGGAAAGGAAGAGATACACACAATCAGGAGAAAGATAGTTTCCTTTTTTTCTCTACAAGGAGAGATACATGCAATCGGCGGAGAGATACTTTTTTTTCTTCTGAAGGGCCAAGATCGGAATTACGAGGAATTAGAACAAATGCACCTTACATTGTGTAATTTTATAAAAAAACAAATACACCTTATATATATAAAAAGGGAGAATGTTTAAACCCCACGACACATAGGCAATTATCTACTTCAATAAAGAAAAACGGCAGAGCGGGCAATCCGAGGGCTGGCCAGACGACCGATCCATGCACCTGGCCGGTCAGCCGGCGCCCAGCTCTTGGCATGAGAAGGCTATTTTGGGAACTCCATTTCCTTTTCCCCGTGCCTTCTCCCCACCCCACCCCACCCCACCCCACCGGCCCACGCCGACCACCACAGCGACGCGACCCCCGCACCCGCACCCGCTGCTGCGACTGGACTGGACTGGAGTGGAGCGCACTCCAGTGGAGGCGACCCCGAGGCAGCTGCGGACCAGGCCCTCCGATCCGCCCCGCCCGCGCCCGCCGCAGCCCTATGTTCCGGCCGTCCACCGGAGCGCCTCGCCGCCGCAGCAACCCGGTACGTACGCGCCCCGAACCAGGCCTCTCTGCCGCTGGAATCCGCGAGGGGCGGCCAGATCCGCGGGGGATCGGCGCTCGAATTTCGCCTGGGGCCGGTCCGTCGGTGGGTCTTGGGCGGGGGACAGGCGCGATCGCTGCGGCGGAGCGGCATTGGGTCCCCGGGCCATGCCGTGGGGACGGGGGGAGGCGCGTGTTCCCGAGCATTCAGTTGAAGCTCCGATTTTTACTGCCCAAACCTGTTGCAGACACACATACATCTCCAGTTCTCTGCACTCGTTTCGGTTTCCCAGTTCGATAGGGAAACGTCTGTTCTCCCCTTTCCTCCCCTGCTCTTTTGGTAACGGGGGAGCTAATTCTGAAATTAGAGGAGGGCGTAGTTAATTACCAGGAGTTACCATGGGTCATGGTTAGCATATACATTGCCGATCTTGCTTTGTTGCGTTTCTACATGAGGGGGAAAAACAGGTTTTTCTATCAGTCATCATCATCCTCTGTTGCTCCTTGAGTTTCTTGATTTGGGGAAAGTCACCAGGCGAACGCATCAGGTGCTGTTCGTTCACATGGAAATTGATGTGAATCCTTTTAACTGCTGACAAGGAAGGGTCTCTGCCGATTTAAATCCTAGCAGCTAATTCTCTTGTGCTGTGGAACCTGGGAGCTGGTCCTAGTAATCTTTGCGCGAGGGCTGTGTATTCAGATTTTGTTGATGAACCCTTAGTGTCCATTCGGATTCTTCTGTCTAAGCTGTCTGATTATTTTCCTCCATTGTCAAGTAACTTTATTTTGTTTGTTGTGATCCAGTAATTTTGTTGTTGTCCACCATTCAACCCAGTGTTTCGTTGCATTATTTTTATTTTATTTGTCGCAGATGTACGATTTCAGCTGAAATCTGTGATTTTTCTTGCACATATTCATGTTGTAGTGCGGCCAGATTGTTTATTGTGTTACTTTGCTCTTAATTGTTTATATGCAGAAGTAGCTGTGTGTGTTTATCCCACTCCACATGAAGTTTTCTTGGTCCATGAATTACCCTGGTAGTATCTACATGTCATTATACAACCATTCACTGAAGTGTTTTTGTTGCGCATCGGCAACCTTGCTTTCCTTCTGCTACTAGTTAGTTTGCACTCCTGGTGGTTGGAGATCTATTGATTTTCATGTCAGATATGCACACCACTGATTCATGGGCCTTCTGCTGACAGATTTGCAATACCGACTTAAGTTCCTTACTTCTGCTGCTTTAATGTTGCAGGTAATAACATGTTCAGTGCTCTGAAGGTTTCAGAGTCATAATTCCGAATCAGCTCAATGACCTCATTTGGTGTCGCACCGGCATCTGGGCTGAGAGATGCTGGTGGTAGTAGTGAAGTGGATAAGTTGCCGGATGAAATTAGTAATATGAGAATAAGTGACGAAAAGGTATGATCATATGTTGTTATAACCTTCCTGTATACAATGTTAAGTCAGATTTGCTGGGAATTTACACTCGTTCTAATTTGTTCACTGTCGCAGGAAGTAGAGGCAACAATCATCAATGGGAATGGAACAGAAGCTGGTCATATTATAGTCACGACTATCGGAGGCAGAGATGGCCAAAGGAAGCAGGTAGAGATGCAGCTTAATCATTGCTTACTTGACTTAACGTGTCTAAAGCTTCTGATACTTGCATTCAATTTTGTGAATGGCAGACAATAAGTTACATGGCTGAACGTGTCATTGGTCAAGGATCATTTGGTGTTGTGTTCCAGGTATGTTTGCAAGGGCATTTAGAACTGCTGCTTGTTGACTTTTTTTGTATCAACACATAACCACACAACTTTACTTCTGGCTTGGCAGGCAAAATGTTTGGAGACAAGTGAGACAGTAGCTATCAAGAAGGTTCTTCAGGATAAGAGATACAAGAACCGTGAGTTGCAAATGATGCGTCTACTTGACCATCCAAATGTCGTCTCTCTCAAACACTGCTTCTTCTCAACCACTGAAAAGGATGAACTCTTTCTGAATCTTGTGCTTGAGTATGTTCCTGAGACAGTCCACCGTGTCATCAGACACTACAACAAGATGAACCAACGCATGCCACTGATATATGTGAAGCTATATACTTATCAGGTAACCATTATCTTCAGTGTTAGATTTCCTTTAGCTTGATGTGTGGTGCTGCCTTACTGATGCAACTCGACAAGCAAATAACTACTTTATTAAATTGCGCATACTGTTTGCAAGCAAGTAGCTTCTGTATTAAAATGATTTTGATATACTCCCTCCATTCCTTCATAATCATACCCAGCATGTTACTTTTTCTCATTTTTCCCATATTACCCAGCGTGTTAGAATCTGAACCAATGCATGCGCACATGTATTCTTTGATTGGAGAGCAAAGCGGCCCAAACCAATGCATGCACTGTAATTTGTTTTCCTTGGTATGTATGCTGAATCTTAGACGATGGGTAATTTAGGAATCGTGGGAGTAGTTTATTGTCTCAGATTATGGATCCTATTTTGCATTTTTTGGCTTACCTGGTGAATTTGACAAAAAAAAAAGGTGGGATACTGCCTACTGCTTTTGTACGCAGATTTTTTATCCATTCTGATTGATTAGTTTCCATTCTACAGTCTGAATTGCGCTTCCAATATGTCAAACTCTGTACATAGTTCAAGTGGACCTGGCTTTACTTTTCTACAAACATACTACCTCCGTTCCAAAATATAAGACGTTTTTGCAGAATTGCAAAAACTTCTTATATTTTGGGGCAGAGATAGTATATGAATACCTTTATTTCAATATTAGTTCTCCAGACTCCAGCCCGGTTACTTTGGATAATTTCCTTATACCTGTTTACTTTGACAGATTTGTAGGGCACTGGCTTATATCCATCGCACCGTTGGTGTTTGCCACAGGGACATAAAACCACAGAATCTTCTGGTAAGTTGAAGACATCATTTGCTTACAGTGAACTTTTTGAGTGGTTCCATACAGGCTATAAATTATTCCATCTTCTGCAAAAAGGTAGCTGGTGTTTGGACTTTCCCGTTCCCCTTGCATTGCGAAATACCAAAGATCAATGTCTGGTACATCTGGGTTGTCTTATATTTACTAATCCCACACTGCTCTTCACAGTAGTTAACTAGTCACTGTGATTTCATTTATGATGTGGTTTATCGTTCATTTGAAAGTTCAGGATTAGGTCTAAAACACAAAAGAAAATCTTACCATCTTAATTTTGTAAGTATGCAACCATTAGACGATATATGCTTCAGATGTGCTGACTAGTGACTAGTGCTTCTGGTCAAAGCTAACATTCGAACGCAATCCACAATCTTCGAAGATAATGTCAAGCGTCTTAGGCACCTTGATGTATCCGAGGCATTATTTGCAATGTACATCATCAGCTTCTCATGCCTCCCTTTGGATTCACAATTTTGCTTCTATGTACTAGGTTAACCCACACACTCATCAGCTGAAGATCTGTGATTTCGGAAGTGCAAAAGTTCTGGTATGTACCATTGTACCTTGACCATCCTTGATACTATTGTATTCAGCCTTCTTGATATTGTTGTATTTGAGCTTTAGGATATGCTGTTTAGCATTTTACACATTCTTCTACAGGTGAAAGGCGAACCCAATATATCATACATCTGCTCTAGGTACTATAGGGCACCGGAGCTTATTTTTGGTGCTACTGAGTACACGACAGCAATCGACATCTGGTCTGCTGGATGTGTTCTTGCTGAACTTCTGACAGGACAGGTGAACTTGAAAAATCAGCAGTCCTAATTGTTTTCTTTCTCTTATAAAGAAACGTTGAATAAAAAAAAGTGTTTGTCGAGGAGAAATTATGAAGCTCACATTTATATCTCTCTGATTAACAGCCTCTGTTTCCCGGTGAAAGTGGAGTTGATCAACTTGTTGAGATTATCAAGGTGATTCTACTGCTTAATCTTGCTATCTATTCATACTGGTGTAAGCCATTCATTCTCAAGTTTGTGATGGTCGTTGCAGATTCTGGGCACACCTACAAGGGAAGAAATCAAATGTATGAACCCGAACTACACAGAATTCAAGTTTCCCCAAATCAAGGCCCATCCATGGCATAAGGTACGATGGCTCTCTGAATGGAACCTTGGTGCTTCCAAGTTATTGTAGGGTAGAATTTTGGTGGTGATATATGACAATTTTACCTTGACTGCAGGTGTTCCACAAGCGAATGCCACCTGAAGCAGTGGACCTGGTTTCCAGGCTTCTTCAGTACTCACCGCACCTTCGGTCCTCAGCTGTGAGCACATACATAGCCCGCAGTTTCCATACATGCAGAACACAGTTGTGTAATTCTAACACTGCACTTCGATGTTCATGCAGCTGGATGCTCTGATCCATCCATTCTTCGATGAGCTCCGTGACCCAAACACCCGCCTCCCCAACGGCCGGTTCCTTCCTCCCCTCTTCAACTTCAAGCCCCACGGTAAGCACACGACACACATCGGTCAGCCGTGTTACGGAATCACCGACGTCGACTGATCACGTGGTTTCTTACCGTTTCATCTTTTGCGCTCGGCAGAGCTGAAGGGGCTTCCGATGGAGATTGCGGCGAAGCTGGTCCCGGAGCACGCGAGGAGCCAATGCCCGTTCCTAGGGCTGTAGGATCTGGCCTGCTGGCTACATGTGCGAAAAGGTGCTGTCTGCCATGCTAGCGAATAGCGCTCCTACCTAGAGGGAGGACTAGGCGTCGGAACAAGTGAACATGATCCATGTGGGTGGTGTCTGTACTGTTGCTTTGGACGGTTTGCGTGTGGTCTTGAACTGCCGGGACAAAGAGTCGGAGAAAACGACTAAGTGAGGATTGCAGTAGCAGAAGTGGCTGTGTACGCTTTGATTGATGAATTCCGTTGTAGATGGTGGTGGTGCCATCGACTCTTGTCCGAGTTAGGATGGGCGTCAAAGACTTATGAGATAGCATGAAAAATTTCTACAAAACCGACAAGTAATTGCGTTTATCATATCGTCAAATGTGATCGGCATGCCTGGAAGAATTTTTTTTACTGCAGATGGCAGCCATATACTCCCTCCGTCCTGAATGTTACTTGTCATAGAAATGGATAAAAATGAATTTATCTAAAACTAAAATGCAAATAAATACATTCATTTCTGCGACAAGTAATTTCGGACGGAGGGAGAGGGGGTACATTTCTCTTGGAACATTTGCCGTAGGCCCTAGCAACAGGCTACTCATGTGCGCAGATGAGAACACACGGAGGGCGCCACCGTGTATCTGGCTGGTTGATTGCCTAGTCAAGAGTGATTGCCCAGTACAAAGCTCTTCTGGCGCCAATAATTGACCTCAATGTTACCAATTGCTTATGATTCGTCGAAAAATGGGTACAGTTCGGTCACAGACTAGATGCCAAAGATGGTTGAAGGTCTGACCCTGCACCTGTTGAAGACTGAAGCTGCAGGTGTTTGAAGTTCAGCTATCCTACTGCCACGACGTACTCGCTTCAACGGCTGAGATCTTCCAATACCGTTTCATCTCATACTGTTACTAGCCGTCAATTGCTGTTACTGTTCACTCTCTGTGATGGTACTTAGCGAGGCCAGCTAGCTATAGAGAGAAGTTCACATTACAACCTCAAACTACCATCAAAGTCTAATACTACCTCTCTTTCAGTTTACAGGGCATGCGCGTACCCCTAAGTCGTCAATTTGACCAACCTAATACAAGTCATATATTACAAAAAATATAACAATATAAACTTTATATGTTCTATTTTCCAACGATATAATTTTTGTGTCATATAGTTTATATTAGGATGATAAAATTGACAACCTAGATATACGTGTAGGACTTATAAACCGAAACGGAGGTAGTATACAACCTCGAACTTTAAAACCGTCTAAGAATCAACCCCGAACTCTCAAAACCGACCAAAATGCAACCCCGCGACTGGTTTCAGCGAACTGTTCCTGGTTTTGATCGAGTTTGACCATCCAATTAGCAGCCACGTCAGCGAAATCAATAAAGCCAAGTAAAAAAACATTAAAGCCAGGCAGCCGCCACGTCACCCCTTGACCTATCTTCTCTCTCTCTCCTCACAACTCTCCCCGTTTTGTCCCACGACCGCCGTTGCCCTCGATCCAATCGGATCACGCCGCCACCCGATGGGACCCCGGCCCCGCGCCGCGCTACCAGCCAGCGACCTCGACGCCAGCAAGAAGCACCACCCGCCGCCTCCATCTCCTCTCTCCTTCCCTTCTCGGGACTACTGTGTTGTAAAGTTTCCTTTTTCTTTTTAGTGTTGACTGGGATTTTGATTTCAAAACCAGTCAAAAACTAGCCTAGGGTTGCTATTTGTCCGGTTTTGAAAGTTGAGTTTGTAAATAAGACGGTTTGTAGTTCAAGGTTGTGCTTTAGACTTTGGTGGTAGCTCGAGGTTGTAATATGGACTTCTCTTTGTCAAACAAAAACCTTAGTATACAAAGGGATTGACATTGAGCAGAGGAATATTGAGTATCCAGTGTATCTGTGTATGCATGAGTAAAGACTGTGAGTGAGTTGGGAGATAATCTCCATCTGTTGTTCCTTTGTGAGTGATTAATCATGTCGATCCCTTTTGGAACTTGACATTGAGTAACTTCAAGAGCTGCACCGCAAAGTATGTCCAGGAACCTGAAACTACGTACTTGTTAGCATCAAAATTAATCAATCGATGTGGGGACTGACATAGAGAAGGCGAACTCAATCCGCCATTAAGATTCAAGAGCAGCATGGATAAAAGGTTTGTGTTTTTTAGCGTGATACATAGCCGGTAGGTAATTGAAATTGACCCCGGAGTAAACCTAGAGTTGCAAAACATACCCTCAGACAAGGTTGGTTGATATTTTTTTTTGCGAGAAAAACTTCCAATCTATTCATCTTCAATCATGGTAGTACAACGAATACTAGAAATAATAAAATTACATCCAGATCCGTAGACCACCTAGCGACGACTACAATCACTGAAGCGAGCCGAAGGCGCGCCGCTGCCATCGCCCCTCCTTCATCGGAGCCGGACAAACCTTGTTGTAGTAGACAGTCGGGAAGTCGTCGTGCTAAGACCCCATAGAACCAACGCACTAGAACAGCAACCGCCGCAGATGAAGAGTGTAGATTAAAAGGATCCAACCTAAAGACACACGAACGAAGACGAACGACGAACAGATCCGAGCAAATCCACCAAGGACAGATCAGCCGGAGACACAACTCCACACACCCACCGATGATGCTAGACACATCACCGGAACGGGGGCTAGGCGGGGAGACCTTTATTCCATCTTCAGGGAGCCGCCGCCGTCTCGCCTTTCTGAGCAGGACACAAACCCTAACAAAGATCGAAAAAAGATCTAAAAACGGAGCCCTCCCACCGGCAAGGGGCGAGATCCACTCCGCCTCCATGGCCCTAAGGCCACCGGAGACGGGACGGATCGGCGCCGGCGCCGGCGGGAGGCAGAGTACCCTAGCTTTTTGGAGGGGCGGCTGGCTAGGTCAAAGGAGATCTCATCTAGTATAGTTTGTGAGGGTTGGTTGATATAATAGTATTGGTTGATATAATAGTATAACAAAATGGAAAAGGGGATATCATCATTCGATGAATGCAAAACAAAACAGAAAATACTTAACCAAAGAGCACACGCCCTCATGCAATGATAAGGTTGATATAGGGGCGTTGAATGTTGAGAGAAGTGCATATTTCAACCTTAAACTCTAGGGTCAATTTAATTCACAGCCCCAAACAACGAAATCGGTTAGGAAACAACCTTGAACTATCAATGCCACCTAAATTACCCCCTGAGACGATTGGATGATGGTTTTGCATGACATCGCATGACTTCTAAAAGCTGATGTAGCATCCTAGTCAACACCTTATTAAAAAGATAGTCACTTACAAGTGGCTCCCATTCCGTGAAAACAACCAAAAGAGGAATAATATCTCTCCCACTATGTCTGCTGCAGCCACGCGCACAACCACTGTCACGTCACCGCTCCCTGGCGCGCCTCAGATCCTACCGGACCAATTCGCCGGAGACCATGTACGCCTCCCTCCGCCTGCTTATCCCTTCACAAGCTCCCCATAGCTGACCTGCTTTGCTGCACAACCGCCTCCCGCTTCAGCCCAATCCCGCGCTGCTGGGGGACAAGACAGCGCTCCCTATGCTTGTGAGGGTGAGAGGGAAGAATAGAGTTATTTACCCAAAACCACCACACTTGGGGCTATGGTAACAACTTAGTACCACTTTTTGGGCAGGGCACGAAGAACCACCAACTATGCGCCTAATGAGTAACGGAGAGCACTGATTGCCTGATTTGCTAGCGAAAACAGCAAAACTGACGGGTTGCGCCCACCTGCCGGGCTGAGATGGCATGCCTATGTGGACAAAATGCTGAGTGGACGGGCGACCCACCTGTCAGCGTCACATATCCCCCCTTCTTCTTTATTCCTCATCTCTCGCTTCTGCATTTTCTCTGCTCCGGCGAGCACGTCGCCATCCTCCCCCTCTATCCTTGCCCGAGCGGCGGCGCTCACCTATCTCCTCCCATCGACACTCCATGAAGAGACAGACTAGCCGCTGCCACTCCCGTGATCCTCTGACGCCACCTCCCTGAGCTCAGGCGTGCGGGCTCACAACGGTGGCCGGTGGCAGGGCGCTACTGCGGCAAGGTCGCTGCAGCAGATAGGAGAGGACCATACGCATGCAATCATCTCGACGACGAGCTTGCTCTGGGCGTGGGCAACCTCGCGTCGTCATCGCTATCGCCGGCGGATCCGCAGGGCCACCTTCTGTACCAGCGCGAGAAGGCCCACCGCACTGATGCTCCATGGCTGCTCCACCTACCCCACATGCGCTCGACGGAGAGGCGGACGAGCTACCGTTGATATCCATGACCCCTGATGTGGCTGGTCACAAGGTGGTGACCACGGCGAGGTTGTTGTGGCGGAGAGGGGAAGGACCACCCGCAAGCAAGCAACAGCCAACGGCGGCAGAAGCAAGAACACACGGGGCGAGGTATCCTGTAGTCGCGCTCCTTTCCGACTCAGAGCTAGCGCCAGGCAGCGATTCGGGCGGCATGGCGGATCCTCGCCGGATCTGGGCGGGACAAGTGCTGGAGGTGCTGCTGGGGCTGGATCCACGCGGGCCAGTGGCTTGTGGCGGCGGATGGTAGGTGGTTGGGGCGGCGGGGAGGCTCGCCAGGGTAAGGCTCCGGCGGCGGCGCTGGATATGGATGTTTGTGTCAGGGCTGCTGAGGAAGAAGGTGACTTGGGAAAAGAGAGGGGGAAATAAGAGAGAGGCCGACAGGTGGGCCCTCCAGCCACCTCAGCGAACCATCCATGTAGGCATGCCACATCAGCCCGATAGGTGGGCCCAACCGGTCAGATCCGCTGTTTTCACGACTAAATTTGAGCATCAGTGCTCCATGTTGTAGATTAGACGCAATTTCGGTGGTTTCTTGTGCCCTGGCACAAATATGGTATCAAGTTGTTACCCTAGCCTCAAGTGTGGTGGTTTTGGGTAAATAACTCGGAAGAATAAGATGCAGGAGGGAGAGGCGAATAGTGGCTCCATTACCGGTGTCTGCCTAGGGCGGAAGCAAGCAAATCGACAAAGGCGGCGAGGCCTAGTAGGCGGTAGTGCTTGTGTATACAGGAAAAGGGATCGGACATTTGAATTGCAAGTTTGCAACCTACAGAAAAAAAACAGCAGTACTCCCATTGAAAAAACAGCCAGTGACCCTATTGAAAAGGTTAGTTTGGTGAACCTCAGCCTGTTTGAACTTTGAACAAGGAGTGAAATCACTGGCCTGTCTGAGATGACATGAAAGAGATCAAAAGTTTGCATCAAATCAAAACTGATGGCACAAATACATTTCAGTTGTGACTTCAGAAACTCCCGTCATTGCTGGTTTGGTGATGACCAAACGAAAGAAAAAACATGATAGAATAAACTCAAAAGGATGCAGCCATGGCTAGTTTGGATGAATACGTAGATCAGGAAATCACTCAGCAGCATCAAATACTAAACATCGGGGAATTGAGATACGGAAGGCGAACTTAATATGCAAATTAGTACCAACAACGAGGATTCCACCATTCAGATTACAGAAGCATAGACAAAGCTTCCAACTTGAAACCCCAATTTTCGCTTCATCTTCCACTTGCCCTACTCGTCGTCGTCGGTGACCCAGCCCATGACGTAGCCCTTGGTGCGGAGGTCCTCGCGGATGTCGTCCTGGACCTTGTGGATCTTGGCGACGCGGGCCTGGCGCAGCTTCATGGAGGCGAGGACCGCCGGCGGGAGGTCTCTCGCCGGAGACGGGATGACGACCGGCTTGTGATCGATGGCGAGCACGCGGCGCACCTTCTTCATGGGCAGCCTCTTCCTCACCATCCTCTTGCCGTTCACCACCCTGCGCTCCGGCTCCGGCTCCCCATTGGTCTTCGTCGCCGTCTCCTCCGCCACCACCTCGGCGACGGCAAGATTCGGCTCCTGCTCCTCCGTTGCCCTCATCTTTCTCGTCCTCATCTTTCTCATCCTCGGCCGCGCCGCCGGGTTTGATGATCTGATCTGAGACCTCCCGCGCCGCCCCACTCAAATTTATGGCGGCTGCTAACCCTAGCGGTTCGGTTCGGGATCGATCTCCGTCTCTCCGAACCCGACATGAACCCAAGTCAGTGTCAAAGTGGGCACGAGTCACCCGCATAGCCCAGTGAAGTCTGAAATAAACCCTCACAAAAAAAAACAAATCAATCAGTTCAAAAAAAAAAATGTCAATCAGTTTTCAGGCCATTCATCGTCGAGTCTGATTCTTTGGAGCCTATAGTACAACTATGCAATGGTGAAGCCGGAGTCTCGAGCCTTTTACACCACAAATCATGACCGGGTGCTTTGTGAGATCTCAAAGAATTGGGACGATCTCCTTCCAACATTGTCTTGCGTAGCAGAGCCCAATCTTCTACCACAAGCTCTGACCTGACTTGTTGTACTTGATTCACCCTCGTAAATAGGCAACTTGGATAATAAAAGTCATCTCATAAAAAGAGAAGTGAGTCCGCATGTCAGCAAATGATTTGGAATTGAATAAGGTGGCTCGTTCTATCGCCAGCATGCTTATGATTCTATTGAATTCATACTCCAGCTAACTCGTCTAAAAGTCTGAACTGATGTAGAGAGATGGTCAAGACCTTTTGGCTCAGATACCGTATTGAATTCATACTGCAGTCAACTCATCCAAAAATCCAAACTGATGAAGAGAGATGGTCAAGACCTCTGGGTTCAGATACCGTATTGAATTCATGTTGTAGCCAACTCATCCAAAAGTTCGAACTAATGAAGAGAGATGGTCAAGACCACTTGGTCCAGATACTGTATTGAAGTCATGCTCCAGCCAACTCATCCAAAAATCCGAACTGATAGAGTAAGAGACGGATAATATATTTTAACAGATTGTAGTACTACTTTATTTTGGGATGGTGATCCACCCAGGTTTATCATGCCTCACATAATAAACATTCTAACTATCTCGATTTTCTAATAAACGAGACACGAGGCATTCCCATAAAAAACAAGGTTGTGTTGCAGCTATGTAATTTCAGCCCACACTCTTCTTAAAGCAGCCTCGGGTCTAGATGGGGAGGAACGTTTGAATATGTTGTTACCTTAGAGCCAGGCTCCTACGAGCGCAGTGTGGCACGGGGCTACACGCATTGGGAAGCACGGATGATGGAACGATTCGGCCTTAACTCCCCGCTCTATTCCCCTCGCTGACCAAACCTCCATTCTCTCACCACCCCTTCATTGCCCTCGATGGTTGGTGTTGCTCCACCACCACACCCTACAAAGACGCATGGGGTATCATCTAATTTTGCAAAATCTCCACTCCATTGCCGATGTGCTAAGAAGAAAACAAAAGTTAAGAAAGATGAGTTGTGAGAAGCCAGTGGCTGCCGAGCTAAGAGAATGATGGAGTCAGGTGATACATATAATTCCACACGGCACAATCTCAACCAGAAGGGTGCTATCACAAAAAGCAGTAACAATGAATATACTTAAAATTCATGACATATTTTGATCTTGGTATCCCGACCTCCTAATACCTTATCAATTAAAACAATAGATTATTCACATGCATTGCGTCTTATTTTGTAGAGATGTTATTTTTTTAATTTCCACATTTAATAAGTATATGAAAAATAAACTCCTGTATGGTATGCATTGCAGTCGCGCTGTAAAATTGACATGTGATTAAGATGTCATCCATGTGGGCCTACTCACGCTTAGACCTGTCATGGGCAGCCCAACCTGAGCCCAAATGCCTGGCATCTGGGCCAGGATCAGGCTCCACTTTTCCGCTCAAAGCCCGGCCCAAAAAGCCCAAAATGACCAAAAGTACATATTTCATATTCAAAAAATAGGAACAATATATTATTTTTATAGTCTGAAAATGATTATTTTAATTATTAAAATCGCACTATTGATGTGTTTCAGGTTCGGCCAGGCCGCACTTAGGCTTGGAATTGTTAGATCACGTTTTGTCAAGCCCAGCCCAGCTCGAAGGATGATGCTACCAATACATAAAAAAAGGATGATGCTACCAATACCTGGAAGCAAAAATGGAATATGACTGGACTGAAGAGCAGGCATAGCGCGAAAAGAATTGAAAAAATAGACCAAAAATATATACTTACCTGGTTTCAAGATGAATGATGTTTGTAATAGGTGTTTTTTAACTTTGATTGTGGAATCTAAATAGTCCAAGAGAAATATTTAATTCATATAAATTGTTGTTCTAACTTTTATTTAAATTGTACAAATCCATGCGTCTTTAGTGGCAGAAATCAAGCATCTCAAGACTCTGTATGATTTGTATTGCTCATGTCAACCGTGCTCAAAACTCTGTTAGTGATTTTTTAGCTAAGTCTGCTAGTTCTAAGAATAGAACTGTAGTCTGGCTAGGCTCCGGTCTCCCGGAAGTTATGGGTGTAAGATAGATTGTACGGTTGTCTCTTGACTAATGTAAAGTTTACTCACAATTTTGTTGTTGTTGAAGTTGGCTCATCAAGACCGTCGATGTCTAAAATATCACATAGGTCAGAACATGGAAGTAAATGAGAGGAAGAACGGTCTACAGAAAGGGAAATTTTAGACTATTTCCCCCTACCTGACAAAACAAGGTTCTCATGATTCACGTTATATTCATTTTGCCATTCTATCTGAAAGATCATCTAGTCACTTATTGGAACAGATCATATATTATTCGCTATCGTTATTTCAGTGGGAAAAGACGTTCTCGTTGACTACAAACGTGTCTGTGTACGACTTCATCAATCTCAAGATGATATGTCGCTCAGTCTCTTGAAGGTGCTCATAGAGGTAGACTATGCATGTGTGTGTTTATAGAAGTGAGTATATGTGCGAACGTATGAGCATCATGCGTGTGTACTATGTTTTTATCAATGAACGACAAACTGATGTTAAACACGCATAACGATCTAATATGACATAAAATTGTACTCCCTCTGTTCCACAACGTAGTGCGTATAGATGCTTTTGAAAAGTCAAACTTACAAATTTTGACCAAATTTATAGAAAAGTACCAAATATATACAATATAAAAGTATGTATTGTGATCTATCTAATGATATGTATTTGATATTCTCGATGTTATATGTTTTTCTTCATAAATGTCAAAATTTATAAAGATTGACAAAAAATTGTGTAATACATTTTGAAACAGAGGGAGTATATCGCTAACTCATGGTCAAAACACAATTCGATCCCCCAAACAAATCTAGGGTTCCTCTGCCTCTCGCCGCCGGTCCGCCTCGTCTCCGGTGGCCTTAGGGCCATGTCTGCGCAGCAGATCCCGGCCCTTGTTGGTGGGAGGGCTTTGTCTTTAGATGTTTCTTTGAGTTGTGTTAGGGTTTGTGTCCTACTCAAGAAGACGATACGATGACGGCTCCCTGAAGATGCAATAAGATTCTCCCCATCTAGCACCCGTTCTGGTGGTGTGTCTAGCATCGTTGGTGGGCGTGCAGAGGTGTGTCCCCGGCGGATCTTCCCTTGGTGGATTTTC